>NC_067247.2:170013592-170321258 GCF_019359855.2 Lolium perenne | reverse complement strand
GTAGGTGGAACCAAAAGACCACTATCATTATAATCATCATAAATAGGAGGTAAAGTATCATCAAAGAAAATTTTCTCCTCAATGCTTGGGGGACTAAAAAGATCATGAAAACCAGCTTCCCCAAGGTTAGAACTTTCTATATCATTATCAACAATGGTGTTCAAAGCGTTCATACTAATATTACTACCAGCATGCAAATAAGATTCCATAGGTTTTTTAATTTTCGCATCAAACAATCCATGTTTTAAATCAGGAAACAGAAATAGAAGCTCATTCTTGTCCATTATGCCAAACTAGTGTAAACAAGAGACAAAAAGATGCAATTGCAGGATCTAAAGGAAATAGCTTTGAGTACTTACAACGGCACCGGAAAATAGCTTGGTAGCCGAGATCCGGAGTGTGAGTACCTTTTACCTTTCCTCCCCGGCAACGGCGCTAGAAAATAGCTTGATGTCTACGCCCCCTCCTTTTCCTGTAGACAGTGTTGGGCCTCCAAGAGCAGAGGTTTGTAGAACAGCAGCAAGTTTCCCTTAAGTGGATCACCCAAGGTTTATCGAACTCAGGGAGGAAGAGGTCAAAGATATCCCTCTCATGCAACCCTGCAACCACAAAGCAAGAAGTCTCTTGTGTCCCCAACACACCTAATAGGTGCACTAGTTCGGCGAAGAGATAGTGAAATACAGGTGGTATGAATAAGTATGAGCAGTAGCAACGGTGCGTAAAATAGCTTGCTGGCGTGTAGTTGATGGTGGTAGTATTGCAGCAGTAGTAACACAAGAAAACAAGAAACAAGCAGTAGTAACGCAGCAGTATTTAGGAACAAGGCCTAGGGATTACACTTTCACTAGTGGACACTCTCAACATTGATCACATAACAGAATAGATAAATGCATACTCTACACTCTTGTTGGATGATGAACACATTGCGTAGGATTACACGAACCCTCAATGCCGGAGTTAACAAGCTCCACAATTCAATGTTCATATTTAAGTAACCTTAGAGTGTAAGATAGACCAATTCGACTAAACCAAGTACTAACATAGCATGCACACTGTCACCTTCATGCATATGTAGGAGGAATAGATCACATCAATACTATCATAGCAATAGTTAACTTCATAATCTACAAGAGATCATAATCATAGCATAAACCAAGTACTAACACGGATGCACACACTGTCACCATTACATCGCAAGTGTGAGGAATAAAACTACTTTAATAACATCACTAGAGTAGCACATAGATAAATTGTGATACAAAACACATTGCAATCATAAAGAGATATAAATAAGCACTTCACTATGCCATTCAACAGTGAATAAGTATTCTGTGAAATATAGCCTAAGAGACCCACACGGTGCACACACTGTCACCTTTACACACGTGGGACAAGGAGTCTCCGGAGATCACATAAGTAAAATTCACTTGACTAGCATAACGACATCTAGATTACAAGCATCATCATATGAATCTCAATCATGTAAGGCAGCTCATGAGATTATTGTATTGAAGTACATAGGAGAGAGATGAACCACATAGCTACCGGTACAGCCCCGAGCCTCGATGGAGAACTACTCCCTCCTCATGGGAGCAGCAGCGGTGATGAAGATGGCGGTGGAGATGGCAGCGGTGTCGATGGAGAAGCCTTCCGGGGGCACTTCCCCGTTCCGGCAGCGTGCCGGAACAGAGACTCCTGTCCCCCAGATCTTGGCTTCGCGATGGCGGCGGCTCTGGAAGGTTTCTGTGGGTTTCATCCAACGTATCAGGGTTTTCGCGACGGAGGCTTTAAATAGGCAAAGAGGCGGCGCCAGAGGGTCGAAGGGGTGCCCACACCATAGGGTGGCGCGGGCCCCCCCTGGCCGCGCCGGCCTAGGGTTTGGTGGGCCTGTGCCCCCTCCCTGGTGGCTCTCGGGTGTTCTGGATGCTTCCGGGCAAAATAGGAACCTGAGCGTTGATTTCGTCCGATTCCGAGAATATTTCATTACTAGGATTTCTGAAACCAAAAACAGCAGAAAACAGGAACTGGCACTTCGGCATCTTGTTAATAGGTTAGTTCCAGAAAATGCACGAATATGACATAAAGTGTGCATAAAACATGTAGATAACATCAATAATGTGGCATGGAACATAAGAAATTATCGATACGTCGGAGACATATCATGGGGCCCCCCTGGCTCCCCTCTTGCCCCTCTTCGATGCTCTGGAAGCTTCCGGGAAAAATAAGATATTGGGCGTTGATTTCGTCCGATTCCGAGAATATTTCCTTTGTAGGATTTCTGAAACCAAAAACAGCAGAAAACAACAACTGGCCCTTCGGCATCTCGTCAATAGGTTAGTTCCGGAAAACGCATAAAAACGATATAAAGTGTGAACAAAACATGTAGGTATTGTCATAAAACAAGCATGGAACATCAGAAATTATAGATACGTTGGAGACGTATCAAGGAGCACTCTAGCACGGGAGTCGCCGCCATTGTGGATTCTTCGGAGGGGTGTACACTAGCGGCTAGTCGAGGGTGAGGTGGTTGATGTTGATTCTCTGGGATGAGGTTAGGAGAAGTGAGTGAAGTGCTCGGGACTAGGGACTGCCCTCACCTTTTCGTAGTAGTAATAATTGGTGGACGAGGGAGACTAGTCCAGAGACTACCCAAAGTTGAGTAGTAGAGAGATCATGTTTGAGGGAAAATTTCCAAGGTTTATTATCAAAATTCAAGCTAATTTCGCCCATTTAAATAAATATAGTGCCAATTTCTTGACAATATGCTGAATTGACACTATAAGTGTGTGATTGCTTGCTTTCAAAATAAGGATATGTAATCATTTTATTTAAGATAGTACCAATTAATGATTATATTGCAGAACCTTAGAGTTTTGAGAGATTTAATGGTCATGTCGACAAATTTTCTCCCGTATTGAAAACAGCCAAAAACATTTTCAAAACTTGACCATGGAAGAGGACATGTGTGACGCCCCGGAACCGGTACCATGAGGATTCCAGTGATCCTGCTGAAATCCGCATGATATCGATTCAGAGACGGCCTCCGACATGACGTGCGCGACGAATCACACACGTGATGCGAGAGAAATTAACACGAGCGGTAATATTACAGCAGGATTACAATAGAGCCCACAAGAAACATATATTACAACAACGACTCCAACGAGTCAAGATACAAATATACAACACAAAGATCCAAATCATACAGAAGATTAAATACAGCCGAGTACAGATAAGATACAAATTGGACTAAGAGTCCTGAAGATAACCAGTGGCGTCCATAACCCTGCACAGGCCAAGCCGGAAGGATAACCTTGCTAACGTCATCTTCATCGAACATGTCTTTATACCTGTCCGGTTATGTCCCAAGGAAGCAATAAGTACGGGTTCGTACTTAACAAGACTTCAAGACGTATAAGCATTCGTCAACCAGTCGTCCTTTGTACTTGAGGCACGCAGTGGACTTAGAAGACGCAAGATGAAGATCATAGGCAATATGGTGGGGTTAAGCGTCAGTGCACAAGCTTTAAAAACCTATAGAGACACTCTACAACAGTCGTCTATTAGAGAAGGTGAGAGAGCGCATAACTAACAGTTCTATACTCTGCAAACATAACACAACCGATGCATTCCCCCTTCACAAAGGAAGAAGTACTAGCAAGGGCACTCACACGGTTGACAAGTTTTATTAGGTAGCCATTGTAGTAATGCTATTTTACTACGCAAGTTATTAACATCAACATAAAGGTGTAAGTTGTTCTATGATCAAGTTAAACAGCTCCAAGTCTTACATAATCGCGGACACGGCTTATCGATAAGATGTACACCCTGCAGGGGTTTCCCAAATGTAACCATACGCATGCTCGACCCACTTATGACAGGTGGATGTCTCACAACAAGACCGTTCCCAGTTCAACAAAAAAAATTCTAGGGGGCCACCCGACTAAGCTACCCGTGATGAAGTTCGGCCGTACTCCGAGACGGACTCAGGGTTTGCGACGGCGGCTAGGTGTGCAAACCACACGCTTCGCTAAATGTCCTCAGGGGTACAGTATAGAATATAAACACTCGAATGCAACATAATGTAAACACTCGAAGGCAACAGTAAGTAAAGCATGGCATACATGGCATAGGCAAATAAAACCAAGGTTGTGGCCCCCTTTTCAACTGACTTGAGAAAAAGTAAAGGGTGAGGGGGGTCCCAGTAGTAATCCCCACGTACGGGTAGAGCGCTCAATCTCGCAACAGATAACAAAACTCGGGTCCTAGGGGAAATTAGCGAGTCAAAGTTCCGATGCTTTCGCAAAGGGGCTCACAGATGTCTCTACTTACAATTTTAGTTGTTAACAATTAAGTAAAGCATATGTATTTCCAACAAATATATCCATAACCCATATTTCATGATTCCCCAACAGATAACCCAATAAGATAACGATGGCGAGACAAGATATAACAGCACTAGCATGCACAACGACTCGCAAGGCGGACCCGAAAACCTAACAATAGCTGTAGGAGGGTGGTGGTGGCATTATGGGATGCTTGAGGTAACCAGTGGATAGGACACGTGATAAGAACACAACTCAAGGCTAGCATAAGAGAGAAGGTAAAATAAAATAGGTGAGCGACTCCTGCAGAGACAGGAGTTTAGGAAATGCTTGCATGTTAAAGATTATCGAAGAGAAGCCGGAGAACTCGTCGTATCTCACAACACCACTTCGCGATCCTATCCGGGAAGAAGCAAATGCTGGAACACACAACGCATGCAAGTCTTACTACTATGGATAAAGAGTCGGCATGCTCAAGATGATATGCATGACATGACAGCGATGGTGCGATGCAACTTATCCAATTTAAGCGGAGTCGGAACCCCGAACAAACAAATTAGGTTGGAGTTGCATTTTCTACCGATAAGGTTAAGTGTTGATTAGCATGGCAAAACATGGCAGGGGTGATCTACTTGAATATTAAACGGAGCGGGGAAAACTTTGTTGGAAATCCAAAATACTCCACATATATGTGAGGTGACATGCACAAACTATCACGTCACGACATGATTCAAGATGCAAACAGATGTATGGATGGAATATTAATGTTCATCACATTTTTCTAATTAATTTTGATATATAAAACATTTTCAATTGAGTTACCAAATAAAAGTTATTAGCAGATTAGTTTGTGTTAGTTAAAATAGAAAAACATGATATTATTTAAGAAGAAAACGGCCCGGAAACAAACTATATCTAGGGGAGGATCCCGGGTTTGTTTAGAGAAGTTACAGGGAGTTATCGTGTAAAACACCAGTGCCAGCACTGCGGGTTTAGAAAGGAATAGATGCAGGGGGCTTAGCGCAAAAGGACAGATCCAGATATGGGTGGGACGTTTCTCACCGGAGGGTTACCTAGCCGTAGAGAATGATGCATGGGGCCCACGGCCACGCTGGACGTTGACGTGGCGAAGCTTGTGCGTGCACGGCGGTGACCACCTGCGGCACGGCATGGTGCGCGCTGGCTTCTTTAGACGTCCCAGGAAATGCGGATGGCCGCATCGGCTGTGCCTTGTCGACGCGGACTAGGAGAGGGTGGCGCCAGGTGCAGGGGTTCGCCGGAGAGCTGCCGGTGGTGAGGATCTGCGGCGGAGGCGGCCAACAACATGGTGAAGAAGCGAAACATGAAGCAAAGGAAGGGAAGAGGATGTCCAGGGGGAAACTGCGCTCACCCTGATGCTCAACGTATGCTCGGCGAAAGCAGGGGAGGCCAAGGTTTGCCGGAATTTGAAGAAAATGACGGCGGCCGGAGTTCGGGAAGGAGATCCGTGGCGACGTTTCTGAACGCCCCGGCTCGATTCTTTGCACGAGGATGAAGAGGGTGTCAAGGCGGAGCTCAACGTGGCATCGGTGAGGCGAGGGGCGGACGGATGTGGTGGTGCGACGGGGTACTGCGAGGTGGTTCTCCGGTGGTGGAAGAAAAGGGAGAGAGGAAGAGGTTACTAGCGACACGGAGGGAGGAGGAGGGGAGCCTAGGGTTTGGTGCAGCGTGAAGGGGGGTTAAAAGGGGAGGGGAGCAGGTAAGGAGGGTGGTGCGTGCGATGGTGGAGGGGGAGGACCACGGCTTCACGCCATTCTCGTGGAGGAGAAAGATGATGCTGGCGTGTAGTTGACGTGGGAGTTAGAGATCTCTGTGGTGTAACTTCTCTTCAGATCCCCGGCAACGGCGCCAGAAAATCTGCTTGATACGCGTACAGCACGCGTCCGTTGGGAACCCCAAGAGGAAGGTGTGATGTGTACAGCGGCAAGTTTTCCCTCAGTAAGAAACCAAGGTTTATTGAACCAGTAGGAGCCAAGAAGCACGTTGAAGGTTGATGGCGGCGAGATGTAGTGCGGCGCAACACCAGGGATTCCGGCGCCAACGTGGAACCTGCACAACACAACCAAAGTACTTTGCCCCAACGAAACAGTGAGGTTGTCAATCTCACCGGCTTGCTGTAACAAAGGATTAGATGTATAGTGTGGATGATGATTGTTTGCAGAGAACAGTAGAACAAGTATTGCAGTAGATTGTATTCGATGTAAAAGAATGGACCGGGGTCCACAGTTCACTAGAGGTGTCTCTCCGATAAGATAAATAGCATGTTGGGTGAACAAATTACAGTTGGGCAATTGACAAATAGAGAGGGCATGACCATGCACATACATGATATGATGAATATTGTGAGATTTAATTGGGCATTACGACAAAGTACATAGACCGCTATCCAGCATGCATCTATGCCTAAAAAGTCCACCTTCAGGTTATCATCCGAACCCCTTCCAGTATTAAGTTGAAAACAACACACAATTGCATTAAGTATGGTGCGTAATGTAATCAATAACTACATCCACGGACATAGCATCAATGTTTTATCCCTAGTGGCAACAACACATCCACAACCTTAGAACTTTCTGTCACTGTCCCAGATTTAATGGAGGCATGAACCCACTATCGAGCATAAATACTCCCTCTTGGAGTTAAGAGTAAAAACTTGGCCAGAGCCTCTACTAATAACGGAGAGCATGCAAGATCATAAACAACACATAGGTAATAGATTGATAATCAACATAGCATAGTATTCTCTATCCATCGGATCCCAACAAACGCAACATATAGCATTACAGATAGATGATCTTGATCATGTTAGGCAGCTCACAAGATCCGACAATGAAGCACAATTAGGAGAAGACGACCATCTAGCTACTGCTATGGACCCATAGTCCAGGGGTGAACTACTCACTCATCACTCCGGAGGCGACCATGGCGGTGAAGAGTCCTCCGGGAGATGATTCCCCTCTCCGGCAGGGTGCCGGAGGCGATCTCCTGAATCCCCCGAGATGGGATTGGCGGCGGCGGCGTCTCTGGAAGGTTTTCCATATCGTGGCTCTCGGTACTGGGGGTTTCGCGACGAAGGCTTTAAGTAGGCGGAGGAGATCGGTCAGGGGGCCACACGAGGGCCCCACACAACAGGCCGGCGCGGCCAAGGGCCAAGCCGCGCCGCCCTATTGTTTGGCCACCTCGTGGCCCCACTTCGTATCATCTTCGGTCTTCTGGAAGCTTCGTGTGAAAATAGGCCCCTGGGCGTTGATTTCGTCCAATTCCGAGAATATTTCCTTACTAGGATTTCTGAAACCAAAAACAGCAGAAAACAGCAACTGGCTCTTCGGCATCTCGTTAATAGGTTAGTGCCGGAAAATGCATAAATATGACACAAAGTATGCATAAAACATGTAGATATCATCAATAATGTGGCATGGAACATAAGAAATTATCGATACGTCGGAGACGTATCAGATGACAAAGGGGAAAATATGGGTGAAGGGGTACGTGCCGGCAGCAAGGTGGGCTGGGCCGCTGCTGGCGCTTGTTGCTAGGCTGCTTGCTTGGTCGCCGAGGAAGAGGAGCGATGGGCCAGAGGGAGGAGAGAGCCCAGGGAGGGTAGCTAGGGTTTTCCTTTTCTTTTCTGTTTTTATTTAAACTATTTGAATCCAAAAATCCTTTTTAGTTTTAATTTGAACCAGGGATGAGAGTGAGTATTAAAACTAGTTTTCCAAAATATTTAATTCATTTTTAATCAAAACAAAGCACATTTTTTTTCAAAACTTTATTAGTTGGAAGAACTTAGTTATAAAATAAGAACAATGGGGAGAAAGATTAGGGTTTATTTAAAGGGGAAAATAAGGGAGGGTTTATAAAAATAATTTTATTTGATAAAAAACATGGATGATATGATGCGTATGCCATGATGATGCACAAAAGAAAAAAGAACAAGCAATTCTATTAGGGGTATGATCCTGGGCCGTTAGAATCGACACCACTAACAAGGGATCGCGCCCCGAGATCCCACGCCAAGGTATGGGGGAGAGAGGTGGACTATCGGATCTTCTAGCGACGTGTCGATCTCCTCGACACCACGAACAAGACTTGTTGCTCCATGTTGATCCGTCAATACCACCAACAAGAAGTCGTTGTTTCGATGTTGATGATGCGCTTCTGTCAGGATCCTCCAAAGATCGGACCTAATAGGTGAGGGGCAAAGATCATCCAACCCGCTTAGAGACCTAAGACTCAGAAAACTCGAATAAGAGAGAAGACTCAAAACTCTCAAAGGTAAGAGGAGAAAGAATATAGATAAGGAGAAAAACAGAGTTAATCAGATCTATCAAACGAATTTTAGAAAATAGTTTTGATACTAGACACAACACGTCCTTTGGCAAGATTAACATACAGGCTCGGACCAGTGGGGTATCGACAACCTGAGCTCTGATACCAACTTGTGACGCCCCGGAACCGGTACCATGAGGATTCCAGCGATCCCACCGAAATCCGCACAATATCGATTCAGAGACGCCCTCTGATGTCTACGGGAGCTTCTATTCTTGTAGACAGTGTTGGGCCTCCAAGAGCAGAGGTTTGTAGAACAGCAGCAAGTTTCCCTTAAGTGGATCACCCAAGGTTTATCGATCTCAGGGAGGAAGAGGTCAAAGATATCCCTCTCAAGCAACCCTGCAACCACAAAGCAAGAAGTCTCTTGTGTCCCCAACATACCTAATATGTGCACTAGTTCGGCGAAGAGATAGTTAAATACATGTGGTATGAAATAAATATGAGCAGTAGCAATGGCACTAGAAAAGTGCTTGCTGGCGTGTAGTTGATGGTGGTAATATTGCGGACAATACAGATGCAGTAGAACAGTAAACAAGCAGCGATAGCAGTATTTAGGAACAAGGCCTAGGGATCATACTTTCACTAGTGGACACTCTCAACTTTGATCACATAACAGAATAAATAGATAGATGCTAGACTCTACACTCTCTTGTTGGATGATGAACACCACTAACTGTGTAGGATTACACGAACCCTCAAAGCCGGAGTTAACAAGCTCCACAATATTCGATGTTCATATTTAAATAACCTTAGAGTGCACGACAGATCAACACAACCAAACCAAGTACTAACATAGCATGCACACTGTCACCTTCACGCTACGAAAGGAGGCATAGATCACATCAATACCATCATAGCAATAGTTAACTTCATAATCTACAAGAGATCACAATCATAGCCTACGCCAAGTACTACACGATGCACACACTGTCACCATTACACCGTGCAGGAGGAATAAACTACTTTAATAACATCACTAGAGTAGCACATAGATGAATTGTGATACAAAACTCATATGAATCTCAATCATGTAAGGCAGCTCATGAGATCATTGTATTGAAGTACATAGGAGAGAGATTAACCACATAGCTACCGGTACAGCCCCGAGCCTCGATGGAGAACTACTCCCTCCTCATGGGAGACAGCAGCGTTGATGAAGATGGCGGTGGTGTCGATGGAGAAGCCTTCCGGGGGCACTTCCCCGTCCCGACGGCGTGCCGGAACAGAGACTCCTATCCCCCAGATCTTGGCTTCGCGATGGTGGCGGCTCTCGATAGTTTCTCGTACCGTGGCTTTTTCGTATCGATGTTTTAGGTCAGGGACCTTTATATAGGCGAAGAGGCGGAGTCGGAGGGCTGACGAGGCGACGACACCACAGGGGGGCGCGGGCCACCCCTGGGCCGCGCCGGCCTATCACCTGGGGGGCCTGTGTCCCCTCTCTGGCGGCTCTCGAGTGTTTTGGATGCTTCCGGGGATTCTAAGATGCTGGGCGTTGATTTCGTCCGATTCCGAGAATATTTCCTTACTAGGATTTATGAAACCAAAAACAGCAGAAAACAGCAACTGGCCCTTCGGCATCTCGTCAATAGGTTAGTTCCGGAAAACGCATAAATATGACATAAAGTATGCATAAAACATGTAGATATCATCAATAATGTGGCATGGAACATAAGAAATTATCGATACGTCGGAGACGTATCAGCATCCCCAAGCTTAGTTTCTGCTCGTCCCGAGCAGGTAAACGATAACAAAGATAATTTCTGGAGTGACATGCCATCATAATCTTGATCATACTATTGTAAGCACATGTAATGAATGCAGCGATCAAAGCAATGGTAAATGACATGAGTAAACAAATGAATCATATATCAAAGACTTTTCATGAATAGTACTTTCAAGACAAGCATCAATAAGTCTTGCGTAAAAGTTAACTCATAAAGCAATAATTCAAAGTAAAGGCATTGAAGCAACATAAAGGAAGATTAAGTTTCAGCGGTTGCTTTCAACTTGTAACATGTATATCTCATGGATAGTTGTCAATGCAAAGTAATATAACAAGTGCAATATGCAAGTATGTAGGAATCAATGCACAGTTCACACAAGTGTTTGCTTCTTGAGATGGAGAGAAATAGGTGAACTGACTCAACATAAAAGTAAAAGAATGGCCCTTCGCAGAGGGAAGCATTGATTGCTATATTTGAGCTAGAGCTTTGATTTTGAAAACATATAGAGAGCATAAAAGTAAAATTTTGAGAGGTTTTTGTTGTTGTCAACGAATGGTAGTGGGCACTCTAACCCCCTTGCCAGACAAACCTTCAAAGAGCGGCTCCCATTTTATTTTTATTTTTGTGTGGCACTCCTTCCAACCTTTCTTTCACAAACCTTGGCTAACCGAATCCTTCGGGTGCCTGCCAACAATCTCATACCATGAAGGAGTGCCTTTTTATTTTAGTTTTATTATGATGACACTCCTCCCCACCTTTGCTTTCTCAAGCCATGGCTAACCGAATCCTTCGGGTGCCGTCCAACAATCACATACCATGGAGGAGTGTCTATTTTTATTAATTAATTTGGGACTGGGAATCCCATTGCCAGCTCTTTTTGCAAAATTATTGGATAAGCGGATGAAGCCACTAGTCCATTGGTGAAAGTTGCCCAACAAGATTGAAAGATAAACACCACATACTTCCTCATGAGCTATAAAACATTGACACAAATCAGAGGTGATAAATTTTGAATTGTTTAAAGGTAGCACTCAAGCAATTTACTTTGGAATGGCAGAGAAATACCATGTAATAGGTAGGTATGGTGGACACAAATGGCATAGTGGTTGGCTCAAGGATTTTGGATGCATGAGAAGTATTCCCTCTCGATACAAGGCTTAGGCTAGCTAGGCTATTTGAAACAAACACAAGGATGAACCTGTGCAGCAAAACTCACATAAAAGACATATTGTAAACATTATAAGACTCTACACCGTCTTCCTTGTTGTTCAAACTCTTTACTAGAAATTATCTAGACCTTAGAGAGACCAATTATGCAAACCAAATTTTAGCAAGCTCTATGTATTTCTTCATTAATAGGTGCAAAGTATATGATGCAAGAGCTTAAACATGAGCACAACAATTGCCAAGTATCAAATTATTCAAGATATCATACCAATTACTACATGTAGCATTTTCTGTTTCCAACCATATAACAATTAACGAAGCAGTTTCAACCTTCGCCATGAACATTAAAAGCTAAGAACACATGTGTTCATATGAACCAGCGGAGCGTGTCTCTCTCCCACACAAGCATTTATTCAAACAAAAACAAAAACAAGAAACATACAGATGCTCCAAGTAAAGTACATAAGGTGTGGCCGAATAAAAATATAGTTTCAAGAGAAGGAACCTGATAATTTGTCGATGAAGAAGGGGATGCCTTGGGCATCCCCAAGCTTAGACGCTTGAGTCTTCTAGAAATATGCAGGGATGAACCACCGGGGCATCCCCAAGCTTAGAGCTTTCACTCTCCTTGATCACCTTGTATCATCCTCCTCTCTTGACCCTTGAAAACTTCCTCCACACCAAACTCGAAACAACTCATTAGAGGGTTAGTGCACAATCAAAAACTCACATGTTCAGAGGTGACACAATCATTCTTAACACTTCTGGACATTGCTCAAAGCTACTGGAAGTCAATGGAACAAAGAAATCCATCCAACATAGCAAAAGAAGCAATGCGAAATAAAAGGCAGAATCTATCAAAACAGAACAGTCCGTAAAGACGAATTTTAAAGAGGCACCAGACTTGCTCAAATGAAAATGCTCAAATTGAATGAAAGTTGCGTACATATCTGAGGATCACTCACGTAAATTGGCATAATTTTCTGAGGTACCTACAGAGAATTTTGCCCAGATTCGTGACAGAAAAGAAATCTGTTTCTGCGCAGTAATCCAAATCTAGTATGAACCTTACTATCAACGACTTTACTTGGCACAACAAATGCAATAAAATAAGATAAGGAGAGGTTGCTACAGTAGTAACAACTTCCAAGACTCAAATATAAAACAAAGTTACTGTAGAAAAATAAACACATGGGTTATCTCCCAAGAAGTTCTTTCTTTATAGCCATTAAGATGGGCTCAGCAGTTTTAATGATGCACTCGCAAGAAATAAGAGTTGAGGCAAAAGAGAGCATCAAGAAGCAAATTCAAAACAAATTTAAGCCTAACATGCTTCCTATGCATAGGAATCTTGTAAATAAACAAGTTCATGAATAGCAAAGTAACAAGCATAGGAAGATAGAACAAGTATAAATTTCAGCACATAGAGAGGTGATTTAGTAACATGAAAATTTCTACAACCATATTTTCCTCTCTCATAATAATATCTAGTAGCATCATGAGCAAACTCAACAATATAGCTATCACATAAAGCATTCTTATCATGAGTCTCATGCATAAAATTATTACTACTCCCAACATAAGCATAGTCAATTTTATTAGTTATAGTGGGAGCAAATCCAACAAAGTAGCTATCATTATTATTCTCATCATCAAATATAGGAGGCATATTGTAATCATAATCAAATTTATCCTCCATAACAGGCGGTACCAAAAGACTACTATCATTATAATCATCATAAATAGGAGGTAAAGTATCATCAAAGTAAATTTTCTCCTCAATGCTTGGGGGACTAAAAATATCATGCTCATCAAAGCCAGCTTCCCCAAGCTTAGAACTTTCCATATCATTAGCAACAATTGTGTTCAATGTGTTCATGCTAATATGTTCCATGGGTTTTTTTAATTTTCGGATCAAACCATCCATGTCTTAAATCAGGAAATAGAATAAGAAGCTCATTGTTGTCCATTATGCCAAACTAGTGTAAACAAGAAACAAAAAGATGCAATTGCAGGATCTAAAGGAAATAGCTTCAAGCACAAACACAATGGCGCCAGAAAAGTACTGTTACCTGGAACCGGAGTATGAGTGCCTTTTACCTTTCCTCCCCGGCAACGGCGCCAGAAAAGTGCTTGATGTCTACGGGAGCTTCTATTCTTGTAGACAGTGTTGGGCCTCCAAGAGCAGAGGTTTGTAGAACAGCAGCAAGTTTCCCTTAAGTGGATCACCCAAGGTTTATCGATCTCAGGGAGGAAGAGGTCAAAGATATCCCTCTCAAGCAACCCTGCAACCACAAAGCAAGAAGTCTCTTGTGTCCCCAACACACCTAATAGGTGCACTAGTTCGGCGAAGAGATAGTGAAATACAGGTGGTATGAAATAAATATGAGCAGTAGCAATGGCACCAGAAAAGTGCTTGCTGGCATGTAGTTGATGGTGGTAATATTGCGGACAATACAGATGCAGTAGAACAGTAAACAAGCAGCGATAGCAGTATTTAGGAACAAGGCCTAGGGATCATACTTTCACTAGTGGACACTCTCAACTTTGATCACATAATAGAATAAATAGATAGATGCTAGACTCTACACTCTCTTGTTGGATGATGAACACCACTAACTGTGTAGGATTACACGAACCCTCAATGCCGGAGTTAACAAGCTCCACAATATTGGATGTTCATATTTAAATAACCTTAGAGTGCACGACAGATCAACACAACCAAACCAAGTACTAACATAGCATGCACACTGTCACCTTCACGCTACGAAAGGAGGCATAGATCACATCAATACCATCATAGCAATAGTTAACTTCATAATCTACAAGAGATCACAATCATAGCCTACGCCAAGTACTACACGATGCACACACTGTCACCATTACACCGTGCAGGAGGAATAAACTACTTTAATAACATCACTAGAGTAGCACATAGATGAATTGTGATACAAAACTCATATGAATCTCAATCATGTAAGGCAGCTCATGAGATCATTGTATTGAAGTACATAGGAGAGAGATTAACCACATAGCTACCGGTACAGCCCCGAGCCTCGATGGAGAACTACTCCCTCCTCATGGGAGACAGCAGCGTTGATGAAGATGGCGGTGGTGTCGATGGAGAAGCCTTCCGGGGGCACTTCCCCGTCCCGACGGCGTGCCGGAACAGAGACTCCTGTCCCCCAGATCTTGGCTTCGCCATGGCGGCGGCTCTGGATGGTTTCTCGTACCGTGGCTTTTTCGTATCGATGTTTTAGGTCAGGGACCTTTATAGGCGAAGAGGCGGAGTCGGAGGGCTGGCGAGGCGACGACACCACAGGGGGGCGCGGGCCACCCCTGGGCCGCGCCGGCCTATCACCTGGGGGGCCTGTGTCCCCTCTCTGGTGGCTCTCGGGTGTTCTGGATGCTTCCGGGGATTCTAAGATGCTGGGCGTTGATTTCGTCCGATTCCGAGAATATTTCCTTACTAGGATTTCTGAAACCAAAAACAGCAGAAAACAGCAACTGGCCCTTCGGCATATCGTCAATAGGTTAGTTCCGGAAAACGCATAAATATGACATAAAGTATGCATAAAACATGTAGATATCATCAATAATGTGGCATGGAACATATGAAATTATCGATACGTCGGAGACGTATCACCCTCCGACACCGCATGCGCGATGAATCACACACGTGATGCCAGGGGAATTAACACCAGCGGTAACATTACAGCAGGATTACAATAGAGCCCACAAGAAACATGTATTACAACAACGACTCCAACGAGTCAAGATACAAATATATAACACAAATATCCAAATCATACATAAGATCAAATACATCCGAGTACACATAAGATATAAATTGGACTAAGAGTCCTGAAGATAACCAGTGGCGTCCATAACCCTGCCTAGGCCAAGATGGAAGGGTAACCTTGCTAACTTCGTCTTCATCGAACATGTCTTCATACCTGCCCAGTTATGTCCGAAAGCAGCAATAAGTACGGGTTCGTACTTAACAAGACTTCAAGATGTATAAGCATTCATCAACCAGTCGTCCTTTATACTTGAGGCACGCAGGGGACTTAGACGATGCAAGAGGAACGTCATAGGCAATATGGTGGGGTTAAGCGACAGCGCGCAAGCACTAAAAACCTATAGAGCCACTCTACAACAGTCGTCTATCAGAGAAGGCGAGAGAGCGCATAACTAACAGGTCTATACTCTGCAAACATAACACAACCTATAGAGACACTCTACAACAGTCGTCTATCAGAGAAGGCGAGAGAGCGCATAACTAACAGTTCTATACTCTGCAAACATAACACAACCGATGCATTCCCCCTTCACAAAGGAAGAAGTACTAACAAGCGCGCAAGCACTAAAAACCTATAGAGACACTCTACAATAGTCGTCTATCAGAGAAGGCGAGAGAGCGCATAACTAACAGTTCTATACTCTGCAAACATAACACAACCGATGCATTCCCCCTTCACAAAGGAAGAAGTACTAACAAGGGCACTCACACGGTTGACAAGTTTTATTAGGTAGCCGTTGTAGTAATGCTATATTACTACACAAGTTATTAGCAAGTTATTAACAGCAACATAAAGGTGTAAGCTGTTCTATGATCGAGTTAAACAGCTCCAAGTCGTCCATAACCGCGAACACGGTTTATCGATAAGATGTACACCCTGCAGGGGTTGCCCAAATGTAACCATACGCATGCTCGGCCCACTTATGAAAGATGGATGTCTCACAACAAGATTGTTCTTATTTCAACAAGAAAGTCTAGGGGGGCACCCGACTAAGCTAACCGTGACGAAGTCCAGCCGTACTCCGAGACGGACTAAGGGTTTGCAACAGCGGCTAGGCGTGCAAACCACATGCTTCGCTAAATGTCCCGCAGGGCACATTATAGAATATGAACACCCGAAGGCAACATAATGTAAACACCTGAAGGCAACAGTAAGTAAAGCATGGCATATATGGTATAGGCAAATAAAACCAAAGTTGTGGCCCCCTTTTCAACTGACTTGAGAAAAGGTAAAGGGTGAGGGGGGTCCCAGTAGTAATCCCCACGTACGGGTAGAGCGCTCAATCTCGGAACAAATAACAAGAACTCGGGTCCTAGGGGACATTAGCGCGTCAAAGTTCCGATGCTTTCGCAAAGGGGCTCACAAATGCCTCTGCTTACAATTTTAGTTGTTAACAATTAAGTAAAGAATGTGTATCTCCAACAAATATATCCATAACCCATGTGTCATGATTCCCCAACAGATAACCTGATAAGATAATGATGGCGAGATGAGATATAACAACACTAGCATGCACTACGACTCGCAAGGCAGACCCGAAAACCTAACAACAAATTTAGGAGGGTGGTGGTGGTAATATGGGCTGCTTTGAGGTAACTAGTGGATAGGACATGTGACAAGAACACAACTCAAGGCTAGCATAAGAGATATGGAAAAATAAAATAGGTGAGTGACTCCTGCAGAGACAGGAGTTTAGGAAATGCTTGCCTATCAAAGATTGTCAAAGAGCAGCTGGAGAACTCGTCGTATCTCACAACACCACTTCACGATCCTATCCGGGAGAAAGCAAATGCTGGAACACACAACGCATGCAAGTCTTACTACTACGGATAAATAGTCGGCATGCTCAAGATGATATGCATGACATGGTAGCGATGGTGCGATGCAACTTATCCAATTTAAGCCGAGTCGGAACCCCGAACAAGCAAATTAGGTTGTAGTTGCATTTTCTACCGACAAGGTTAAGTGTTGATTAGATGGCAAAACATGGCAGGGGTGAGCTACTTCAATATTAAACGGAGCGGAGAAAACCTTGTTGGAAATCCAAAATACTCCGCATATATGTGAGGTGACATGCACAAACTATCACGTCACAACATGATTCAAGATGCAAACAGACGTATGGATGGCATATTAATGTTCAACACATTTTTCTGATCAATTTTCATATATAAAACATTTTCAATTGAGTTACCAATTAAAAGTTATTAGCAGATTAGTTTTTGTTAGTTAAAATAGAAAAACAGGATGTTATTTAATGAGAAAAGGACCCGGAAACAAATTATATCCAGGGGAGAACCCCGGGTTTGTTTACAGAAGTTACAGGGGGTTATCGTGTAAAACACCAGTGCCAAGACTGTGGGTTTAGAAAGGAATAGATGCAGGGGGCTTAGCGCAAAAGGCCAGATGCAGATCTGGGTGGGATGTTTCTCACCGGAGGGTTACCCAACCGCAGAGAATGACGCATGGGGCCCACGGCCACGCTGGGCGTTGACATGGCGAAGCTTGTGGGTGCACGGCGGTGACCACCTGCGGCATGACATGGTGCGCGCGGGCTTCTTCAGACATCCCAGGAAACGTGGATGGCCGCATCGGCTGCGCCTCGTCGACGTGGACAAGGAGAGGGTGGCGCCAGGTGCACGGGTTTGCTAGAGAGCTATCGGTGGCGAGGATCTACGGAGGAGACGACAGGCAATATGGTGAAGAAACAAAACAGAAAGCAAAGGAAGAGAAGAGGATTTCCAGGGGAAACTGCGCTCACCATGATGCTCAACGTATGCTCGGCGAAAGCAGGGGAGGCCGAGGTTCACCGTACTTTGAAGAAAACGACGGCGGCCGGAGTTCGGGAAGGAGATATGTGGCTCGATTCTTTGCACGAGGATGAAGATGGCGTCAAGGCGGAGCTCAACGTGGCATCGATGAGGTGAGGGGTGGACAGATGTGGTGGCGCGATGGGGTAATGCGAGGTGGTTCTCCGGTGGTGGAAGAAAAGGGAGACAGGAAGAGGTTACTGGCGGCGCGGAGGGAGGAGGAGGGGATCCTAGGGTTTGGTGCGGCATGAAGGGGGGTTAAAAGGGGAGGGGAGCAGGTAAGGAGGGTGGTGCGTGCGATGGTGGAGGGGGAGGACCACGGCTTCACCCCATTCTCGTGGAGGAGAAAGACGACAAAGGGGAAAAGATGGGTGAAGGGGTACGGGCCTGCAGCAAGGTAGGCTGGGCCGCTGCTGGCGCTGGTTGCTGGGTTGCTTGCTTGGCCGCCGAGGAAGAGGAGAGATGGGCCAGAGGGAGGAGAGAGCCCAGGAGGGTAGCTAGGGTTTTCTTTTTCTATTTTTATTTAAACTATTTGAATCAAAAAATCCTTTTTAGTTTTGATCAAAACAAAGCACATTTTTATCCAAAACTTTATTAGTTGGAAAAACTTAGTTATAAAATAAGAACTATAGGAGAGAAATATTAGGGTTTATTTAAAGGGAAAAATAAGGGAGGGTTTATAAAAAAAGTTTATTTGATAAAAACATGGATGATATGATGCGTATGCCATGATGAAGCACAAAAGAAAAAAGAATAAGCAATTCTATTAATGGTATGATCCTGGGCCGTTACAATAGGGGTAAGTGCCCCAAGGACAACCGAGCCGATCCACATCGAGACATGCAGAATCTGACATAGTACTATGTGCATGGTCTCATAGGTGCCGAGGCCGATGCGCTCATCGCTGATACATCTCAAACGCATTTAATTTTTTGATGCTCCATGGTTGTTTTACACCAATTCATATGTGTTTTGTTTACACTTCGTTGCACTTTTACATGATTTCTGGCACTAACCTATTAACAAGATGCCACAGTGTCAATTCCCTGTTTTCTACTGTTTTTGTATTTCAGAAAAGTTGTACAAGAAATATTCTCGGAATTGGACGAAACAAAAGCCGAAGTCAATATTTACCGAAACGAAGACGAAGTCCGGAGGGGGACGAAGAGGTGCACCAGGGCGCCCACACATGCCCTTGGCGCGGCCTAGGGTTGGCCCACACCAAGGCATGGTGTGGCCCCCCCAGGCGCCCAACCGACCTCAATCCTTCGCCTATTTATACATCTTCTCGGGAAAACCCTGGATGCCTGAGCCTCCATCCACAAAAAGTTCTGTCGTGGCCGCCATCGCCGAACCCATCTCGGGGGATTCTGAAACTCTTCCCGGCACCCTGCCGGAGGGGAAAATCATCACCGGAGGCATCTACATCGCTATGCCCGCCTCCGAAGTGATGCGTGAGTAGTTCATCCCTGGACTATGGGTCCATAACAGTAGCTAGATGGTTGTCTTCTCCACTTTGTGCTTCATGTATCGATCTTGTGAGCTGCCCTACATGATCAAGATCATCTTTATGAAATCCTCTATGTTTGGTTTGCTGGGATCTGATGAATGTTGAATACTATGTTAAGATTGATTATATATTCATGTCATATGTTATTTGTGATCTTGCATGCTCTCCGTTGCTAGTAGAAACTCTGGCCAAGTGGATACTTGTGACTCCAAGAGGGGGTATTTATGCTCGATAGTAGATTCATGCCTCTAGTTTCCTGAGAGAGTGACTTTATAACTTCTAAGGTTGTAGATGTGTTGTTGCTACTAGGGATAACCCAACAATGTTTTATCCGAGGGTAACTCTATTGTTTACTTTACACACACTGCTTAATGCGATAGTCTGTTGCTTGCAACTTTATACTGGAAGGGGTGTGAACGCTAACTTGAAGGTGGATTATTAGTCATAGATGCAGTTGGATTACAGTCTATGTATTATGCTGTAATGCCCAATACCAAATTATCATAGTTATCGTCTTATCATGTATTGATCGATATTCTGTCATTTGCATGGTTGTAATTTGTTTACCCAACATGCTACTTCTTTATGGAGAGACACCTCTAGTGACCTGTGGACCCCGGTCCTATTTTCTTTACTGATAAATTCAACTGCAATCTTGTTCTGTTTATTTTCTGCAAACATCTCTTTCCATTCGATACGTCTAATCCTTTGTGTTCAACAAACCGGTGAGATTGACAACCTCATTGTAAGTTGGGGCAAAGTATTTGGGTTGTGTTGTGTGCAGGTTCCACATTGTTGCTAACGCTGGTAGTGCGCCCTGCCACTAGTCAGCCAACACCACCTTCAGAAGTCACGCCTTTATCCTACTGGTCGATTAAACCTTGGTTTCGTACTGAGGGAAAACTTGCTATTGTGCTCTTCACACCTTTCTCTTGGGGTTTCCCAACCGCTTCCACAATAACGCGATTGTCTGGCGCCATCACCGGAGCACCATCAAGATTTTCTGGCGCCGTTGCCGGTGAGAAAGAGGATTTCTGCAAGGGGATTCTCTCATCTCCAATCTTTTTTTACTTTGTTATAGTTTGCTTAGTTTACTTAACTTTGTTCTTGTTTGCTTTCATTAGATCAAAAACACACAAAAATAGTTTCTTACATAGTTGTTATTTCGTTTTTAGTTCATTATGTGGATTCCTAAGTACGATCTGAAGGACCTATCTGTAGGTAGTGGTTCTATAATTGGGAAAGATAACATTGAAAACTTGTTCAATCATGTTAGTAAGCATACAGATATTGAGGATAAATCCCTGGTAGAACTTGCTCCTGATTATGAAACTGTTGCAGCTTGTTTAGTTCAAATGTTGGAGGCTAGATTTGTTAACCTTAATCCTTTTATGCAGCAAATATTTTCTAAACTTCATAAAATTGAGGATGATGAAAAGAAAGATTTTATCCTAAAAATTTTGCTTAGAGAATTTAAAGATGTGATAAGATAGGCTCATGTGTAGATATCTTTGATACACTTGATCAAACCAAAAGTAGTAGAGAAGGTAGAATACCAATACCTTTCAAGTTAGTAGCAATGCATGAAGCTTGGGAAACCAATTTTGATTGAATTGTTCCCGAAAATCTATTTGATGAAAGTAGTGAACCTAAAAGTGCAGAGAAAGGGTCTTCTAAGACTCATATTGATAAAATACAAATCTTTGTTGAAAAGACTTCTTGCATTGATCTTAATGCTTCTTCACTTGATAATAATTGATTCTCGTATTTTTACTGCGCGTAGCTGAAAGGCGTTAAAGAAAAGTGCTTATGGCAGACAACCCATGTTTTATTTACAGTAATTTTTCTTTTTGTTGAGTCTTGAAAGTTATTACTACTGTAATGACCGCTCCTTATAATTTTTATTTCGTTTTTGTGCTAAGAATAGCCTCTAATAGGAAGAAAGTAATGTTTGGAGAAGTTGTTGTCCTGAAAACAGATTCTGTGTTGTTACCATAAAAATTCGTAAAAAAATCCAGAGCGGAGTTTTGAGCTGTCATTTTTTGTGAATATGCCCCAGGTCATTATCTAACTTTTGTTAGTTGACCAATGTTCGAAATAAGAAACAGAGCATTTTCAGAAATTTCGATATTTACCTGCTGTTCTGTTTTGACAATTTTCTGCACTATTTGCATTCGCCTCTTAAATCTCTTTCTTTTTTAGTTATTTTGATCAGAGAACTATTTGAAAGGTTTCTTCAGTAGCATATGCTTTAATAGATATTTGATATATGTCAGTATTGAACGCAAGTGGATTTGTTTATTTTGATTGTACTAATGCTGCTAATAAAGAATTGTGCGAAGTTTTTGTATGAAGGAAGTTTTCAAGTGTAAGGAGAGAAGAATGATGTGATGGGATGAAGAATGGACAAAATATTAAGCTTGGGGATGCCCCTGCACCCCAAAGACATATTCAAGAGGTATAAGCATCAAAGCTTGGGCATGCCCAAGGCATCCCCTCTTCATCAACAAAGCAACACGTCATCTCTCTATACGCTATATTTTTATTGCTTCATACACTATGTGTTGTTCTTGGAGCGTCTTTATTTTTTGTTTTGTTTTGTTTTCTGTAGCGTATGTTGGATCCTGGCATATTTGTTTTGGAGAAAGCCCGCTCCTTTTTAATTGCATAGAACGCTCTAGTTTTCGCTTTCATTTTTTTGCGAGTGTTCTAGTTTTTTGGTAGTGCATTTAGCTCTTGTTATTTCACTTAAATTTTGTTCAGAGCATGTTAGTATTCGTTATTTTTGTATGATTAGCTCTCTGGTCCTTATTGTATTTCATCTCTGAGAGTTGTTTCAAATAAGTTGATTGGTGTTGGATACGAGTAAAATATTTCATGACTATAGTGCTGCAAATGGAAGCTTGTCTAGACTGTGGCATAGACTTTGACATGTCATGTTGGATGTTATTCTTGTCGTATGCTTAGTATTTTTTTTATTTTAGCATGACTTGTTTCAAATAGCTGAGAGTGCATAATGTGCCATTAAAAAGAATCATGTGTTGTTCCTATCATAAAAGCATAGTATTGTGGTATTCTCCTTTGATGCTTTATTGGGTTGACTTGGCGCATGCTTTTAACATGTTATGACTATAATCAGTCAACTAAAACCTCTATGATCATTTAATTTTTGATTTGTAATATCACTTTATGCTTTTATTGATAATACTTTGTCACTATGCATGATTATGGACAGTATTGCTCTCTTAGTTGGTCGCTTCCAGTCTTTTTGCTAGTCTTCACCTGTACTGAGTATGAGCTCTACTCGTGCATCCAACCACCAAAAACCAAATTTGCCAATTGTGTCCACCATATCTACCTATATGTGATATTTCACCGCCACTACAAAGTAAATTGCTTGTGTGCTACCTTTAAACCTTCAAAAATAATCACTTGTTTTGTGTAAATTATAGCTCATGGGAAAGTACTCTAAAAACTATTGTAGTAAGTACTATGTCCTATGCATTTTTAGTTTTTATAAGTTCCTTGTTATGTGATAACCATGTTTTCATGGGGAACACCATCAATATGCTTTTATTGAATATCATGTGAATTACTATGCATGCTCATCTTGTTTGAAGTAAGGGAGATTTACCATGAGTTGCAAAGATTTGAGTATGCATATTGTTAGAGAGGAACATTGGGCCGCCAACTAAAGCCATGTTCACATGGTGGAAGTTTTAGCTGGGCAAAAGTCCAAATATCTATTGTCCTTGCTTTCCCGGTATGGATGTCTAAAAAAGTTGAGATTCATCAAAATTGAGAAATCAAATGAGATCCATCTCCTAAGGACCTTTGTACAGGAGGCAAGGAGGTACCCCTTTGTGACACTTGGATAAAACATATGTATGCGATGAAAATCCATGGAAGTACAAGCTAATTAGGACAAGGTGCGAGCACTATTGGTATATTATGCATGAGGCAAGCAAACTTATAGGAAGTAATTATGCATAAGCCATACTATTTATCACTACCGTTGACATAAGTAGCACCTCTCAAAATAAATATTTTCAACACTCCTATTGCTTTCAAAATAAAAAGCTCTAGCACATGGGTAATCCCTCCTGCGAAGGGTATTTCTTTTACTTTCATGTTGAGTCTTCATCTTCCACTTTATGCACCTATTAAGAGAGCATAGTTGTCAATCTTAGTGCAATGTGCATAGTCCCAAAATTATTATTGATTGATTCATGATTGTGCTATTGATTTCTCTTAAATTATTTGTATATAGTCACCCTTGAACTTTGAAGGTGTCCTTGCATTTATGTTTTGCTATTCCATAAGGACATGTTGAGTACCACTTTATTATGTTTATTCTATGATCATAAACACACAGTTGCTTTCAATGCACTATTATTCACGATCGTTTGTTTGAGTTACTCTTCATGTTATAACATAGTTGCTAAGTTCAATTAAATTATATCTATCATGCCTATGTTAGAGTACTTAGATCCCATCTCACAATGCTTTACATGCTTGATCAAGATTGTGCTGGCTTCATGTCACCTCAAAAATTATTTTGTTATCACTTGCCTACTCGAGGACGAGCAGGAGTTAAGCTTGGGGATGCTGATACGTTTCAAACGTATCTATAATTTTTGATACTCCATGCTTGTTTTACACCAATTCATATGTGTTTTGTTTACACTTCGTTGCACTTTCACATGATTTCCATCACTAACCTATTAACAAGATGCCACAGTGTCAGTTTCCTGTTTTATGCTGTTTTTGTATTTTAGAAAAGTTGTACAGGAAATATTATCGGAGTTGGACGAAACAAAATCCGAACTCAATATTTTACCGAAATGAAGACGAAGTCCGGAGGGGGGACGAAGAGGCGCACCAGGGCACCCACACCTGCCCTTGGCGCAGCCTAGGGCTGGCCCGCGCCAAGGGCCAAGGCATGGTATAGGCCCCCCAGGTGCCCAACTGACCTCAATCCTTCGCATATTTATACACCTTCTCGGGAAAACCCTGGATACCTGAACCTCCATCCACGAAAATTTCCATCATGGCCGCCATCGCCGAACCCATCTCATGGGGTTCTGAAGCTCTTCCCGGCACCCTGCCGGAGGAGGAAATCATCGCTGGAGGCATCTACATCGCCATGCCCGCCTCCGAAGTGATGCATGAGTAGTTCATCCCTGGACTATGGGTCCATAGCAGTAGCTAGATGGTTGTCTTCTCCACTTTGTGCTTCATGTATCGATCTTGTGAGCTGCCCTACATGATCAAGATCATCTTTATGTAATCCTCTATGTTTGGTTTGATGGGATACGATGATTGTTGAATACTATGTTAAGATTGATTATATATTCATGTCATATGTTATTTGTTATGTTATTTGTGATCTTGCATGCTCTCCGTTGCTAGTAAAAACTATAGCCAAGTGGTACTTGTGATTCCAAGAGGGGGTATTTATGCTCGATAGTAGGTTCATGCCTCTAGTTTCCTGGGAGAGTGACTTTATAACTTCTAAGGTTGTAGATGTGTTGTTGCTACTAGGGATAACCCAACAATGTTTTATCTGAGGGTAACTCTATTGTTTACTTTACACACATTGCTTAATGTGATAGTCTGTTGCTTGCAACTTTATACTGGAAGGGGTGCAGACGCTAACTTGATGGTGGATTATTAGTCATGGACGCAGCTGGATTACGGTCTATGTATTTTGTTGTAATGCCCAATACCAAATTAGCATAGTAATTATCTTGTCATGTATCGATCGATATTCTGTCAATTGCACAGCTGTAATTTGTTTACCCAACATGCTACTTCTTTATGGAGAGACACCTCTAGTGACATGTGGACCCCGGTCCTATTTTCTTTACTGATAAATTCAACAACAATCCTGTTCTGTTTACTTTCTGCAAACATCTATTTCCATTCGATACGTATAATCCTTTGTGTTCAGCAAACCAGTGAGATTGACAACCTCACCGGAGCACCATCAGTCGCCGGTACATATCTCCACGTAATACGTACCTTTGGTGCGTGCACGGATGCCGCGGTACCCCAAGCGCGAGATGCCGCTATACCGCGAGCTCGGCCCGCGGAACCGCGAGCTTGACCCACGACGAGGCATGGCGGTGGTTGCGGAAGCGGAGCGGTGGCGGCAGAAGTTAAGCTCCTGCTCTCTAACATATTAGGCGTAAATGGGCAACCTTCAGTAACCCATGTTCCATCTTTTTTTGTTAGGATAACCCCATGTACCACCTTCTCAATGGAAAAAAGTACTGTGCAATCTTCCCCCGCTGGGCGAAATATTTCATTTTTGGGTTGCCAATGACCATCTACATGGTAATTGCTATTGGCCTACTTACTCCGGCGATAGCAGCCAATAACTACAAATAAGCCTTTCTACTCATGCACTTTTGTCCATTTTCTAATGAAACATGGAGATTCTATATTTTTTTTTTCAATTCTCTGGTTGCAATTTTTGAAACTGCTCATGTCCAATATGAAAATCTTTGATCGCTCCATACCTACATGGAGGACATTATTTTGAAAAATTAATAAAGTGGATTTAAAATTTAAAACAAATCCAAATAATTCCATGATTTATTCTATCAACTAGCAAGATCTTGGAGCGAAATAGTTTATATTAGTCTGGAAAAATAATACAGATAAACCTATCGTGAACAAGTGCAGTGTTTTGAACCAAATACATATGAAGACATTGTATTAAAGAAGATGTTTAGCATAAACTTTCAGCACATTGTTGTTGTAGGCAAGTAGTCCTAATATCACGGGTAAAATTCGAAGATATCACAAATTCCTTGTACAAGGAGGCTGATATCGGGAACCCATCAGCCAACAACATTCCTCAGCATTTAAAGGTAAAGTCAAACGGAAGGGATTGAGAAAAAAGGCAAGCAATATCCCGCAATATCATGGGTAAAATAATTCATGATATCTCAAGTTTCTTGTACAAAGAGTGTAACATCAGGGGCCCATCAGGCAGGAATACCCCTCAATGTTTAAAAGTTAAAATCAAATGGAATGGATCGAAAATGGTAAGTATCCCGCAATATCACAGGTAAAAAATAATTAAGATATCAGAAGTTTCTTGTGTAGTACATTTAAGCTAACATCGGGTACCCATAAGCCAGCAGCGTCCCTCAAAGTTGAAAAGGTAAATTCAAACGGAAGAGATCCAAAAAGAGGCAAGTATCTACAATACTCAGGTAAAAAATTGAGAAATCACATGTTTGTTGTACATAGAGGCTGACATCGGGGATCTAGCAGCCAGCAGCGTCCCTCATAGTTATAACAAGGTGAAAGATCGAGATGTCGCCTAGAGGGGGGTGAATAGGCAATTACAAACTCTTGCGGATTTGTTTTGTAAGAATGCGGAATTAAACTAACGTTTAGTTGACAAGCACAAACCCTAAATATGCTAAGCTCAACTAAGTGTAACGATGGCAAATAGAGCTAAGCAAGATAGGCACAAGATATCTGTAGCACAAGTGATAGCAAGATATATGTACTTTAAGCACGATGGCTATCACAAGGAAAGAGATCTCGGGTATAAAAATAACCGAGGCACGCATAGACGAGGATGTATTCCCGTGTTCCCTTCCTTTGTAAGAAGGTACATCACGTTTGGAGGAGTGGAGGTCCCACGAAGGATTCCCCGCACCACGAACGCTCACCCTATTCTCCGAACCACACCCACGAAGGATAATGGCCCTTTCCTTATGGTTAGCTTTTCCTCCGCTCCGGAGATGGCAAGCTCCACAACCACTTCACAAGCTCCACGAAGGAGAAGCCCGGGCCTCTTCACAATCTTCTTGAAGAGATCACCGGAGCACCAACCGCCAAGCCAACTAGGAGGTCTCCCTCCAAGAGTAACAAGCTCACGGTCTCTCACTCGAAATAATCGTGGTGGAGAGCTCAACACTATGCAATGATGCAAAGTAAGAACACTAGAGGTGTTCAAATCCTTCACTCTCAAATCCCACCCAAGCAACAAATGATAAGATGAGATTGGAGAGGAAGAACAATGGGGAAATTCAACAAAAGACTCCAAGATATAGATCCAAAGGGTTCCCCTCACTTAGAGGAGAAATGGATTGGTGGAAGTGTAGATCTAGATCTCCTCTCTTAGATCCCTCAAGAATGAGAAAGAATCATGGGGGAGACAAGAGAGAGAGAGAGCAAGTTCTTTAAAAGCAACAATGGAGGAGAGAGAATAAAAGAACTATCTTGCTCAAGGTGGAAGAAAGAGATATTTATAGCTAGAGAGCAAATATACCCGTTGGGGGAAAAAGACAGAAAAACGTGTAGGAAAAACGGGCAGAAAACTAGCCCAGCCGGCCGACCAAAAATAGCGCTGAGGAGGCCGGCCTGGCATCCGGCCCAGCCGGATCAGCAGCCGGATCCGTAGCATGGGCCGCGCGGAGGGGAAAGGCCCAGCCGGGGCGAGCCGGCCGCGCCCACCGCGCGTGGGCGGCGTGTAAGGGAGCAGGCCAGGGATCCGGTCAGGCCGGGGCGCGCGCCGGGTGGGCCGGTCGGCGGCCGGCGTCTGGGCCGGACGGGGCAGCTCGGCCCATGGGACACCATCCGGATGGCACAGGTGCCCGGGCCGGTTTCGACCGGGTGGGTCGGCGGCTGGGCCAGTCCGGCCGGCTGGCCCCTTCCCCCTTTTTGTTTCTTTTTATTCTATTCTCCTTTTTCCTTTTTCTTTAAAAACAAATGCTCCCGAACTCTGATTCGAATGAAACTAGTTTTGTTTGAAAGATAACAACAAATGGTATCCTATGGAAAGTGAAAACACACAAGTCTGTAGGAGGGGATTTTATCATGAATATAAAAGGTAGAACCTTATATCATGAATAACCGGTAAAATCACCCAACCTCGAAAACGCAATAGAAGATAGCATGCGAATTCCGTTTTCGATGAACTTGGGCTTGTTGTAAAGCTAGCAACAAGCTCAAGAACCTCACACAGAGAAATACCAATAAGCAATAGGGATATGCAAAGTATGCAAAGGATTGAGCTCCCTAAGACGATGTGATCAAGGTACCCAACCGAAAGCCCCTCTTAATAGTGCGGCTATCTATCCTATAATCCGGTCTTCCATCAACCACCTTGAGACCGGTAAAAGGAAAACCTATCAAGGTCATACCTTTGCCTTGCACATGCCGCTTGATCTTGATGATAGCTCTTCAAGTTCCACTCAAGCCAGAATGCCTCACTTGATCATCGTTGCTTCGTGAAGACCCACAAATGCTCCCCCATACACCATGATGGGAAAGCTCCATTGATGCACATCTTCACAAGTCAATATCACCAAATGGACGGCAAGCTTCAAGCATGTGATCCACTTGAGATTCTCATCTTGAACTTGCCCGGATCAACCTTGTATCTTCTCATACTCTATCATACTATCTTGAGGTGTATAAAGAATTCTTCACTTGGAATCAAGCTCTCAAGATCTTGATCATCCATTGCTTATCACATAAGATAGAGTATGGCAAATATTGAGTTCCACATAAGAACTCCATCTTCATTTCTTCTTCTTGATCATATCACATATATATCTACAAATCGATGATCTTGATGCCAATACACAAGTTGTATCTTTAACTTCATGGCATCCATACTTGAATCCAACACATGGAATACAAGTAGTACCTATGGAATATTCCTTCATATAAACTCAATGAAAACATTAGTCCATAGGGGTTTTCATTAATTACCAAAACCACACATAGGGGCAATGTACCCTTACAATCTCCCCCATTTTGGTAATTGATGACAATCACAATAAGAGGGTTTATATAATGAATATTAGAAACAAGTACGCAACTTATCTGAGAATAAGTTGTATACAAGAGGTTGTATTTGATATGGTCAAGTAACACAAAGCTACTAGCCCATATCAAAACCGGCTCTACTCACACAACTACAAAAAATGCAAGGGATGTGAGTAGAACCAATATATATATAGAGAAAACTCCCCCACAATGTATGCACGTGTGATGAACATGAATTCATTGCATACATTGTCAAGATTAACCTCTGGGATAGTTTCCACTATATATATACAACCATGCAAGACATATAAATATGGAATGCATGAGAGGCAAAACACTTAAGCACAAACCAAACTTAAGTATAAAATCGTTCCCTTAAACCCTCTAAACTTCTCCCCCATTGGCAACAAGTGCCAAAATGGGTGAAAAATTTAGAAATCCAATATAATGTGAGTTCCTCCCCAATGTGTGCACTTCTCATAATTTGAGTGGAATCAAGTGCACATATCCAATGACGAATACTTGAAGGAAGTCAAACTATATTGAGGATCAAAGATTGCATAAGAATAACATGATGGAGAAAGTTTTCACAAATAAAGCAAGCAATCAAAGATCCAATTGGACAAACAAAGATATCATGATAAGAGAGATATAGTGCTTTGAATAAAATAAGGAAGCTCCCCAAGGTTCGTGCATAATTTATAGTGTTTGCATTTGAATACAATATGCATAAACATGGAATCCTTACTCCCTCTATATCATTTAGAACACAACCAAGATAAAGATAATATGCTTATCAAGAATAACTTGAGTCCAACAATTACGAGATATGAGTGCATGAAGAAAAACAAATAAACCAAGCACTCATAAATCTTCTTTACCAACACCACTAAAAACAAAGGGATAAAAGATGGTCGGCAAAGAACAAGGATATCAAGGTGATCGATTAACGCTCTTATGTATATGAGTTTCTAAAGTGGACAAAGTGATCCATAAGGAAACATGCACACACAAGAGGTTAACAAAATAGATAAGACAAGATATCCAAGATGAAGTCATAAAATATACCAAAGGATGTTTGGTTAAAAAGCATATATAGCCTATGGCTCCAATTTTCACTTATGGTATATGAATGGGCTTCAACCAAGAAAATCTCAAAAACATCACAACTAACGATAAGGGAAGTAAAGCTAGTTGGAATGTTTTGAGAGAGGCAACAAGTATCACAAATAGGGATTTATTTCGCAATTTTTATCAAAATTGCACATAAGCGTTCTTTGAGGAATTGATATGCAATAAATTGCTAGAGGGCATATTTGGGTAGGTGAATCATAAACATGATTTATATATATTGCCAACATATGCATCTTCTCAAATACTCAAATGTACAATAAGAAGTTTTATTTTAAAAATGATTTTTCAAGAACCGCAATATTTTCGAAATAAATAATTTCATGCCAAGATACAACCTACAAGATGCCGAAGGGCCAGTTGCTGTTTTCTGCTGTTTTTGGTTTCAGAAATCCTAGTAAGGAAATATTCTCGGAATCGGACAAAATCAACGCCCAGCATCTTAGGATTGCATGAAGCTTCCAGAACACCCGAGAGCCGCCAGAGAGGGGCCACAGGGGGCCCACACATGGTGGCGGCGCGGCCCTGGGGGGGGCGCCGCCCTAGTGTCTGGTGGCCCCAGACCCCTTCTGACGCCGCCTCTTCGCCTATAAGAAGCCCCTGACCTAAGTTTTCGAGACGGAAAAGCCACGGTACGAGAAACCTTCCAGAGCCGCTGCCATCGCGAAGCCAAGATCTGGGGGACAGGAGTCTCTGTTCCGGCACGCCGCCGGGACGGGGAAGTGCCCCCGGAAGGCTTCTCCATCGACACCGCTACCATCTCCACCGCCATCTTCATCATCGCTGCCGTCTCCCATGAGGAGGGAGTAGTTCCCCCTCGAGGCTAAGGGTTGTACCGGTAGCTATGTGGTTAATCTCTCTCCTATGTACTTCAATACAATGATCTCATGAGCTGCCTTACATGATTGAGATTCATATGAGTTTTGTATCACAATTCATCTATGTGCTACTCTAGTGATGTTATTAAAGTACTCTATTCCTCCTGCACGGTGTAATGGTGACAGTGTGTGCATCGTATAGTACTTGGCGTAGGTTATGATTGTGATCTCTTGTAGATTATGAAGTTAACTATTGCTATGATAGTATTGATGTGATCTATTCCTCCTTTCATAGTGTGAAGGTGACAGTGTGCATGCTATGTTAGTACTTGGTTTAGTTGTGTTGATCTGTCGTGCACTCTAAGGTTATTTAAATATGAACATCGAATATTGTGGAGCTTGTTAACTCCGGCATTGAGGGTTCGTGTAATCCTACACAGTTAGTGGTGTTCATCATCCAACAAGAGAGTGTAGAGTCTAGCATCTATTTATTATTCTGTTATGTGATCAATGTTGAGAGTGTCCACTAGTGAAAGTATGATCCCTAGGCCTTGTTCCTAAATACTGCTATTGCTGCTTGTTTACTGTTTTACTGCATCTGTACTGTCCGCAATATTACCACCATCAACCACACGCCAGTCCTGGACATCAAAGCACTTTTCTGGTGCCGTTGCTACTGCTCATATTTATTCATACCACCTGTATTTCACTATCTCTTCGCCGAACTAGTGCACCTATTAGGTGTGTTGGGGACACAAGAGACTTCTTGCTTTGTGGTTGCAGGGTTGCATGAGAGGGATATCTTTGACCTCTTCCTCCCTGAGTTCGATAAACCTTGGGTGATCCACTTAAGGGAAACTTGCTGCTGTTCTACAAACCTCTGCTCTTGGAGGCCCAACACTGTCTACAAGAATAGAAGCACCCGTAGACATCAAGCAATTTTCTGGCGCCGTTGCCGGGGAGGAAAGGTAAAAGGTACTCACACTCCGGATCTCGGCTACTAAGCTATTTTCCGGCGCCGTTGTAAGTACTCGAAGCTATTTCCTTTAGATCCTGCAATTGCATCTTTTTGTTTCTTGTTTACACTAGTTAGGCATAATGGAAAACAACAAAAATATGAGAGATCTTTATGAACTTTATCTTGAATTAGGACATGATGTGTTTGAAGAGAGAATTAAAAAACCCATGGAACTTTATATGCATGCTAATGGTAATGTTATTAATATGAATGCTTTGAACACTATTGTTGCTAATGCTATGGAAAATTCTAAGCTTGGGGAAGCTGGTTTTGATGAGCATGATCTTTTTAGTCCCCCAAGCATTGAGGAGAAAATTTACTTTGATGATACTTTGCCTCCTATTTATGATGATTATAATGATAGTGGTCTTTTGGTGCCGCCTACTATGAAGAGTACATTTTATGATGATTATACTATGCCTCCTACACTTGATGAGAATAATAATGATAGCTACTTTGCTGAATTTGCTCCCACTATTACTAATAAAATTGATTATGCTTATGTTGGGAGTAGTAATAATTTTATGCATGAGACTCATGATAAGAATGTTTCATTTGATAGTTATATTGTTGAGTTTGCTCATGTTGCTACTGAAAGTTATTATGAGAGAGGAAAATATGGTTGTAGAAATTTTCATGTTACTAAAACACCTCTCTATGTGCTGAAATTTTTGAAGCTATACTTGTTCTATCTTCCTATGCTTGTTACTTTGCTCTTCATGAACTTGTTTATTTACAAGATTCCTATGCATAGGAAGCATGTTAGGCTTAAATTTGTTTTGAATTTGCCTCTTGATGCTCTCTTTTGCTTCAAATACTATTTCTTGCGAGTGCATCATTAAAACTGCTGAGCCCATCTTAATGGCTATAAAGAAAGAACTTCTTGGGAGATAACCCATGTGTTTATTTTGCTACAGTACCTTTATTTTATATTTGAGTCTTGGAAGTTGTTACTACTGTAGCAACCTTTTCTTATCTTAATTTTTTTGCATTGTTGTGCCAAGTAAAGTCTTTGATAGTAAGGTTCATACTAGATTTGGATTACTGCGCAGAAATAGATTTCTGTCTGTCACGAATCTGGGCCTAATTCTCTGTAGGTAACTCAGAAAATTATACCAATTTTTGTGAATGATCCTCAGATATGTACGCAACTTTCATTAAATTTGAGCATTTTCATTTGAGCAATTCTGGTGCCTCAATAAAATTCGTCTTTACGGACTGTTCTGTTTTGACAGATTCTGCCTTTTATTTCGCATTGCCTCTTTTGCTCTGTGGGATGGATTTCTTTGTTCCATTAACTTCCAGTAGCTTTTAGCAATGTCCAGAAGTGTTAAGAATGATTGTGTCACCTCTGAACATGTGAATTTTGATTATGCACTAACCCTCTAATGAGTTGCTTTGAGTTTGGTGTGGAGGAAGTTTTCAAGGGTCAAGAGAGGAGGATGATACAATATGATCAAGAAGAGTGAAAGATCTAAGCTTGGGGATGCCCCAGTGGTTCACCCCTGCATATTTCAAGAAGACTCAAGCATCTAAGCTTGGGGATGCCCAAGGCATCCCCTTCTTCATCAACAAATTATCATGTTCCTTCTCTTGAAACTATATTTTTATTCGGTCACATCTTATGTACTTTACTTGGAGCGTCTGTGTGCTTTTGTTTTTGTTTTTATTTGAATAAATGCTTGTGTGGGAGAGAGACACGCTCCGCTGGTTCATATGAACATATGTGTTCTTAGCTTTTAATTTCATGGCGAAGGTTGAAACTGCTTCGTTAATTGTTGTATGGTTGGAAACGGGAAATGCTGCATGTGGTAATTGGTAGAATGTCCTGGATAATGTGATACTTGGCAATTGTTGTGCTCATGTTTAAGCTCTTGCATCATATACTTTGCACCTATTAATGAAGAAATACATAGAGCTTGCTAAAATTTGGTTTGCATAATTGGTCTCTCTAAGGTCTAGATAATTTCTAGTAAGAGTTTGAACAACAAGGAAGACGGTGTAAAGTCTTATAATGTTTACAATATGTCTTTTATGTAAGTTTTGCTGCACCGCTTCATACTTGTGTTTGTTTCAAACAACCTTGCTAGCCTAAGCCTTGTACTGAGAGGAAATGCTTCTCGTGCATCCAAAACCTTGAGCCAACAACTATGTCATTTGTGTCCACCATACCTACCTACTACATGGTATTTCTCCGCCATTCCAAAGTAAATTGCTTGAGTGCTACCTTTAAACACTTCAAAATTTATTACCTCTTATTTGTGTCAATGTTTTATAGCTCATGAGGAAGTATGTGGTGTTTATCTTTCAATCTTGTTGGGCAACTTTCACCAATGGACTAGTGGCTTCATCCGCTTATCCAATAATTTTGCAAAAAGAGCTGGCAATGGGATTCCCAGTCCCAAATTAATTAACCTAAATAGACACTCCTCCATGGTATGTGATTGTTGGACGGCACCCGAAGGATTCGGTTAGCCATGGCTTGAGAAAGCAAAGGTGGGGAGCAGTGTCATCATAATAAAACTAAAATAAAAAGGCACTCCTTCATGGTATGAGATTGTTGGCAGGCACCCGAGGATTCGGTTAGCCATGGTTTGTGAAAGAAAGGTTGGAAGGAGTGCCACACAAAAATAAAAATAATTCACGGGAGCCGCTCTTTGAAGGTTTGTCTGGCAAGGGGGTTAGAGTGCCCACTACCATTCGTTGACAACAACAAACACCTCTCAAAACTTTACTTTTATGCTCTCTTTATGTTTTCAAAACCAAAGCTCTAGCACAAATATAGCAATCAATGCTTCCCTCTGCGAAGGGCCATTCTTTTACTTTCATGTTGAGTCAGTTCACCTATCTCTCTCCACCTCAAGAAGCAAACACTTGTGTGAACTGTGCATTGATTCCTACATACTTGCATATTGCACTTGTTATATTACTTTACATTGACAACTATCCATGAGATATACATGTTATAAGTTGAAAGCAACCGCTGAAACTTAATCTTCTTTTGTGTTGCTTCAATACCTTTACTTTGAAATTATTGCTTTATGAGTTAACTCTTATGCAAGACTTATTGATGCTTGTCTTGAAAGTACTATTCATGAAAAGTCTTTGCTATATGATTCATTTGTTTACTCATGTCATTTACCATTGCTTTGATCGCTGCATTCATTACATGTGCTTACAATAGTATGATCAAGATTATGATGGCATGTCACTCCAGAAATTATCTTTGTTATCGTTTACCTGCTCGGGACGAGCAGAAACTAAGCTTGGGGATGCTGATACGTCTCCGACGTATCGATAATTTCTTATGTTCCATGCCACATTATTGATGATATCTACATGTTTTATGCATACTTTATGTCATATTTATGCGTTTTCCGGAACTAACCTATTGACGAGATGCCGAAGGGCCAGTTGCTGTTTTCTGCTGTTTTTATTTTCAGAAATCCTAGTAAGGAAATATTCTCGGAATCGGACGAAATCAACGCCCAGCATCTTAGGATTGCATGAAGCTTCCAGAACACCCGAGAGCCGCCAGAGAGGGGCCACAGGGGGCCCACACATGGTGGCGGCTGATACGTCTCCGACGTATCGATAATTTCTTATGTTCCATGCCACATTATTGATGTTATCTACATGTTTTATGCACACTTTATGTCATATTCGTGCATTATCTGGAACTAACCTATTAACAAGATGCCGAAGTGCCAGTTGCTGTTTTCTGCTGTTTTTGGTTTCAGAAATCCTAGTAAGGAAATATTCTCGGAATTGGACGAAATCAACGCCCAGGGGCCTATTTTGCCACGAAGCTTCCAGAAGTCCGAAGACGAAACAAAGTGGGGCCACGAGGCGGCCAAACCCTAGGGCGGCGCGGCCTGCCCCCTGGCCGCGCCGGCCTATGGTCTGGGCCCCTCGCACCGCCTCTTGACCTACCCTTCCGCCTACTTAAAGCCTCCGTGACGAAACCCCCAGTACTGAGAGCCACGATACGGAAAACCTTCCAGAGATGCCGCCAACGCCGATCCCATCTCGGGGGATCCAGGAGATCGCCTCCGGCACCCTGCCGGAGAGGGGAATCATCTCCCGGAGGACTCTACGCCGCCATGGTCGCCTCCGGTGTGATGTGTGAGTAGTCTACCCCTGGACTATGGGTCCATAGCAGTAGCTAGATGGTTGTCTTCTCCCCATTGTGCTATCATTGTCGGATCTTGTGAGCTGCCTAACATGATCAAGATCATCTATCTGTAATTCTATATGTTGCGTTTGTTGGGATCCGATGAATAGAGAATACTTGTTATGTTGATTATCAAAGCTATGTCTATGTGTTGTTTATGATCTTGCATGCTCTCCGTTATTAGTAGATGCTCTGGCCAAGTTGATGCTAGTAACTCCAAGAGGGAGTATTTATGCTCGATAGTGGGTTCATGTCTCCGTGAATCTGGAGGGGTGACAAGAACCTCTAAGGTTATGGATGTGCTGTTGCCACTAGGGATAAAACATTGGTGCTATGTTCAAGGATGTAGTCACTAGTTACATTACGCGCAATACTTAATGCAATTGTCTGTTGTTAGCAACTTAATACTGGAGGGGGTTCGGATGATAACCTGAAGGTGGACTTTTTAGGCATAGATGCATGCTGGATGGCGGTCTATGTACTTTGTCGTAATGCCCAATTAAATCTCACTATACTCATCATGATATGTATGTGCATGGTCATGCCCTCTTTATTTGTCAATTGCCCAACTGTAATTTGTTCACCCAACATGCTGTTTATCTTATGGGAGAGACACCTCTAGTGAACTGTGGACCCCGGTCCAATTCTCTTTACTGAAATACAATCTCTTTGCAATACTGTTTTACCGTTTTCTCGCAAACAATCATCTTCCACACAATACGGTTAATCCTTTGTTACAGCAAGCCAGTGAGATTGACAACCTCATTGTTTCGTTGGGGCAAAGTACTTTGGTTGTGTTGTGCAGGTTCCACGTTGGCGCCGGAATCCCTGGTGTTGCGCCGCACTACATCCCGCCGCCATCAACCTTCAACGTGCTTCTTGGCTCCTCCTGGTTCGATAAACCTTGGTTTCTTTCTGAGGGAAAACTTGCTGCTGTGCTCATCATACCTTCCTCTTGGGGTTCCCAACGAACGTGTGAGTTACACGCCATCAAGCTAAATTTCTGGCGCCGTTGCCGGGGAGATCAAGACACGCTGCAAGGGGAGTCTCCACTTCTCAATCTCTTTACTTTGTTTTTGTCTTGCTTAGTTTTATTTACTACTTTGTTTGCTGCACTAAATCAAAATACAAAAAAATTAGTTGCTAGTTTTACTTTATTTGCTATCTTGTTTGCTATATCAAAAACACAAAAAAATTAGTTACTTGCATTTACTTTATCTAGTTTGCTTTATTTACTACTACTAAAATGAGTAATCCTGAAGTTGAAGTTCGTACGTTTAAGCAACGAGGGGGAGAATGTTTGAGAGATGCTTGGTATAGAATTAGTGATGCCCATAATAGATGCACTAAGAAACACTCCACCATTATTTTACTCAGGAATTTTTATGTTGGTATCTCTAGCTGGAATAGATATGTTCTTGATAGTCTCGCAAAAGGTGACTTCCTAAGTACTCCTGCATTAGAAGCTAGTTGCATTATTGAGAGTTTATTTGGAATACCCCCTGTTGATAAAGTTAAAACTGAAATCTCTCTTGAAGATGTTATGAAAAAATTGGAAACCATAGAGAAAAATTTTCCAAGTATTGAAGCTAAATTGGAAATGTTACTTGATAAAACTGATGAACTTGATAAATCCTTAGGAGGAATTGATGAAAGAATTAGTGTCCTAGGAACTTGTGTTGTCCATGATGATCAAATCAATAGGATTGTTGAACTTGAAAAGGCTATGGGAACCTTGGGTTCAACATTTTCTTCTCTTAAATATAAGGAGAAAGCTTATGTGGGTAAGGAGCAAAAGTTTATGTATGTCTCTAAAGTGCCTAAACCAAAGAAGTATTATTATAGGCCTAAAATTGACAAAGCCCTTAGTACCACTGCGGATGGGGGAGCTCATAATAACGATGCACCATCCTTTGATAATACTTGATGCACACTTTCTGCGCCTAGCTGAAAGGCGTTAAAGAAAAGCGCTTATGGGAGACAACCCATGTTTTTACCTACAGTACTTTGTTTTTTATTTTGTGTCTTGGAAGTTGTTTACTACTGTAGCAACCTCTCCTTATCTTATTTTTGTGTTTTGTTGTGCCAAGTAAAGCCGTTGATAGAAAAGTAAGTACTAGATTTGGATTACTGCGCAGTTCCAGATTTCTTTGCTGTCACGAATCTGGGTCCACCTCCCTGTAGGTAGCTCAGAAAATTAAGCCAATTTACATGCATGATCCTCAGATATATACGCAACTTTCATTCAATTTGAGCATTTTCATTTGAGAAAGTCTGGTGCCATTTTAAAATTCGTCAATACAAACTGTTCTGTTTTGACAGATTCTGCCTTTTATTTCGCATTGCCTCTTTTGCTATGTTGGATGAATTTCTTTGATCCACTAATGTCCAGTAGCATTATGCAATGTCCAGAAGTGTTAAGAATGATTGTGTCACCTCTGAATATGTTAATTTTTATTGTGCACTAACCCTCTAATGAGTTGTTTCGAGTTTGGTGTGGAGGAAGTTTTCAAGGATCAAGAGAGGAGTATGATGCAACATGATCAAGGAGAGTGAAAGCTCTAAGCTTGGGGATGCCCCGGTGGTTCACCCCTGCATATATTAAGAAGACTCAAGCGTCTAAGCTTGGGGATGCCCAAGGCATCCCCTTCTTCATCGACAACATTATCAGGTTCCTCCCCTGAAACTATATTTTTATTCCATCACATCTTATGTGCTTTTTCTTGGAGCGTCGGTTTGTTTTTGTTTTTGTTTTGTTTGAATAAAATGGATCCTAGCATTCACTTTATGGGAGAGAGACACGCTCCGCTGTAGCATATGGACAAGTATGTCCTTGGTTTCTACTCATAGTATTCATGGCGAAGTTTCTCCTTCGTTAAATTGTTATATGGTTGGAATTGGAAAATGATACATGTAGTAATTGCTATTAATGTCTTGGGTAATGTGATACTTGGCAATTGTTGTGCTCATGATTAAGCTCTTGCATCATATGCTTTGCACCCATTAATGAAGAAATACATAGAGCATGCTAAAATTTGGTTTGCATATTTGGTTTCTCTAAGGTCTAGATAATTTCTAGTATTGAGTTTGAACAACAAGGAAGACGGTGTAGAGTCTTATAATGTTTTCAATATGTCTTTTATGTGAGTTTTGCTGCACCGGTTCATCCTTGTGTTTGTTTCAAATAAGCCTTGCTAGCCTAAACCTTGTATCGAGAGGGAATACTTCTCATGCATCCAAAATACTTGAGCCAACCACTATGCCATTTGTGTCCACCATACCTACCTACTACATGGTATTTTCCGCCATTCCAAAGTATATTGCTTGAGTGCTACCTTTAAAATTCCATCATTCACCTTTGCAATATATAGCTCATGGGACAAATAGCTTAAAAACTATTGTGGTATTGAATATGTAATTATGCACTTTATCTCTTAATAAGTTGCTTGTTGTGCGATAACCATGTTCACTGGGGACGCCATCAACTACTCTTTGTTGAATTTCATGTGAGTTGCTATGCATGTCCGTCTTGTCTGAAGTAAGAGCGATCTACCACCTTATGGTTAAGCATGCATATTGTTAGAGAAGAACATTGGGCCGCTAACTAAAGCCATGATCCATGGTGGAAGTTTCAGTTTTGGACATATATCCTCAAATCTCAAATGAGAAAATTATTAATTGTTGCTACATGCTTATGCATAAAAGAGGAGTCCATTATCTGTTGTCTATGTTGTCCCGGTATGGATGTCTAAGTTGAAGAATAATCAATAGCGAGAAATCCAATGCGAGCTTTCTCCTTAGACCTTTGTACAGGCGGCATAGAGGTACCCCTTTGTGACACTTGGTAAAAACATGTGCATTGTGATGATCCGGTAGTCCAAGCTAATTAGGACAAGGTGCGGGCACTATTAGTACACTATGCATGAGGCTTGCAACTTGTAAGATATAATTTACATGATACATATGCTTTATTACTACCGTTGACAAAATTGTTTCATGTTTTCAAAATCAAAGCTCTAGCACAAATATAGCAATCGATGCTTTTCCTCTATGGAGGACAATTCTTTTACTTTCAATGTTGAGTCAGTTCACCTATTTCTCTCCACCTCAAGAAGCAAACACTTGTGTGAACTATGCATTGATTCCTACATACTTGCTTATTGCACTTATTATATTACTCTATGTTGACAATATCCATGAGATATACATGTTACAAGTTGAAAGCAACCGCTGAAACTTACTCTTCTTTTGTGTTGCTTCAATGCTTTTACTTTGAATTATTGCTTTATGAGTTAACTCTTATGCAAGACTTATTGATGCTTGTCTTGAAGTGCTATTCATGAAAAGTCTTTGCTTTATGATTCACTTGTTTACTCATGTCATATACATTGTTTTGATCGCTGCATTCACTACATATGCTTTACAAATAGTATGATCAAGGTTATGATGGCATGTCACTCCGAAATTATACGTGTTATCGTTTTACCTGCTCGGGACGAGCAGAACTAAGCTTGGGGATGCTGATACGTCTCCGACGTATCGATAATTTCTTATGTTCCATGCCACATTATTGATGTTATCTACATGTTTTATGCACACTTTATGTCATATTCGTGCATTATCTGGAACTAACCTATTAACAAGATGCCGAAGTGCCGATTCTTTGTTTTCTGCTGTTTTTGGTTTCAGAAATCCTAGTAAGGAAATATTCTCGGAATTGGACGAAATCAACGCCCAGGGGCCTATTTTGCCACGAAGCTTCCAGAAGTCCGAAGACGAAACGAAGTGGGGCCACGAGGCGGCCAAACCCTAGGGCGGCGCGGCCTGCCCCCTGGCCGCGCCGGCCTATGGTCTGGGCCCCTCGCGCCGCCTCTTGACCTACCCTTCCGCCTACTTAAAGCCTCCGTGACGAAACCCCCAGTACCGAGAGCCACGATACGGAAAACCTTCCAGAGACGCCGCCAACGCCGATCCCATCTCGGGGGATCCAGGAGATCGCCTCCGGCACCCTGCCGGAGAGGGGAATCATCTCCCGGAGGACTCTACGCCGCCATGGTCGCCTCCGGTGTGATGTGTGAGTAGTCTACCCCTGGACTATGGGTCCATAGCAGTAGCTAGATGGTTGTCTTCTCCCCATTGTGCTATCATTGTCGGATCTTGTGAGCTGCCTAACATGATCAAGATCATCTATCTGTAATTCTATATGTTGTGTTTGTTGGGATCCGATGAATAGAGAATACTTGTTATGTTGATTATCAAAGCTATGTCTATGTGTTGTTTATGATCTTGCATGCTCTCCGTTATTAGTAGATGCTCTGGCCAAGTTGATGCTAGTAACTCCAAGAGGGAGTATTTATGCTCGATAGTGGGTTCATGTCTCCGTGAATCTGGAGGGGTGACAAGAACCTCTAAGGTTATGGATGTCTTTGTTGCCACTAGGGATAAAACATTGGTGCTATGTTCAAGGATGTAGTCACTAGTTACATTACGCGCAATACTTAATGCAATTGTCTGTTGTTAGCAACTTAATACTGGAGGGGGTTCGGATGATAACCTGAAGGTGGACTTTTTAGGCATAGATGCATGCTGGATGGCGGTCTATGTACTTTGTCGTAATGCCCAATTAAATCTCACTATACTCATCATGATATGTATGTGCATGGTCATGCCCTCTTTATTTGTCAATTGCCCAACTGTAATTTGTTCACCCAACATGCTGTTTATCTTATGGGAGAGACACCTCTAGTGAACTGTGGACCCCGGTCCAATTCTCTTTACTGAAATACAATCTCTTGCAATCTGTTTCTTGTTTTCTACAAACAATCATCTTCCACACAATACGGTTAATCCTTTGTTACAGCAAGCCGGTGAGATTGACAACCTCACTGTTTCGTTGGGGCAAAGTACTTTGGTTGTGTTGTGCAGGTTCCACGTTGGCGCCGGAATCCCTGGTGTTGCGCCGCACTACATCCCGCCGCCATCAACCTTCAACGTGCTTCTTGGCTCCTCCTGGTTCGATAAACCTTGGTTTCTTTCTGAGGGAAAACTTGCTGCTGTGCTCATCATACCTTCCTCTTGGGGTTCCCAACGAACGTGTGAGTTACACGCCATCAGCGGCGCGGCCCAGGGGGGGCGCCGCCCTAGTGTCTGGTGGCCCCAGACCCCTTCTGATGCCGCCTCTTCGCCTATAAGAAGCCCCTGACCTAAGTTTTCGAGACGGAAAAGCCACGGTACGAGAAACCTTCCAGAGCCGCAGCCATCGCGAAGCCAAGATCTGGGGGACAGGAGTCTCTGTTCCGGCACGGCGCCGGGACGGGGAAGTGCCCCCGGAAGGCTTCTCCATCGACACCGCTGCCATCTCCACCGCCATCTTCATCACCGCTGCTGTCTCCCATGAGGAGGGAGTAGTTCTCCCTCGAGGCTAAGGGCTGTACCGGTAGCTATGTGGTTAATCTCTCTCCTATGTACTTCAATACAATGATCTCATGAGCTGCCTTACATGATTGAGATTCATATGAGTTTTGCATCACAATTCATCTATGTGCTACTCTAGTGATGTTATTAAAGTACTCTATTCCTCCTGCACGGTGTAATGGTGACAGTGTGTGCATCGTGTAGTACTTGGCGTAGGTTATGATTGTGATCTCTTGTAGATTATGAAGTTAACTATTGCTATGATAGTATTGATGTGATCTATTCCTCCTTTCATAGTGTGAAGGTGACAGTGTGCATGCTATGTTAGTACTTGGTTTAGTTGTGTTGATCTGTCGTGCACTCTAAGGTTATTTAAATATGAACATCGAATATTGTGGAGCTTGTTAACTCCGGCATTGAGGGTTCGTGTAATCCTACACAGTTAGTGGTGTTCATCATCCAACAAGAGAGTGTAGAGTCTAGCATCTATTTATTTATTCTGTTATGTGATCAATGTTGAGAGTGTCCACTAGTGAAAGTATGATCCCTAGGCCTTGTTCCTAAATACTGCTATTGCTGCTTGTTTACTGTTTTACTGCATCTATACTGTCCGCAATATTACCACCATCAACCACACGCCAGTCCTGGACAGCAAAGCACTTTTCTGGTGCCGTTGCTACTGCTCATATTTATTCATACCACCTGTATTTCACTATCTCTTCGTCGAACTAGTGCACCTATTAGGTGTGTTCGGGACACAAGAGACTTCTTGCTTTGTGGTTGCAGGGTTGCATGAGAGGGATATCTTTGACCTCTTCCTCCCTGAGTTCGATAAACCTTGGGTGATCCACTTAAGGGAAACTTGCTGCTGTTCTACAAACCTCTGCTCTTGGAGGCCCAACACTGTCTACAAGAATAGAAGCACTCGTAGACATCAGTGGCCAGCGTCTGGGCCGGACGGGGCAGCTCGGCCCACGGGACACCGTCTGGATGGCACAAGCGCCCGGGCCGGTTTCGACCGGGTGGGCCGGCGGCTGGGCCGGTCCGGCCGGCTGGCCCCGTCCCCCTTTTTGTTTCTTTTTATTCTATTCTCCTTTTTCCTTTTTCTTTAAAAACAAATGCTCCCGAACTCCGATTCGAATGAAACTAGTTTTGTTTGAAAGATAACAACAAATGATATCCTATAGAAAGTGAAAACACACAAGTCTGTAGGAGGGGATTTTATCATGAATATAAAAGGTAGAACCTTATATCATGAATAACCGGTAAAATCACCCAACCTCGAAAACGCAATAGAAGATGCATGCGAATTCCGTTTTCGATGAACTTGGGCTTATTGTAAAGCTAGCAACAAGATCAAGAACCTCACACAGAGAAATACCAAGAAGCAATAGGGATATGCAAAGTATGCAAAGTATTGAGCTCCCTAAGATGATGTGATCAAGTTACCCAACCGAAAGCCCCTCTTAATAGTGCGGCTATCTATCCTATAATCCGGTCTCCCATCAACCACCTTGAGACCGGTAAAAGGAAAACCTATCAAGGTCATACCTTTGCCTTGCACATGCCGCTTGATCTTGATGATAGCTCTTCAAGTTCCACTCAAGCCGGAATGCCTCACTTGATCATCGTTGCTTCGTGAAGACTCACAAATGCTCCCCCATACACCATGATGGGAAAGCTCCATTGATGCACATCTTCACAAGTCCAATATCACCAAATGGACGGCAAGCTTCAAGCATGTGATCCACTTGAGATTCTCATCTTGAACTTGCCCGACTCAACCTTGTATCTTCTCATACTCTCTCATACTATCTTGAGGTGTATAAAGAATTCTTCACTTGGAATCAAGCTCTCAAGATCTTGATCATCCATTGCTTATCACATAAGATAGAGTATGAAAAATATTGAGTTCCACATAAGAACTCCATCTTCATTTCTTCTTCTTGATCATATCACATATATATATTCAAATCGATGATCTTGATGCCAATACACAAGGTGTATCTTTATCTTCATGGAATCCATAATTGAATCCAACACATGGAATACAAGTAGTACCTATGGAATATTCCTTCATATAAACTCAATGAAAACATTAGTCCATAGGGGTTGTCATTAATTACCAAAACCACACATAGGGGCAATGTACCCTTACACAGGGTAAAATTAAAATGAAGGGACCGAAAAAGGCAAGTATCCCCCAGTATCACGGGTAAAAAAACAAGATATCACAAGTTTCTTGTACAGAGAGACTGCCATCAGGGACCCATCAGCCAACATCGTCCCTCAATGTTTAAAAGGTAAAATCAAATGGAAGGGATTAAAAAGGCAATCATCCCTCAATATCACGTGTAAAACATAATCGAGATATCACACCTTTCTTGTAGTATACTGAGGCTGACATGTGGGCCCCATGAGCCAATAGCATCACTCAAAGTTTAAAAGGTAAATTCAAATGGAAGGGATCGAAAAGAGGCAAGTATCCTTAATATCTCTGGTTAAATATAATCGAGATATCACATTTTTCTTTTACATAGAGGCGGACATCGGGGATCCATCGGCCAGCAGTGGAAAAATCCAACAAAGAAAATAATTATCATTCAGAGAGGATGACATGTAGGACCCATTTTGTAGCAGCGTCCTCAACGTTAACAAGATGACAGGGGATCCAAATAAAAAAAACCAAGTAGCCAGAAATCACGGGTAAAAAATCAGCAAATGAAAGGTTTATCATTCAGAGAGGATGACATGTGGGACCCATGAAGCAGCAACGTCCTCAACGTTTCAAAGGCGGCTGGAGATCCAAAAAAATGCAAGTAGCCCAAAATTAGGGGTCAAAAATAAATCCAAGAAAGGAAACATGTATAGTTCAGAGAGACTGACATGTGGAATCGATCTGCCAACAGCTTCCTCAGCGTTAACAAAGGAAGCAGGGATCGAAAGAAAAAAAGCAAAGTAGCCAGAAATCAGGGGTAAAAAATGAATCCAAGAAAGGAAACATTTATTGAATAGAGAGGCTGACATGTGGGATCCATCTTGCAGTAGCGGACTCAACACTTATCGTTAGAGAGGATGACAAATGGGACCCATGAGCCAGCAGCGTCCTCAATGTTTCCAAGACGACAGGAAATCGAAAGAAAAGAGGCAAGTAGCCACAAATTAGCGGTCAAAAATAAATCCAAGAAAGGAAGGGTTTATCGTTCAGAGAGGCTAACATGTGGGACCCATGAGCCAGCAATGTCCTCAAGGTTAACCAGGAGGCAGGGGGTCGAAAGAAAAAAGCAAGTAGAAAGAAAATTAGGGGTCAAAAAATCCAAGAAAGGAAACATTTATAGTTCAGAGAGGCTGACATGTGGGACGTACCCCAAAAGGAATGACGAGTAGGGCCTATACTAATGACGAAGGACCTTAAGTGCGGTGTCGCAGAGAGTGGCTCCGTGAGCGCCCTGCCGGACCACGATCCTCCCCCTCCCTACTCGGTGGGAGTCACCACCATGGGATGGTGAAAGATGCGGCACTGTCTGCCGTGGAAGACCTTGACGATGAACTTGTCGGTGCCTTCGTGGTGACGAAAGACCAGGAGGAAGCCCGGCTGAAGTTTTTATGAGCGGGCAAACCTGGCCCATTGTCCCGCCAGGAACTGCTCCTGTCGACACCATGGATGGCGTCCACTCTCCATGTCTCCTGGCCTTTGCTCCCCTCCCGGATGCGGACAGACTCCCCTGCATATCATGGAACACCTCCACGAAGCACTCCGGAATCTTCACCTTCTCTGGCGCCTCCTCTAGGATGAGGACGAAGAACTCACAAAGGGTTGCATCCACATGCGCCTTCTTGAGCACAAAACCCACGGGAGGAGGGGACTCCACAGGCTGGGATGTCTCGCTGCCGGCAGGGGCGACAGTGGTCGGCGCCACGACTGAGGTCTCTTCTGTAACGCCACCCCTAGGCCTCCTAGTACTTGATGCCAAGCCCAGGTTCCCGAGGTTGCGCAACCCGAGCTTGGACTTGTTTTTGCTTCCCCTCGGGCGACCTCACCCTCTCTTCGCCAGCAACGACATCCACCACCTTATTCTTCCCCTCCGCGCTCTCCATTTCCATCAGAGGTGATGCATGTTGCGAAGGAAGAGGAGAAGATCAGGAACGAGGGTGCTAGAAGAGGTGAGGAGTTAAGCAGAGATATGGAGGACAACGGTGGAACTTCTCTTCCGCGCTGCGGTTTTATGATGCCATGAGTCAGTCCCCGAAGCGACGGATAGGACTTAACGGTTCCGCGATCGAGATCCAATGGTCGTGATCAGTGGTAGCCATTTGGGATTCACGGTTGAGATGGAGTCAAAGTGGACGCCAGGACGTGGGAGAGCGTGTCTCAACGCGTGCTGTCGCTTGGACCCGCATCTTTTTGGGTCTCTGAACTTTTGTCGCTGGGCTCGTGCAGGCCAGGCCCCCGGGGGCTACTGCCGGTGTTATGGAACCCAGGGTATCATATGTACACCTGTTGTTGGACCCTCGAGGTGGGCCACTAACAGAAGACAAGGATCATCCCTGCGGGAGACAGGAGGTCTCCGCGATGGGTAAGCACCTTGCTGATGGTGCTTGACGTAGCGTAGATTGCACACCGTTGGGAAACCCCAAGAGGAAGGTATGATGAGCACAACAGCAAGTTTTCCCTCAGTAAGAAACCAAGTTTTAATCGACCAGTAGGAGAAAGGCGTGACTTCTGAAGGTGTTGCTAGCTGACTACTGGCAGGGCGCACTACCGGCGTCAGCAACAACGTGGAACCTGCACACAACATAACCAAAATACTTTTCCCCAACTTACAATGAGGTTGTCAATCTCACCGGTTTTGCTGAATACAAAGGATTAAACATATCACGTGGAAAGAGATGTTTGCAGTGGAATTAAAGAGAACAATACTTGCAGAAAGTAAACAGAACATGATTGCAGCAGATGAATTTATCAGTGTAAAAGAAAGGACCGGGGTCCACAGTTCACTAGAGGTGTCTCTCCATAAAGATAAATAACATGTTGGGTGAACAAATTATAGGTGGGCAATTGAAAAAATAAAGACTATACATGACAAGATGATTACTATGAGATTCGTTTGGGCATTACAACATAATATGTAGACCGTAATCCGACTGCATCTATGACTAATAATCCACCTTCCGGTTATCGTCCGAACCCCTTCCAGTATTAAGTTGCAAGCAACAGATTACCGCATTAAGCAATGTGTGTAAAGTAAACAATAGAATTACCCTTGGATAAAATATTGTTGTTTTCTCCCTAGTAGCAACAACACATCTACAATCTTAGAAGTTATTATCACTATTCCAGAAAACTAGAGGCATGAACCTACTATCAAGCATAAATACTCCCTCTTGGAGTCCCGAGCATTTACTTGGCCAGAGCAACTACTAGCAACGAAGAGCATGCAAGATAAAAAATAACATATATAATTGATCTCCACATAGTATTCAATATTCATCGGATCTCAGCAAACACAATATGTAGAATTACATAAAGATGATCTTGATCATGATAGGCAGCTCACAAGATCTAAACATGAGGCACAAATTGGAGAAGACAACCATCTAGCTACTGCTATGGACCCATAGTCCAGGGATGAACTACTCACGCATCACTTCGGAGGCGGGCATGACAATGTAGAGGCCTCTGGTGATGATCTCCCCCTCCGGCAGGGTGCCGGGAAGAGCTTCAGAACCCTCCCGAGCTAGGGTCTACGACGGCAGCCGCGATGGAACTTTTCATGGATGGAGGCTCGGGTGTTTAGGTTTTTCCCGAGATCGTGAATAAATAGGCGGAAGGGCGGAGTCAGTGGCCGCCTAGGGGGGCCACACCACCCCTTGGCGCGGGCCCACCCTTGGTCGAGCAATGGGGTGGTCTGGCCTCCCCGTGGCGCCTCTTCGACCCCCCTCTGGACTCTATCTTTGTTACGGTAAAATATTGACTTCAGTTTTTGTTTCGTCCAATTTCGAGAATATTTCTGAAAGTTCAGAGATCGTAAACCTAGAGGGGGTGAATAGGTTTCTACAGATTTTAATTCTTTCTTTGCAATATTAGGTTTTGCGGAATATAAAGATGAGCCTAATGCAAACTAGGTGAAACAACCTATATGAGGATACAAGTAACTCAAGCACGAAGGCTCTCACCGGCAGTTATATCACAAGTAAGGAGTTCGGTTAGAGATAACCGATAGCACGCGAAGACGAGGATGTATTCCCGTGTTCCCTTCCTTTGCAAGAAGGTACGTCACGTTTGGAGGGGTGGAGGTCCCACGAAGGATTCCCCACGCCACGAAGGCTCGCCCTATTCTCCGGAGCCTATCCCACGAAGGAATAGCTCACTCACTTGTGGTAGACTTTGAGGTAGCCTCCAAACCTTCACAATCTTGTCAGGAGCAAATCCACAACCCGGATGCTTCCGGACCACTCTTGCCCACCTAGGGTTTCCAAGGAACCCTAGAAAGCAAGCTTCTTGATGAATACAAGGGGAATGAGATTTGGCTTGGTAGAACAGTAGATCGGGTCCTCCTCTATTGTTTCCCCGGAGGGATTTGAGTTTGGGTGGAGGAGGAGGGAGATCTGAGGCTTTTGGTGTTTCTACCAATGGAGTATGAGAGAGAGCTCAAGAACAGCTTGTAGTGTAGTGCCTACCCCTTCAGAGGTAGGAGAAGGGGTATTTATAGTGTTTCTTGAATTCTGGCCATTGCTCACTTGCCACGTCAGCAGATTCCTCGAGAAACCCGGTCAACCGGATTTGGCGCCGGACAGGTCGGCGCACGGGCCGGTCAGACCGGGCCAGTGACCGGACCGGCCGGTTTCAACCGGAGATGGGACCGGGTCTTGACCGGACGGGCTTGTGATGCGTAGACAACGCCCGGTTGGCTCAAGCGCGGAGGCCGGTTGGATGCCGAGGCTCCCGGTCCGACCGGGCCAAGGACCTGATCGGCCGGTCCAAATCGGGCTGGCGACCGGCCACTGACCGTGTGCGCTCCCACCCTTTACTGGAATCAGCCCGGTTGGCTCAAGCGCTGGGGCCGGTCGGCGCCGGGTAGGCTGGTGCCAGGGCCGGTCTGATCGGGCCAGGGACCGGCCAAGCACTGGAAAACCTTTGTTGATTTTTCATCGAAGTGGGGGGTCTCCCATTGCTTTATTTTTCCATTGATACACCATTATAACTCTTTGGCTAATACCTGTGAATCATCTTGTAGACATGTATTAGTCCAAATACTCTAGCACGGTGTCATAGTTACCAAAATAATGGATAAGGGTAAAATACCCTTACAATCTCCCCCTTTTTGGTATACGATGACAAACCGAGCTAGAGTCACATATAGATATTATGATAAGCCTTAAACCTTGATTCCATATAAGATATTGAGACATCTCCCTCATAATGTGTGCACTTGGAGAATTTGCGTTTGAATGCAAAGTGCACCATTTGTGGAATATGAGAAGCTCCCCCAATATCTTTAGGAAACAAGCATGGTATGGGCATGTGAATATCAAGATATATAAGCATAGCACATAGTCATCTCAACATAGAGATTTAAGCATATAAGTATATGACCATACATGAATTACTTAAAGTAGCAAATGGTTCTTGGAAAGAAGAAACAACCAAATAACCTCAAGCCAAATAAGAAGCAAATAAAAATGTCAAGCATGGCTTGTGCAACCAAGGAACCCCGTGATCCTAGACTCTACTCTCTTCTCCCCCTTTGGCATCGGAACACCAAAAAGGCGAAGAAAAAAGTAGGGATGCTAGCGCTCCCATCAATAGAACTCGGTCCCGGCGGGTGGAGAGCTGCCATCACCATCATCATCATCATCCTCTTCATCATCCTCGTCATCATACTGGTCCTCGTCTTCATCATCATTGTTTCTATGTCCAGAAGTATCAGGATCCTGAGCATAACGAGGAGGAAAACCACCAAAAGTGTACATGGAGGGATCAAAGTTCTGGAACATCTCATCAGTAATGGGAGGCATCTCCCAGTTAGGTGCATGCACAGGCTCCAACTCAGGGCCAGGAGGAGGAACATGGGTATTCCTTGTAGCCATGAACTCATTTTGGCGCATCCTTGTCTCCTGGTTCAAAGAAAGACTTTGATGTGCAACATCCTTTTTATTTGTGCACATCTGCCACAAGCTAGAGAAGAACCGTGAGACACCATGTTGTGGGCGCCTAGAGTAGCTGGAGCTAGTAGGGTCATGGCGTTCCTTGGACCGGCGCTCAGAAGGCATCATTTCAGGGGTGTCCGGTCTATCACCTTGAATAGGTACCTTGAAGGCTTCCTTCTTGACCCGTTGATCTTGAGTATTGTGAGGTGTTGGCACAACCTTGTTGATGAGCAGCTGAACGTACTGAGCATAATTTGGAGTCATCCTTTCGCGAACAGAGCGCCTCAGTTCACAGTAGAGGAGGTCACAACCATCAATGGTCTTCTGGCGGTCAGGATGGCAGTAGTACATCAAGTTCAGATGGTATGCACGGCATTCACTTGTATCTCCGGACTTGCTAATGAGATTCTCACGGAATAGCTTGGCAAGTAGAAGGTAGGAGTAGTACATGCCGGAGATAGTGGGAGGGCCAGCTGTGGGTTCTGGAGGATAGCAGAAGGAAAGGTCCCCTTTGGTGAACGTGTTCTGAGAGTATATCTTGAAACCACGAGCACGACCACCACCAAACCCCATGGCTTCACAGAAATCAATGTATTGCAAGTATATTTTTCTTGTCCAGTCATCCAAGTCATAGTGCGAGCTGCGTCATCATGGAAAAACACAGTGCAGTGGAATTGCCTCACAAGGATTGGACAATAGCACCCATCAGTAGGTGTCAAGCACATGAGATCAGACAGCCCCATCCGCTTCAAGGTATTGACCACAAAGCGATACTTGGTGGCTTCATGCAGCGTAATAACATCCCTGATGGCCTTGGGCATCACAAAAGTCCCATTCTTCATGCACTCTGGAACGTTGTAGTACTCATCCCACAACACTTGTTGTGTCTTGGTCCAGAAGAACTTATCTCCATGAGTGTAAGTGGGTTCCACAAAGCGATATGGATTTTCATCTTGAAGTCTTCTCCATGCCCCAACATGTAATGTGCCAACATTAAATGTTGGCAGTTTCTCAATAAGGTCATCCTCCTGGGCTGCCTGTTTGTCTTTCCTCTTAGTGCCAACTGTCTTGCTTCTTCCCCCAGTGGAGCTGCCAGTTCCAGTAGTCTGAGGTGCTTTAGGAGGCACGCGGCCGCTAGTGCGGCATCCTGGAGGCCTTGTCGCATGCCTTCCTCTCTTGGTAAGACTACCACGGGCATCACCACTCGAACCACCTGTGATTCAGCAAATAGAGCGAGGATAGCAGTGGGGTAATTGTACATGTCATCAGGAAGTAGGGAGGCCAAAGAGCATAGCATATATCCAAGTGTTTTGAAGAAGTTGTGCGAAAAAACTGGGCAATCCGGCGTATGATCCGGTCAAACCGGACGAGAGACCGGGCGGGCCGGTTAGCCATCCGGTCGACCGGGCCACGCGCCGGACCGGCCGGTTGAGCGGCCGGTTCACCGGGCCAGAGACCGGGTCATGTGGATTTGTTAGGTTTGCCCAGAATTTCAACCAAAAAATCATGCAAAAACTCATAAACTTGAACATATACTATAGCATTGTAGAGTGAAACATGTGCATAGTGGTGAAAGACACTCTAAGGACATGAGGACTTGCTAACCCTAACCCTAACCCTAGTTTTTCTCAAATTTCCCCAAGAATGTGCAATGTGAGAGGAAAAACAAGAGGGAGAGGGAATGGGAGAGGGATTTACCCGAAGACATGGTCCTCTTTGCTCAAGAAAACAAAGAGAACACCTAGAGAGGGCTTGAGGGAAAAATCTCCAAGATCTCCAAATGTGGCTGGAGAGGCACCAAATCCTTTGGTGGAGATGCTTGAGAGATCCCGATCTATGATTGGGTGAAGTTTGAGGGGATTCTAATGGTGGGAAGGCCCTAGGATGAGGTGGAGATGACAGGGGCGGCGCTCATGGTGTGTGTGGAGGAGGGGGAAGTGAGGAAGAAGATCCCCAAAGGGTACCCTCCTCCCCACTTATCCAGCCGCGCGACAAGCACACCGCCCGATCGACCGGGTTCTTGACCGGGCGGCCCGGTGCACAGGCCGGTCCGACCGGATGGGTGACCGGCCACGTCATTTTGCCTCGTTTTTGCCTCTAACCTTTGTGCATTTGTGCGTGTATGCTCAGACGATTACATGTACATATAGATAGATAGATGTATGATGAGATGATCATAGACATGGGGTAGGAAACACAAGGTTTTCTAGGCATACCCATTGGAGTGAAATCCAAACAAGATGTAAATAGCAACAATGGGCGTGATTCGAAATATATCAAGAATCATAAATCATTTTTGAAATGGTTTTTTGCAATAACATCATTTAGCCTTATATAGTGAAATCAATTTGCAATTGAGGCTTAATGAGGGGTGGGGGATTACTCCCCCTATGTAAAAGCGCAAATGTCATGAGACCTCGAAGAGACATGCTTGGGTCCATATAATGATATTGGGTCTATTTATGTTGCACACATAGGTATGCATCATACCAAGACATGGTAAGATGACTATCCCCATATGTGATGTACCTCTAAGCTAGATAGCAAGATAAATGCAAGAATGTAGTGCAAGAAGTTACTCAATCTAAGTTTTTAGGATCAAGAATACCAAGTTCTCCTATCAAGTTAACAAACCGGGCTTCATCCAAAGGCTTAGTGAAAATATCCGCCAATTGGTATGTTGTCCCCACATGAGTGAGATCAATGTCCTTATTGGCAACATGGTCACGTAGGAAGTGATGGCGAATGTCAATATGTTTGGTGCGACAATGTTGAACCAGGTTATTGGCGATCTTTATTGCACTTTCATTGTCACAAAGAAGGGGCACCGTACCAAGAGACACACCATAGTCTTTCAAGGTTTGCTTCATCCATAACAATTGAGTGCAACAAGATGCCGCGGATATATATTCGGCTTCGGCGGTGGATAAAGCGGTGGAGTTTTGTTTCTTGGATGACCAACTCACCAATGACCGGACAATAAATTGGCAAGCCCCGGAGGTAGACTTCCGGTCAACCTTGTCACCGGCCCAATCGGAACCCGAATAGCCAATGAGTTCAAAGGTTGACCCCTTTGGATACCATAGACCGAGAGTAGGAGTGAGAACAAGGTATCTTAGAATCCGTTTGACCGCCATTAAATGGCTCTCCTTAGGAGCAGATTGAAAACGAGCACACATCCCTACACTTAGTATGATATTCGGCCTAGAGGCACAAAGGTAGAGCAAGGATCCTATCGTGGAGAGGTATACCTTTATATCCACATTGTCGAGGGTACTCCTCGTCAATGCCCTCCGATAGGGGCTTAGGGTTGACGGAATCCTGTAGGCTGACACGAGACATCGGTTCACAGACAAGCGGGGAGAGCAATTTACCCAGGTTCGGGGCCCTCGATGAGGTAAAACCCTTACGTCCTGCCTGTTTGTTCTTTGATTATGAGAATAATGGGTTACAATGGGGTGCCGAATAGTTCGGCTGAGATCTAGGCGAGATTGCTGTTGCTAGGGTTACCTAGCTCTAAGCTTTTCCTGGCTAAGATTGCTAAGATTTTTCGTGTCCTTCGGCAGCCCCTCTCCTGGCCTTTATATAGGAGGCCAGGTCTCAAGAGGTCTAACCGAATACGACTAGTTTTACAATAGTTTAGATCCAATCTTTCCTTGTTCGTTCGCTTCCTTGTCTTGCCCGTCAAGGGATCTTCTGGTGCGCCGACCTAGTGGCCCATCTAGCCTTCGGGAGTCTTCATGGGCCTCCAGTTGGTCAATACAGGATAGGGTAACGTCGGTTACTCGAAGGGTAATGCCCACGTCAGTAGCCCCCGAGTGTCTAGCCGAATATAATTCGGGTAGAGACTAATGCATGTCCTCTCATGATATTCTTCTCCTTCATTATTCTTATTCATCTTGATTATGCTTCATCTTCCTTTTATCGGGTGCGCGTCAGCACTCCCGATGGGAGTAGCCCCCGAGTCTAGGTAGTAGGTACGGATGTTTGCAATCCGTGCGTAGACTCAAGTTGTACTACTCGAATACTTTCCTCTGCCGAGTTTTTCGCAAGGCTTCATAGGTCATCCGATATATTTTCTTCACGCAAAGGATAATGAGCAACGTGCCCAACTTTTGTTGGTTAACTGCCGATGGCAAAACAACGTTACTCTACACAGAATCAAGTCCCCGGGCATGATCCTGGAGTGCAAAAAACTTTTACTAGATGTACATCATGCGCTCCCGATGGGAGTGTCTGGGTGTAATCGTTTGAGTGCAGACTCAGTCCTTTTTCCTTCGACTGCTCATTCTGTCGAATCTTCTTTTTATCGGGTGCGCGTCAGCGCTCCCGATGGGAGTAGCCCCCGAGTCCAGGTTCGGATGCTTGCAATCCGTGCGTGGACTCAAAGCCTTCATCCGATGACCTTTAATATTTCCTTCGAATGCTTCCAAATTACGATGTCATTGTTGACGTGTTACTGCTGCAGGCTAATTTGACAGGTCCATCATGACGAGCTAGCCCTAGCCCTGTTCAATCAGTGTTTTAGGGCTTGACCACTGTACGCGTAACGACCGAGGTGGCTCCTCGATTTTCGCGCAATCGTGGACGTAGTGGGCCGTCAGTTCCTTCCCTTCCTCAAGCGCCACGTACTTACTTACCCCTTAACTTCTCCTTAAAATTTCCAAAGGCAAAAAATTCCCAATCTTCTCCACGGTTCCCGCAGCATCTCCTCGTTCTTCCTCTTCTCCCTTCTTTCACCATTGTCGCGCCGCCGCCACAGTTCCAATCTTCCTCAGATCTCGCGATGGTGAAGAAGAACACCACCGCCACCGCTAGCTCCACCAGCGGAGGTGCTGCTGCCAAGTCCTCCTCTTCTCTTCTGAAGGGAAGCGCCCCGAGCGCCCCTCCCCCAGCTTCGGCGCCGCCAGCGCCGTCGGGCTCGACGGTCAAACCCTGGGATCAGTAGCTTCAACTGTCACCAAGCGTGACGAAAAGAGATCCCGAAGCTTAGGATTGATATCCTCCGACACGGGTGATGTGATCCTTCCAGGTGCGATTTCTCGGCCTGATCCTCCCGCGGGATTTTCTGTGATGTTCTTATCTTTTCTTCATCGAGGCCTTTCACTCCCCTCTCATGGATTCCTCCTCCATCTCTTGCGGACGTACGAGATCCAACTATGGCAACTCACCCCCAACTCAATCCTCCATGTTGCCGTGTTTATCACCCTTTGCGAGGCATTTTTGGGTATCGAACCTCATTTCGGACTGTGGAAGAAGATCTTCTATGTGAAGAGATACAACAGTAGTAATGGATACTTTGTCACCGGAGGGGTAGGTTACGTTGCCCGCTCAGAAGTTAATTACTTCAATTTCCCAATGAGAGAGTCTGTGCAAGGATGGAGGCTGAAATGGTTTTACGTCAAAGATTCCTCGTCACCCGAGTGTCGACTCCCCTGCTATGCCGACGTTTCTGAAGCCAAGCCTAAGGACTATTGGAAGAACATCCTCTCAGCCGACGAAAGGGCTTCAGCCGAAGAATTATTTGCCAAATTCCTTCGAATCAAAGAGGCTGACGGCCAAACTATGATTGGTACGGAGGTGGCAGCAGTTTTCCTAAAGCGTCGAATCCAGCCAGTCATGGCCAGAGTTCACCCGATGTGGTTGTACTCAGGCCCAAAGGATGAGACCAGGATTAATGCTGCCGATCTATCAGAAAAGGAGTTGCTTGATGAAGTTCGTCGTCTTACTTCCTTCAACCAGGAAGATTCGATCCCGCTAATCTCTTCTTATGCTCCCCTTGACGTTGATCATCCACCATCAGGGGTATTTTCCTTTCTTCACATCTTTATTATAGCTTCTTGCTCAGCCGACATGATTACCTTTGTTCTTACTTTTTCATTTTTCTTTGCCAGATCCCTATGGCTTCTGAAAATCACGTGATTCGCCGGATGATACTTCCGAGGGGAGAGGCTCCTCAATCCCCATAGATTTTCACACCACCAATGAAACAGGTCTAGAGGATGAATATAACGATCCGATGAATCTTGAAGTTGCCCACGCTGATCTTCGCCCCTCAGCCGATAACACTTGTATCGCAGATGGATCAGTGCGTAACGTCGACACTGATCATGATACTTTTGTTGATGCAGCTGCTGATGGGGCCAGAGCTTCTCCTGCGAAGAGATCAACCGGCGGCTTTGCCGATGAAGATGATCTCTTCGATATGTAAGTAGTTCTTTTCTGAAAGTTATACTGTGCCTTTTTTACCTTTCATACTCCTGTTATAATCACAGTCGACTGTTTTCTTTTACAGTGATGAGGGCTTTATCGAGCCTCCTCCTAAAAAGGCCAAGTCTGATGCCGTTTCGCCGGTCGTGGTGGCTTCCGAAGCTTCGGCTCCTAAGGCTGCCCCCGTGGCTCAAGCATCGACTGCGTCTTCCCTTTCCAAAGGGAAGGATACTTCTCCAACTGCTGCTACTGCGGCTCCTTTTTCTGTAAGTTCTCTTCTGATCTAGGTACAGATTTCTTAGAGCGTGCCTTGTTTAATTGTTTTTCTTTCTCTCTTAAGGACCTGCGCGGCGTTATCTCTTCTCTGGAGGTTTTCGCCTCCCGATTCACTTCTCTAGAGGCTGACAAAGTTCGGCTGCAAGAGGAAGTAGAATCTTCCTCCTCAAAACTAGATGGCGCAGTCAAGATAGCTGCCGCGGCTCGCCAAGAGATTGATTCTCTGAAGGATGAGCTGGCCAGACTGAAAGGGAAGCTGAAGGAGGAAGAAGCATCCAGGCTGGTGGCTGAGGCTCGAGCAGCCGAAAAGGATGAAGTCCTTCGCCAATCTTCTTTGGCCTTGCTTGGTAATTTCTAACATACTTCTGTCGAGTGACATTTTTATGGATTTAAACTTTTTGTCAATGACTGAATTTTCTCCTTTCCTTTTTACTACAGAGGCAGCAAACATTCCTGTCGATGCCCTAGAAAGAGTTCCAAATAACTCCCCAGCGAACGTTGTGTCAACGATTCTCGCTTCTCACCAGCTTACACAAGAGCTTCTTGCGAAGGGGAAGGGTGCTCTGGCGCGGATGCACTCGATGATCTTTCCCAAGATCAAGCAAGAGAAGACCCTGGGATAGCTGATCGATACCTTCGCGGTTGATACCAAGGAGGTCATCGAGGTATTCAAGCGTACATCGCGCACTTTTGGTGCTGTCCTTGCCTTCCAACTTATGATGGGTTACGGCTTTAAGGGTGACATCAAAGAAATGACTAAGGGGCTTCCAAAAGAGCAAGACGGGCAGCCTGTTGATTTGAGCACCTTTAAGGCTTCTGCTCTTACTTGCGCCCGTCAGCTTCTTGAGCTGGTTTCATCAAGGAAATCGTCGACTGGCCCTAGTTCATCGACTCAAACCCAGCTCCCTTGATTCTTGTAACAAACTTGTGCCTTGAACTGATGCAAAACATTGTTCTGCCGCACAACTCATGCTTTGTAATGAACTCCGTGCTAGCATTGTTGTTTGCACACTTTTGTTATGATATCACTTTCTTGCACTTCTCCCGATGGGAGTTATTTTGGATGTTTGGCTGTGCCATATCCATCACTTCTTTATAACCAGTATTTTTTGCAGGTCTTCCCAGTACCCTCGTTTGCAAACGACTCGTCGGGTGCTCTTCCTGAAAGCGATCGGATCCAGCGCATGAAAGACCGGATCACGCAGATGGAACAGGACTTACGCAGCACTTATGCTTTAGCTGCCATCATCAACAAAAAGAGCGAGATTGCAGCCGACGTGGAGCGGTATACTCTTGGCGAACTGCATAAGGCTACCGAAAGTGTAAACTGTAAGTTTCCTGATCCCTTTGCCTCTTTGCTAGCAACTTCTTGTCTGAATCTTGACTAACTGTTTTGGCAGTCATAGCGTTGAACCATGCGGAAGAGAACAAACGGATACACGAGCGGGTGTATGCTTTGACTCAGCTGTCCTCATCCGAAGAAATTTTCTGGCGGGAACACTCGAAGGCCTCGGCTATCGTCAAATTTCAGGATCGAGTACACCAGGTCCATCAGTTCTTCGACAAGTGCTACAAGGCTATGAGGGTAGTTTGGAAAACAATGTTTCCTCTGAATGCAGTTCCTCCTACCCTCTTGACTTTGATGTCTGAATTTGGGAGCGCTAAGAAGGTTCGGGAGCTGGTAAGATCTCAAGTCTTTGCAGGGGCCAAGTGCACGCTTGCCCTTGTGCTTGCTTGTTATCCTTCGGCTTGCTTGTTGTCTATCGCCAATGCAACTGGTGATCTCGAGGAGTTGTACCCGAAGGTTTTAGCACCTGCCCATATAATTGTCGACAGGATTGAGGAGATGTCAAAGGTACCTGAGGAAAAGGAAACTCCGCAAGGGTGATGTAAAGGTGTAAAATTACTTTTGTAAATTGTTTTGGCTAGTTCTTCCGAGTGTTCAGATTTTTAAGCCGCAACTTTTTTGTCTTGGTTGATACATGAATATGTACTTTTACCATGCCGTTGGCAAATACTCAAAGGGGCGAAGCTTAATTGCCCGTTGGATGTATGTGTACTAGTTGGTTAGCAAATCATTATGAGTGATCAGCTCGTGTTGCAGGTTTTGCTAAACCTGTTGTATGCGCAACTTTGCTTTCAACCGTTTATAAATTTCGACAGTCATTCCCGAATTTTTCGGGTGTAATGATTCTGCCGATGAACCCGTTGTTCTCTGATATTTCCATAAGTGAAATATCAAGCATGGGTTGTGTGTAAGTTTTCCAAACTCTTGCTTTGTACGGCACTCGTAGAGGCATCTGAAGCAGAGGAGCGGATTGATGTCCTTTTTCTTCTTTGCAGTGCCCGTAAAGGTTTTTGTCCTGAGCGCTATCTTCTGCCGCACGTTAAATTATGCCGCTACTTGGCGGCAGCACGGTCATAGATGCTTTAGATTACTGCAATACTTTAACAAGAATCGGAACTTAAGTACTTATTGATAGGGTAAATATGAAACTGGAGGGCGAAAACAAGAGGCCCTGTGTAAAGTAAAAGGGGAAAAATTTAAGAACTAAGGGAGTGTTTTATCAAGAAAGGGGTTCTTCTCTTCTTCAGAAGGATCTTCCGATTTCTTCGTCATGCTGGTGGTCGCGACAGTGCTGTTGATTTCGCCAGATGCTTGAGCAGCAATTGTTAGTATCTTGCCGCCTCCTGCATCTTCTGCCGAAACTTTTTCTGCCGATGCTATTGCTGCTGGGCCTTCGGGAGCTGGCTTCTTCTTAATTTCCCTGTCGAGTTTTTCCTCCTTGATTTCTTGTATCGTCAGCTTGGGCGGGGGGTCGACAGTATCTCGCTGTGGCCCAAATTTAGCAGCAATCCTTTGAAAGTCACGGTCACAATTGTCCGAGCGTGAAAAGCTCCCATAGACTGTGATGTTTGTTCCATTGTTCCCTGGCATCTTCAGCTTGAGGTATGCGTAGTGCGGCACGGCCATGAACTTGGCGTAAGCTGGTCTCCCGAGTATGGCGTGGTACTGTGATTCCCAGTTCACGACTTCGAACTCGATCTTCTCCTTCCTGAAGTTGTCGGGTTTACCGAAAACGACATTCAAGTAAGCTTTGCCAAGAGAATGCGCTGGTGAAGTAGGGAGTATCCCATGGAAGCGAGTATCTGAGTCCTCCAGCATTCTCATGGTGATCCCCATACTTTGAATTGTGTCAAGGAATATCAAGTTGAGTCCACTTCCTCCATCCATGAAGACTTTGCTCATCTTGAACCCTCCTATCTGTGCTTCGACCACTAGGGCGGCGTGCCCTGGCTTTGGTATGGTCATCGGGTGATCCATTCGACTGAACGTGATTTCCTGAGACGACCATTCGACATATTCGGGAATGTTCGCCATGACGCTTTCTGCCAGGTTGATTTCTCGGGTGAGCTTCTTCATCTCTCTCCTTGAAACACCTGTCCTGTGAATCATGTTCATTTGCCCACGTGGCGGTGGAAACGCCTCGTTGGGTTGATGAGGTTGAGCTTGCTGGACTTGATGCTGTGGCGGGGGTGGCGGTGGTGGTGGCGGTAGCTGTTTCTGGCCTGCCTGCTGGATGAGCTCATGCATATCGAGGAACTGCCGACAATCCCTGAGCAGGTGGCTAGATTTTACTTTTCCATCCTTGGAATCGGTATAAGAATGTAGGTAGCAAGGGGCGTTGATCTGTTCAGCGTAAGGCAATTTGGGAGTTCTCTGAGGTCGTGGTTTATAGTTGCCACGGTTCCCAGAGTCGTTCCGATTACCGTCCTGCCGATCGTCTCGCCTGTTGTCGTACCGATCATCCTGTCGATCAGAGTAACCTGCGGCCACTAGGTTGTTGTCATCGTAACTGCGGTTCTTCCTTCTCTTACTCCGGTCCCTTCGACCACCCGAATCATTCTTCGGCTGGTCATCCTCTTCGTCGTCGCTGCGCTGCCGTGGTTTTCGGACATTGTCTTCACCATCGGCCCAGCTGTTGGCGATTTCCATTAGCTTGGTTATGGTCTTCGGCTTTTTGCGCCCAAGCTCTTCTATATAGCTTTCACGTCGGATGCCATCGCTGAAAGCGTCAATTGCCCTGTCAACAGATACGTCTTCCGCAGCATTTAGGAGTTTGGTGAACCTCCCGATGTACGCGCGCATCGACTCCTTCTGCTTCTGTTGGCAGTGCCGTAACTCCTCGATCCCGACGGGCCTCTTGTAGGTTGCTTGAAAGTTAGCAACAAAAGCTTCTACTAAGTCATCCCATGACTTGATGGAACCCTTCGGCAGCCCTCTGAGCCAGGCTCGTGCTGAGTCCTTTAGGTAAAGCTGCAGACATTGCATTGCTGCTATCTGATTCCCTTTTTGCAGAATTACTGTCTGCAGATAGTCCTCTATCCAGGATCTTGGCTCCTGCTGCCCATCGTATTTGGCAGCGTCGGTAGGTGTAGGTTTGAACTTTTTGGGTGGCATCGCCTCCCGAATTTTGTAGCTCAGACAATCGGCTCCTCTAAGCTCGCCGTCGTTCTCCTGGGTCTCGTCCGAAGAATCGCTGTCAAGTTCTTCTCTCATGGCGCGTCGTCGCCTTGCTTTGTCAATCCTGCTCTGTGTGATTTCGTCCCGAGCGTCTCTTGCGCGATGTTTTGACCCGCTGGCCTGCAGGGTCTTCTCTTTCGGCGGAACTAGATTATGTCCTAGTATCGCAAGACTCTCCAAAGCACCGCGGTGGGCCTGAGCCATGGATCCTTCAGGACGCTGGTTGATGAGGTACGCTGCAAGATTGGCTGTTGCTCCTGCGACGGTTTTTGGCCGTGGCATGCCTGTGGTGTCCGTGGTCATAAAGGACTTGGTCAAGTTTGATGTTATCTCCCTTGCATCATCTTCCGAGAGCCTGGACATCCTCGATCGATGTTTGCCCCCTCCGTGGGTACTTCGGGAGGCGCTCCCCTGCGAGGCCCTTCGTCGCTCGCTGGACCGGTCTGCCGCAGATAGTCGTTTCTCGAGGGTGGCTTGCTCCTTAGACAGGCGCTCCCGATTTTTCTCTAATATGGAGCGGTAAGCGTTGAGCGTACCAACCGTGGTTCCCGCCGAAAGCGGTGTGTTGTTGAGCACGGCTGCCTTGGCTGCTGCCCACTCTTCTTCTGTAATGGTGTGGTCGCTGTTGTCATTGCTGGCGCTATCTCCGAAACTAGCCCGCCTGCTGGAACGGGGGGTGCCTTCCCCATCTCCCCTATTAGCGACGTAGACTTGGAGGGGCGCCACTCTTCGGGTGTCTCCTCGGACGACGCTACCGATGCTGTCCTCTTTCGACGAATAGTAGGCGTTGCAGATGAATGGCGTGTCGCTTGACCCTAGTCCATGCCTGGTGTTGCAGTTTATGCAGTAGTACGAGGTCATCTCTGAGGGCACGGGGTCATTGGATCCAACTGACATGGACGATGCCGAGCGAGGAGTCGATGGCACGGACGGACTCGACGGGTTTTCTTGGCCAGCCGAAAGGTCGAGTGTCGATGACGCACTTGGGCTTGTCGATCTGGAGATAGGAGATTCCAGTAGCCGAAGAATTCCCTCTGAGTTGACGTTGTAGTGGACGCTCCCGAACGCCATGTCCATGTTGCCTTGCAGACCAGAGAAGGTGGAGCGAGACGATTCGCTGTGCGGGGTGAATTCGTAGGAGCCAAAACGGATCGGGCTTCCCAGATGAGACGATGATGGTGCTGATGAAGCTGCTGATGACATGACGGGTTCAGCCGATGTCCGATCTTGTGCCGACAGGGTTCCCACAGACGGCGCCAATTGTCGAGGGTACTCCTCATCAATGCCCTCCGATAGGGGCTTAGGGTTGACGGAATCCTGTAGGCTGACACGAGACATCGGTTCACAGACAAGCGGGGAGAGCAATTTACCCAGGTTCGGGGCCCTCGATGAGGTAAAACCCTTACGTCCTGCCTGTCTGTTCTTTGATTATGAGAATAATGGGTTACAATGGGGTGCCGAATAGTTCGGCTGAGATCTAGGCGAGATTGCTGTTGCTAGGGTTACCTAGCTCTAAGCTTTTCCTGGCTAAGATTGCTAAGATTGTTCGTGTCCTTCGGCAGCCCCTCTCCTGGCCTTTATATAGGAGGCCAGGTCTCAAGAGGTCTAACCGAATACGACTAGTTTTACAATAGTTTAGATCCAATCTTTCCTTGTTCGTTCGCTTCCTTGTCTTGCCCGTCAAGGGATCTTCTGGTGCGCCGACCTAGTGGCCCATCTAGCCTTCGGGTGTCTTCATGGGCCTCCAGTTGGTCAATACAGGATAGGGTAACATCGGTTACTCGAAGGGTAATGCCCACGTCACACATCCTTCTCACCATCACATGAGCCAAGTTGCCCCTTTACGGGCATGGGTGTCTTCATTGGGTTTGCATTGGTCATGTTGAAGTTCTTGAGCATGTCCTTCACATACTTTTCTTGAGAGATGAAGGTGTGATACGTCCATTTTGCATCACTATTTTATATCATAATTTACTGTTATTCTTTGATATATTTCATATTTAGAGATGATACTTATGTTATTTCACCTGTTTTGCATGTTTCATGATTATTGGAGAATTACTCACCGGAATCAGGATTCTGCTGGAAAAAGCACCGTCAGGATACAATATTTCTGAAGATCAACAATTGACGGAAAATATACCGAAGCTCTTATTTGTCCAGAAGACGGAGCTAGCCAAAAGGGGAGGCCGAGGAGGGCCGTCATGGGCCCTCCCCATAGGCCGGCGCGGCCACCAGGCCAGGCGCGCCGCCACGTGGGAGGGGGCCCACGACCCCCCTCGGCCATCTCCCTTTCGCGTACTTCATCTACCCGAAACCCTAAGGTGCAGGGGACCATAGAGAATAGACACAGCCGCCTCTGCGGGGCGGAAAACACTAGAGAGAAAAGAGCTCTCCGGCAGGCTGAAATCCGCCGGGGAAATTCCCTCCCGGAGGGGGAAATCATCGCCATCGTCACCGTCATCGAGCTGGACTTCATTGGGATCATCATCATCATCATCTCCACCACCGACACCGTCATCTCCACCGCTGCACCTCGTCTCCGCTGTAACATCTAGGGTTGAATCTTGATTATTTCATAGGGGAAACTCTCCCGGTGTTGATTACTCCTTGTTATTGATGCTATTGAGTGAAACCATTGAACCAAGGTTTATGTTCAGATTGTTATTCATCATCATATCACCTCTGATCATGTTCCATATGATGTCTTGTGAGTAGTTCGTTTAATTCTTGAGGACATGGGTGAAGTCTAAATGTTAGTAGTGAACTATGTTGAGTAATATTTAATGGTTTGATATTTAAGTTATGGTGTTATTCTTCTAGTGGTGTCATGTGAACGTCGACTACATGATACTTCACCTTTATGGGCCTAGGGGAATGCATCTTGTATTTCGTTTGCTAATTGTGGGGTTGCCGGAGTGACAGCAACCTGAACCCCCGTTGGTATATCGATGCATGAGGGATAGCAGGATCTCAGAGTTTAAGGCTGTGGTTAGATTTATCTTAATTACTTTCTTGTATTTGCGGATGTTTGCAAGGGGTTTAATCACAAGTATGTATTAGTCCTAGGAAGGGCGGTGCATTAGCATAGGTTCACCCACACAACACTTATCAAAACAATGAAGATTAATCAACTATATGAAGCGAAAGCACTAGACTAAATTCCCGTGTGTCCTCAAGAACGTTTGGTCATCATAAGTAAACAAACCGGCTTGTCCTTTGTGCTAAAAAGGATTGGGCCACTTGCTGCAATTATTATTCTCGCATTTTACTTACTTGTATTTTATTTATCTTCTATATCAAAACTCCCTGAAAACTTGTCTGTGAGCATTTACAGAGAATCCTTCATCGAAACTGCTTGTCAACACCTTCTGCTCCTCGTTTGGTTCGACACTCTTATTTATCGAAAGTACTACCATACACCCCTATACTTGTGGGTCATCAAGATTATTTTCTGGCGCCGTTGCTGGGGAGTGAAGCGCTATTGGTAAGTGGAATTGGTAAGGAAAACTTTTAGTGTACGTGCTGTTTTTTACTTCTGCCTGCTGCTATAATTCATTATGGAGAGATCTTCTCTTGAATTCCTATTTGGAAAATCTACTACTACTGCAAAGGTAGTGGATGAGGCGCCAAGTGAGAAAGAGGATCCATATAAAATACCTATGAAAATTATTGAACGTGTTGTGGATAACCGCTATGAAGGGGATGGAACTGTCCATCCTGGAGATCATTTACTGTTTTTACATGAATTATGCGGGTTATTCAAGTGTGCAGGTATTTCTATGGATGAAGTTAGGAAGAAACTATTCTCTATGTCGCTGTCTGGTAAAGCGGCGCATTGGTATAAATTGCTGAAGAATGGGAATTCTCTTGATTGGAAGGATATTGTGCCTCTATTTTATTCTAAATTCTATCCTCCAAGTGAAATTCATAAAGACCGAAACCGCATATATAATTTCTGGCCTCATGATGGAGAGAGTATTGCCCAAGGATGGGGGAGATTGAAGTCATTAATGCTCAAATGCCCCATTCATGAGCTTCCTGGTAATATCATCATTGATAATTTCTCTGCAAGACTTTTTTTCAAGATAAAACCTTGCTGGATACTACTTGTTCTGGATCATTCACACGCAACAAAGAAGAGTTTAAATGGGACCTTCTTGATCGGATTCAGGAGAATACTGAAGGATGGGAGAACGACAAAGATAGAGAGTCGGGTATAAATTATGATTATGAATGCATTGAAACTTTTATGGATACTGATAAATTTCGTAATATGAGTGCTACTTATGGTCTTGACTACCAAATTGCTGCAAATTTTTATAAAGCTTTTGCCTCTCATGAACCCTACAAAGATAAAACTGATTCACCTATAGGTAAATGTATAGAAGTTAAAACTTTTGATCACATTCTTCCTGAAGCTTATATTGAGAAAACCCCTTTTCCTGCTAGAATGAAGGAGTATTCCGTTATAACTAGTGTGGTTAACAAAAGTGCAAAGAAACCTATAGAACCTGAGGAACAAATAAATGTTGAACCTGCTGTTGCAATAGTTAAAGACCTTGTGACTGAAAATGTAGAAGATGGTCACATCATTTTCTATGAAGATGCTTCTAATATTGTTTCACATCCTAGTAAATCTAGGAAAGCCAGTGTTCCTATGCTCTCTGTTAGAATTGGTAATCATTGTTATTATGGTTTATGCGATATTGGTGCAAGTATTAGTGCCATTCCTTATGAGCTTTACAAGGAAATCATGCATGAAATTGGTTCTTGTGAACTTGAAGATATTGATGTGGTTATTCGGCTAGCTAATAGAGAAACTATCTCTCCTATTGGTATTGTTCGAGATGTGGAAGTTCTATGTGGTAAGATTAAATATCCTGCTGACTTTTTGGTACTTGGTTCTGCTGCTAGTACGACTTGTCCTATCATTTTTGGTAGACCTTTTCAAAATACTTGTGGAGCTATTATAGATTGCAAGAAAGAGAAAATTGTGACTAAATTTGCTGGTTAATCTTATGAGTTTAATTTCTCTAAATTTTCCAAAGTTCCTCATGAAGCTGAATTGCCTAATAATGATTTTAGAGTTGAACAGCTTGCATCTATTGCTCTTGCTCCTAATAATCCTTTGCAGCAACATTTGGAGGATCATGAGAGTGAAGTCTTTAGGGAAGAAAGGAATGAGCTTGATGAAATTTTCCTTCGTCAACCTATTCTTAAACATGACTTACCAGTTGAAGATCTAGGTACAACACCACCGCCAAAGGAAGATCCTGTTTTTGATTTGAAACCGTTGCCTGATAATCTTAAGTATGCTTATATTGATGATAAGAAAACATATCCTGTTATTATTAGTGTTAAGCTTTCGGACTTTGAGGAAGAAAGATTATTGGAAATATTGAAGAAACACCGAGGAGCTATTGGCTACACTCTTGATGACTTGAAGGGGATTTCTCCCTCTATTTGCCAACATGCCATCAACATGGAAGATGATGCAAAGCCTGTTGTTGAACATCAGCGTCGTCTAATTCCTAAGATGAAGGATGTGGTAAGGAACGAGGTATTAAACCTTCTTGAAGCTGGTATTATATATCCTATCGCTGATAGTAGATGGGTTAGTCCTGTGCATTGTGTTCCTAAGAAAGGAGGAATAACTGTTGTACCTAATGATAATGATGAGCTCATCCCTCAAAGAGTAGTTGTAGGGTATAGAATGTGCATTGATTTTCGAAAAGTTAATAAAGTTACTAAGAAAGATCATTACCCTTTACCTTTTATTGATCAAATGCTAGAAAGATTGTCTAAAAATACCCATTTCTGTTTTCTTGATGGTTATTCTGGGTTTTCACAAATTGCTGTTAGAACTAAAGATCAAGAGAAAACCACTTTCACTTGTCCCTATGGAACTTATGCTTATAGGCATATGCCTTTTGGTTTATGTAATGCTCCTGCTACTTTTCAAAGATGCATGTATGCTATTTTTCATGGCTTTTGTGAAAACATTGTAGAGGTATTCATGGATGATTTTTCTGTTTATGGGAATTCTTTTGATAATTGTTTGCGAAACCTTGATAAAGTTATGCAGAGATGTGAAGAAACTAACCTTGTTCTTAATTGGGAGAAATGTCACTTTATGGTTAATGAAGGAATTGTATTGGGACATAAAATTTCTGAGAGAGGTATTGAAGTTGATAGAGCTAAAGTTGAAGCAATTGAGAAGATGCCCTATCCTAGGGATGTTAAAGGTATTCGTAGTGTTCTTGGTAATGCTGGTTTTTATAGGAGATTTATTAAAGATTTCTCTAAAATTTCAAAGCCTCTTACTAATCTTCTTCAAAAAGATGTACCTTTTGTATTTGATGATGATTGTAAGGAAGCTTTCGAAACTCTAAAGAAAGCCTTGACAACTGCTCCTGTAGTTGAACCTCCTGATTGGAATTTACCTTTTGAAATTATGTGTGATGCTAGTGATTTTGCTGTAGGTGCTGTTCTTGGACAGCGAGTAGATAAAAAATTGAATGTTATTCATTATGCTATTAAAACTCTTGATGCTGCTCAAAGAAATTATGCTACAACTGAAAAAGAATTATTAGCTGTAGTTTTTGCTTGTAACAAGTTTAGACCTTATATTGTTGATTCAAAAGTCACAATTCATACTGATCATGTTGCAATTAGGTACCTTATGGAAAAGAAAGATGCTAAGCCAAGACTTATTAGATGGGTGCTTCTTTTGCAAGAATTTGATTTACATATTGTAGATAGGAAAGGTGATGATAATCCTGTTGCTGATAATTTGTCTAGATTGGAAAATATTGCTTATGATCCTCTTCCTGTTAATGATATTCTTCCAAATGAACAATTGGCTGTAATAAAGGTGAGCTCGCGAGATAGTCCTTGGTATGCTCATTATGCTAACTTTATTGTTTCCAAGTACTTGCCTCCAACCTTTTCAGCTCAGCAAAGGAGGAAATTCTTTTATGACTTGAGGCATTATTTTTGGGATGACCCAGACTTATATAAAGAAGGAGTGGATGGTATTATGCGAAGATGTGTCCCCGAATATGAACAACAAGAGATATTGAGTAAGTGTCATGGTAGTGTTTATGGAGGACATCACGCCGGATATAGAACCGCGCAAAAGGTTCTACAATCAGGTTTTTATTGGCCAACTCTCTTTAAAGATTTAAGAAAGTTTATTTTATCTTGTGATGAATGTCAAAGGGTTGGTAATATCTCTAGACGCAATGAAATGCCTATGAATTATACTCTTGTTATTGAACCATTTGATTGTTGGGGATTTGACTTCATGGGTCCTTTCCCTTCTTCAGAAGGTAACACTCATATACTTGTCGCTGTTGATTATGTTACTAAATGGGTGGAAGCCATACCCACAAAAAGTGCTGATGGTGAGACCTCTTTAAAAATGCTTTTAGATGTTATTTTTCGTAGGTTTGGAGTACCTAGATATCTTATGACTGATGGAGGTTCTCATTTTATTCATGGTGGTTTTAGAAAAACTCTTGCTAAATATGGTATTAATCATAGGATTGCTTCCGCATATCATCCTCAAACTAGTGGGCAAGTTGTCAACACCCGGATTTTTAAGTCCGGATGCCTATTATGTCATACATCGCAATCCCAGGAATATTGTTGTTGCGAGGCATAATAGTTAAGTATCACAGTCATCATTCATTACAAACCATAAGTCTTACAAATTGGAATCACATGATCCATATTACACGAATAGTTGATCTATTGATCAACGAACAAACACAAGTTCATAGTTCATAGCGGAAGCGTAAGATACAAGGACTCTCTAGTCCACAGGCCAACGCTTGACGTCGGAAGACTCCTAGTTGTCGTAGGCGTCCTGCTGGTCATCTCCTTGTTCATCTTCATACTCTGGCCATTTGAATAGCCAGGGACAAAGCTGTGAGTACTTTAAGTACTCGCAAACTAATACTAATGTAAGTGCTAGACATTTATGGTATGGTGTGCTAAGCTCTAGTTTATTTGCATACAGCCAATTTTAGTTCATAAGTTTTTGAGAAAAGCTTATTCAAATGCTAACTAACTCAAGTGGGAACATTAGTGTCATTCCCACCATTCAAGTGGTGATTTCAATTCAATTCACCACAAGTCCTTTCACCATCTTCTTTCAACATCATTTTCAAAGGTATGACATCGGAAACTGTATGGCCTTTCCAACCGTCCGTAACCGTGGACGCGGCTATTCGAATAGGTTTACACTCTGCAGAGGTTGCACACTTGTGCCACAACATTTGATTTCATCCGTCGAGATTACCCCGAATCATCGTAACACAGTACGCGGATCATCAACCATAACCTTCCACTTACAAATCCTAGTATGAGCACCTCTCCCCATGAGCTTGGCCTCCCAGTGAAGACCAACTGTCAACCTGGGAACAGCACAGGGCTTGGCCGTACAATTCACCTCAATTTCACTTCATTTGTCAACAATGGAGGCAGCCTCAAGCGTAACCCCTATGAAGTGTGTTCAGAGGGAACCCATACTAAGATGCATAAACTTCCAGTTAAGCCCTACCCATAATCAGGTATTGTGGGGGTACTTACTAATTGGAAAGGTATCGCATTCAAACCAACATCATGTTTATCAAAAATCACCATCTTCTCTTGGTCATATTCACCTTCAAAAATCATTCAATGGAATGCTTCATCATTCCAAGGTTTCAAATTCATTTCAATTCACATTGTTCCCATCTAGAGTAGTCAAGTTTTATTTCATTAGCACTAACTCTAAATCATGAGGGGTGCTATCTTGCTTTGCTTGATGGGGACTAACTTTACTACTATAGTAAACTTCTTTACTTTGACCAAAGTTAACTATAAAAGTAACTCTTTAAGAAAACAAGTAAAAACTTGTAATGTATAAACTTGGGATAGGCTTATGTAAGAAAAGGTAAGATTCATGGTGCCTTTCCCCAAAGGGCTTTGCACTTTGCAAGAATATTAGCTTGCCTTGGTAGTTCTCAAAATTCTCCTCCTCCTCCTCTTGGTAGCAACCTTCTTCTTCGGTGTACTCTCCGGTGCTAGCGTCTAAATTTGAATACGAGTATAATTACTCACTAATTCAATGGCTATTCCATGTATCACATATACGCACACAAACTATTCTATGCACACAAATAATCTAATTAGAGTGCATGGGTTGTGTTGTTTGAGGAGAATTTACTTCTTTGTATTTAATATGTAAATGATAGTTTCTATAGGGTTCTTGAGAAATAATTTCCTCTCATTGAAATCTTCTTAAGATTTAACTTCTCAAACAATCATATATGAACTTATATTGACCTAAGTCAAATGTTCATCATCATCATTTGAGAAGATGATTTAAATGAGGTAGATCACCTCATATCATTTAATAATACTACCTATGATTTAAATCTCTAAGTAATTCATATAAGAGAGTTTGGGCCAGGGGTCCAAACATCACATGAATTTATGTGAGACAAGATTTAAATGAAGTATAAGACTTCATATGAATTACTTAATAGTTTTGGACAATATCAACTAGTTAAACTAGCCATATTATCCATTAATTAAACTAGGGCATGATCATGCAAAGTGACCACACCATTTTATTGCATAATCAATTAGTGTAAGTCAAATGTGAGCTATTAGAGTTGGAATTAACTTAATATCTATTTTGGTTGATTTTTAATAATTATTTGAATAGGGAAAAGTCCCTGCCTTATTCTTTTTATCAAATTAATTCTACAACTAATCTGGTCATGGGACCAGTGGCATTGTGTAGATATTTTCATTAGCTTTCCAACAATATAAAGTTTATTAAATTTGGTTGAGCCAATTTGAATCTATTGAATTTCAAAGTTTGGGCAGTATTGAAATTCATTTGGAATTAATTAAACTAGATTTGAATTAAACAGGCCGGCGGGAAAAGCTAACGGGCCGAAATGGTTTAAAAACGGCCCAAGCCAGCCCACCACGCGTCTGTGCCCGCGTGGGCTGCCTGACCAGGGGGTCCCGCATGTCAGCGAGTCTTAAAACCCGAAGCGGTATGGATTAATAAGATGCGTTGGATTAGATGGCAGATCGACGGTCGTGGTTCATCACCGTCTCCGACGAGAACCCGACGTGCTGGCGGCGAGCCTAGGGGGTCGGAGGGCTTACGGCGGCTCCAGCTAGGGTTGGCAGTATGCTCGGGGTAGATGTGGACGACAGCGAAGCGACTGGTAGCAGTGGCGGAGCTCGAGGTGGCCTGGATCGCCGGCGATTGCTGCAGGGCTTCCGCGGCTCCGAGCTTGCGATTGGCCTTGCTCCGGCGATGATCGAGGTGGCTAACGGTGCGAGGCGAAGTGGTGAAGGGTGGGGAGTGAGGTGGTGTGCTCAGTTGCTTCCAGGGAACTCTCTATTTATAGGATTGAGCAAGGGTTGCGGGGCAGGGTGGTGGTCGACATGCTCGTGGCATCTCTGGCGAGCTAGCGAGCTAGGCGAGGGTGCGGCAGTGTTCTACGGTTCCTGGCGAAGCGAACGGTGGTGACAGCTTGGTTGGACGGCGTCTGGAATGGTCGCGTTGCTTCCACGACTACCGCGGCGTTCACGGGATGTGGTCGTCATCTCCGGTGGCGGCGGTCACGGGTTGGTGCTGGGCGCGTGTCTGGCGGCGTCGCGGTGGCAAGCAGGCGCTCAACTCGTTCACAGGGGGTCCAGGGAGGGCTCGAGGTGGTGGCGCGGCGCATGGCCAGTGCACGTCCACGGCGTGCACTCGCGCGACACGAGCGGCATCCGGGCGCGTTCTGGGCGCGCGTCCTCCGGCGTTGGTTGGCGTCGAGCTCGACCAGGGCTTGGCTAGGGTGGTGTAGGAGTGTGCGGTGGCGAGCTTTGGCACGGTGGCCAGGTTGGGACAGCAAGGGAGAGAGGGGGAGGTGGTCGGGTTGGCGACATGGCCGGCATGGCCATGTCCTAGCCTTGCTCTCCCTCTCCCTAGGGTTCTATTGATCATTGATTAGTTAGAGGAAACCAGGGGACCAATTGGGCTAGGGTAGTGTAGATTAGGTTTGTGTAGAACACTATTTCAAATAGTGTCAAATAGTTACATAATTGGAAATTTGCAAATTTGTCCAAATTTGATTGAATTCAAATGGTTGACCAATTTGAATTGTGTGTGTTTAGTTGAGTTAGAAATGACCAGAGATGATGAGAGGTGGTGGTGGAATTGTTGAATTCAAAGTTTTGCAAAATTTGATAAGTGGGAGATTGTTACATATGTTAAAAAGTTGAAACTTTGGATGAGCATAGCTAATGATCAAGAAAGAATTTGGCATGGTGATCTTTACAAAAAGTGTTCACCTTGATGTTTACTTGGATGTGGTGCAAAGAGTTAGCAAGGTTTGGTTTGAGAAAATTTAATTGCAAGGGCTCAAAGTAGTGATCAGACTATAATTTTCAGTTTTGACCATTATCATATGTGAGCAAGATTTGCATTTGAAATTCATTTGAATTGTGATTCTTTGATTCCAAAAGTTGTAATAACTGTTTAGTAGCATTATTCAACTAATGGTGAAGACCAAATTGGTCTAGGGTCAAAATTTATAAAAATGCCATAGAGCATATGTGAGGGTTTTTAGGGTTTTTCATTTATTGGATTTTCTTCCTCTTTTTGATTTATTTAGTTTGTGATCTTCTCATGATCACTTTAGGGTTTTAGAGCATAGCACATACAAGTAATAACAATCATCATGGCATATCACTCAAATGCACAAGTCCTATGCATGGCACTATATGCAATTTAAAAAGTTTTTGTTTGTTTGAAATTTTGCTCTCTGGAATTCTCTAACTTTCTTTTTATTGAAATTTGGGATGTTACAAACCCTTCCCCCTTACAAAAGATCTCGTCCCGAGATCGAAAAGAAAGTTAGGTACTAAAGAGATCTAGCTACTCCTTCTTCATGAAGTCTTCGCGTTCCCATGTGGCTTCATCCTCGGTATGATTGCTCCATTGTATCTTCAGAAACTTGATGCTTCGGGTGCGGGTGGTTCGGTAAGCTTCTTCCAGGATGCGAATCGGCACTTCGCGGTAAGTCAGGTCCTTGTTGATATCCACCGATCGGTGATCGATGTTCTTGAACACTTCGGTCTTCTCGGGAACTTCAAGGCATTTCCGGAGGAGTGAGATGTGAAACACGTCGTGTACAGCCGACATTTCTTCAGGTAGCTCCAGTTGATAAGATACTTCTCCTCGGCGGCTGAGGACTTTGAAGGGTCCGACATATAGGGGTGCGAGCTTTCCTTTCAGGTGGAATCTCTGCTTTCCTTTCAAGGGGGATACCTTGAGATAGACGAAGACTCCGATCTCGAAGGTCATCTCCCGACGTCTCTTGTCGGCGTAGCTCTTCTATCTTGATTGCGCCGTCTTGAGGTACTCTCGGATCTTGTGTACATTCTCTTCGGCTTCGCGAAGAACATCCGGGCCAAAAACTTGGCTTTCTCCGACTTCCGACCAGTTCAGTGGGGTACGGCACTTCCTTCCGTACAAGGCTTCAAAGGGGGCCATCTGTAGGCTAGCTTGGTAGCTGTTGTTGTAAGAGAATTCTGCGTAAGGTAGGTAGTCCTCCCACTTGGATCCGTATTCGAGTACACATGCTCTCAGCATGTCCTCCAGTATCTGGTTGACTCTCTCAGTCTGTCCGTCGGTCTGGGGGTGATAGGCGGTGCTGAAGTTCAGACGGGTGCCTAGTCCTTCATGCACTTTCTGCCAGAATCTTGAGGTGAACTATGATCCTCTATCTGACACTATCGATTTGGGGGTTCCGTGCAGGGCGACTATTCTGGAGATGTATAGTTCAGCTAAATTTGGGCCTTGGTAAGTGGTTTTGACGGCGATGAAATGGGCGACTTTGGTCAATCTATCGACAACTACCCATATTGAATCATTGCCTTTGCTGGATTTGGGCAGTCCGGTGATCAAGTCCATTCCTATGGAGTCCCATTTCCATTCTAGAATCTGGAGGGGTTGTAACAGTCCGGCGGGTCGTTGATGTTTTGCCTTCACTCTCTGACAGATGTCACACTTGGCGATGTAGCTGCCGATTTCTCTCTTCATTCCATGCCACCAGAATTGCTCCTTCAGGTCTTGGTACATCTTGGTACCTCCGGGGTGGATTGAATAAAGGGTGTCATGGGCTTCTTGAAGGATGACTTCTTTCAAGTCCGAGTCCGATGGTACGCAGAGACGTTCTTTGTACCAAAGAACTCCGGCTTCGTCTACGGTGAATCCGGGGGCTTTTCCCGCAGCTATCTGTTTCTTGATTCCGTCAATGCTAGCGTTGTCCTTCTGGGCTTCCTTGATTTGGCTAACCAAGGTGGGTTGCAGTTCTATGCTGGCTAGGAATCCTTCACTAACAAGTTCAAGTCTGAACTGTTCAAATTCTTGGTGCAAGCTGGGCTGTTCGGTTGCGAGCATGGAATTCAACTGACACGGCAGTCGACTCAAAGCATCCGCTACCACATTGGCCTTGCCGGGGTGGTAGTGAATCTCCATGTCGTAATCCTTGATCAATTCGATCCATCGGCGTTGTCTCATGTTTAGCTCCTTCTGGGTGAATATGTATTTGAGGCTCTTGTGATCGGATTAAATCTCGCATCGATTACCCATAAGGTAATGAAGCCAAACTTTCAAGGCTAAGACCACGGCTACAAGCTCGAGGTCATGGGTTGGGTAGTTCTGTTCATGCTGCTTCAGCTGTCTTGAAAGGTAGGATACAACCTTGCCTTCTTGCATAAGCACACATCCAAGGCCAGTCTTGGAGGCGTCGCAATATACGTCAAAGGGCTTTGCGATATCTGGCATGATTAGGATGGGGGCTGTTGTCAGTCTACTCTTGAGCTGTTGAAAGCTCTCTTCACATTTGTCGGTCCACTCAAACTTCCTGTCCTTCTTCAACAGTTGGGTCATTGGTCGAGCGATGCTCGAAAAGCCTTCTACAAATCTGCGGTAATATCCGGCTAATCCAAGAAAAGCGCGGACCTCGGTTTGGGTGGTTGGGGCTTGCCATTCCATAACGGTCTTGATCTTGGCGGGATCTACGGCAATTCCTCCTGCAGACAAGATGTGTCCCAGGAATCCAACTTCTTCCAACCAAAACTCACACTTGCTGAACTTGGCATACAACTTGTGCTGTCTAAGGGTTTCTAGGACAGTCTCCAAATGCTGTTCATGTTCCTCTTCGGACTTGGAGTAAACGAGAATGTCGTCGATGAAGACAACGACAAACTTGTCCAAAAAGTTCATGAAGATCTTATTCATGAGATTCATGAAATAAGCGGGGGCATTGGTCAGTCCAAACGACATGACGTTGTACTCGTACAACCCATATCTGGTGGTAAAGGCAGTTTTCGGAATGTCGGTGGCTCGGATTTTCAGCTGATGATATCCAGTTCTAAGATCTATCTTGGAGAAAACTCTGGCTCCGGTGAGTTGATCAAACAAGTGTTCTATCTTGGGTAGGGGGTATTTGTTTTTGATGGTGACATCGTTAAGCTTACGATAGTCCGTACATAAACGATTTGCACCATCCTTCTTGTCCACAAACAAAACTGGTGATCTCCAGGGGGATGCACTAGGTCTAATCAGACCCTTGGCTAACATATCATCTATTTGCTTCTTCAGCTCCACAAGCTCGGTTGCATTCATGTTGTAGGCTCTCTGGGCTATGGGTCCAGTTCCGGGGATTAACTCAATGATAAACTCGATATCCCGATCCGGGGGCATACCGGGTAGATCATCCGGAAACACATCAGGGTAGCGACAAACGACCCTGATTTGATCCAGAGTTGGCTTGGATACACTTTGGTTGCAGGTGAATTTTCTGGGTAGTTTTTCAGAGACGTGCTCTACTACGATACCGGTGCTGCTAGTCATGGTTATGGATTTCTTGGCACAGTCTATCAATCCATTGTGCTTGGACATCCAGTCCATTCCTAGTACGACTTCCAAACCTTTGGTTCCCAGAATGATTAGATTTGCATAGAAATCTACATCATGGATTTTGATAGGTACATGTTTGCAAAATTTTCTGGCTTTGGTGGTTGATCCGGGAATTTGAACTATCATAACATGCTTCAAACTGAGGGGTTGAATTTTACTTGTTGATGCAAAGCCTTCGGTGACAAAAGAATGAGATGCTTCGGAATCAAACAACACTCTAGCAGGGATGTGGTTGACAGAAAACATACCCAGTACAACATCTGGTGCTTCCTGGGCTTCTTCGGCGTTCATGTGGTAGAGGCGGCCGTTGCGGTTATTGGGGTTGTTGGGGCGAACTTCTTGCCGGTGGAGACACGGCGTTGCTGCTGAGTAGGTGCAGCGGTGTTGCCGGCGAGCTTGGCAAGACGCTTGGAACACTAGTTGGAGTAGTGCCCCACTACACCACACTCATAAGAAGTGATGGTGGTCTTGTCCTGCTTGTTCGCAACGGGGACGGCGTTGCTTCCGGTTCTGGGAGCGGTGTTGGTGGTGTTGTTGTTGTTGTTGGGGGCTCTGGGCGGAGCACGGTTGTAGTTGTTGTTGTTGTTGTAGTTGTTGTTGTGGTAGCCTCCTGGCTTGGAGTTTCCTCCACTCCGGTTCTGATAACCGGGGCGCGAGTTCTGCATCGGGGGTTTGTTGTTCCTTGGAGTGAAACCTCCGCTTGAGCTGGGGCGATACTTCTGGGTATGGCTAGACCCACTTTGATTCGCCATGCGGCGCTTGCGGTTCTCATTGGCTTGGTTCAACTTGCCCTCCATCTGGATGGCGGAGTCAACAAGGGCTTCGAGGTCGGCGAAGGGGATGTTGACGAGGACAGTCTGCATCTCATCATGCAGTCCGTTCAGGAATCTCTCCTTCCTCTTCTCAACGGTGTCGGTCTCATCGGGGGCATGCCTTGACAGTGTGAGAAACTTGTCGCGGTATTCTACCACCGTCATGCGACCTTGTTTCAGTTCACGGAACTCATCCCTCATCTTTTTGATAAGACCCGGGGGTACGTGGTACTTGCTGAACTTGAGCTTAAAATCCTCCCAAGTCATGAACTGACCTCCGTTCATGGCACGGGTGCTTGTCCACCAAGCGCGGGCTGGTCCAGTGAGATAGTGGGTGGCAAACAAGACTTTCTCGTTGGCTTCCACTCCGGCTACTTCCAAGTTGTTCTCCATAGTCTGGAGTCAGTCGTCGGCATCGAGGGGTTCCTCGGTCTTGCTAAACACCGGAGGGTTGGTGTTCTGGAAGTTCTTGAGCTTGGATCCAGGGTGGTCATGATTTCCAGGGCCTTGATTGGCGATGTTCTGCAAGGCTGCGATGTTGGCTTGGCGTTCAGCTCTTTCGGTCTCCCTGTCGGCAAGCAAGGTTTGCAGCAGTTGCATCATCGCGTCGATGGTGCGATTGGGAGGGGCCATCTGAAGATATAGAAGATCATGAGATGAGAGGGAACATTCTATGGTTCATTTTGGTTAAGTTTGAAAACATTTGAAAACTTGTAATCTTTTCATGACAAACATAACATTCATTCAACACATAGTACAAACTAACACACACATACTCCAATGGTTTTAAGAACCATTCTCATGCTACGATACAAGGGACGGGATACAACTCACACCTACTATAAGTGAAACTAGTGCAACTACTCCTCATCCTCGACATCGATCGGGACGTAGTCATCAGGTCCTGCCTCCCGGAACTCGTAGTCCTCCTCCTCGGTGTTCTCGTCCTCCTCAAAGTTGTCGTCGTCGCTCAGGAAGGCTCCTCCTCCCTGAAGGTCGATACCTCCGTCGTCATCCTCCAGCTCACGAATCTGATCCTCCTGGGCCTTGACAGTGGCCTCAAGTGACGCGATCTTGGCGCGAAGGCGCACAATCGTAGCGTCCTTCTTGGCACGCTGCTGGCGAAGGCTCTTGCGGTCGTTGTTGAGTAGCTTGATCGCCTCACCCTGCTCGATGATGTGAGCATGGGTCTGGTTCGCGTAAGCGCGAGTGGCGTCGAGGTCCTTCTGAGTCTGGTAGAGCATGAAGTCCAGGTGCTCAGCATGGTGCCTCAACTCCGGGTGCGGCTGCAGCTCCATGGGCACTCCCATGGCATCACGCCTCACAAGGTGTGCGTAGCGAGACGCAAGGATGCGCACCACGTTCTGTCCACAGAGGCGCGCAAGTGCCTCCTGAAGGCCACGTGCGAGTCCGTCGAGCCAGTTGCTCTCGCGGAAGGAGAAGAGAATCCTCTCCGAGGTGGGAGGCTCCATCTTGCCCCTCAAGTCGGCAGTGATCACCCACTGCAACTCTCCTCCGGGCGTGTCGTCCAACTGAACCCCGTGGAACTTGGGGTGTGGGCGCCCAAGGAAGTCAGAGACGGCGTTGAGGTCTTGCTCGAAGATCAAGCTCCCTTCGTTCCCAAGCTGGTAAAACTTGGTGTTGATGGGTTCATTCGGCTCCATCTGAAAGAGAATTGGATGAGTAAGTTAGAGAGTGTCAAGTGTGGCAAAATTTTAAGTAGATTCAAATAAGATAGAACATGATTCATCAAATTTTGGCAAAGCCTCAAGACAAGAGTGTAAGTAAATTTTCACAAATATTTTCTTTCATTTGATTTCAAAATTAAGTTTTTCAGAACACCCATTCTAACTAAGGTCTTCTAAGGTCAAACAATGGCTCTGATACCAACTTGTCAACACCCGGATTTTTAAGTCCGGATGCCTATTATGTCATACATCGCAATCCCAGGAATATTGTTGTTGCGAGGCATAATAGTTAAGTATCACAGTCATCATTCATTACAAACCATAAGTCTTACAAATTGGAATCACATGATCCATATTACACGAATAGTTGATCTATTGATCAACGAACAAACACAAGTTCATAGTTCATAGCGGAAGCGTAAGATACAAGGACTCTCTAGTCCACAGGCCAACGCTTGACGTCGGAAGACTCCTAGTTGTCGTAGGCGTCCTGCTGGTCATCTCCTTGTTCATCTTCATACTCTGGCCATTTGAATAGCCAGGGACAAAGCCGTGAGTACTTTAAGTACTCGCAAACTAATACTAATGTAAGTGCTAGACATTTCTGGTATGGTGTGCTAAGCTCTAGTTTATTTGCATACAGGCAATTTTAGTTCATAAGTTTTTGAGAAAAGCTTATTCAAATGCTAACTAACTCAAGTGGGAACATTAGTGTCATTCCCACCATTCAAGTGGTGATTTTAATTCAATTCACCACAAGTCCTTTCACCATCTTCTTTCAACATCATTTTCAAAGGTATGACATCGGAAACTGTATGGCCTTTCCAACCGTCTGTAACCGTGGACGCGGCTATTCGAATAGGTTTACACTCTGCAGAGGTTGCACGCTTGTGCCACAACATTTGATTTCATCCGCCGGGATTACCCCGAATCATCGTAACACAGTACGCGGATCATCAACCATAACCTTCCACTTACAAATCCTAGTATGAGCACCTCTCCCCATGAGCTTGGCCTCCCAGTGAAGACCAACTGTCAACCTGGGAACTGCACAGGGCTTGGTCGTACAATTTACCTCAATTTCACATCATTTCTCAACAACGGAGGCAGCCTCAAGCGTAACCCCTATGACGTGTGTTCAGAGGGAACCCATACTAAGATGCATAAACTTCCAGTTAAGCCCTACCCATAATCAGGTATTGTGGGGGTACTTACTAATTGGAAAGGTATCGCATTCAAACCAAGATCATGTTTATCAAAAATCACCATCTTCTCTTGGTCATATTCACCTTCAAAAATCATTCAATGGAATGCTTCATCATTCCAAGGTTTCAAATTCATTTCAATTCACATTGTTCCCATCTAGAGTAGTCAAGTTTTATTTCATTAGCACTAGCTCTAAATCATGAGGGGTGCTATCTTGCTTTGCTTGATGGAGACTAACTTTACTACTCTAGTAAACTTCTTTACTTTGACCAAAGTTAACTATAAAAGTAACTCTTTAAGAAAACAAGTAAAAACTTGTAATGTATAAACTTGGGATAGGCTTATGTAAGAAAAGGTAAGATTCATGGTGCCTTGCCCCAAAGGGCTTTGCACTTTGCAAGAATATTAGCTTGCCTTGGTAGTTCTCAAAATTCTCCTCCTCCTCCTCTTGGTAGCAACCTTCTTCTTCGGTGTACTCTCCGGTGCTGGCGTCTAAATTTGAATACGAGTATAATTACTCACTAATTCAATGGCTATTCCATGTATCACATATACACACACAAACTATTCTATGCACACAAATAATCTAATTAGAGTGCATGGGTTGTGTTGTTTGAGGAGAATTTACTTCTTTGTATTTAATATGTAAATGATAGTTTCTATAGGGTTCTTGAGAAATAATTTCCTCTCATTGAAATCTTCTTAAGATTTAACTTCTCAAACAATCATATATGAACTTATATTGACCTAAGTCAAATGTTCATCATCATCATTTGAGAAGATGATTTAAATGAGGTAGATCACCCCATATCATTTAATAATACTACCTATGATTTAAATCTCTAAGTAATTTATAAAAGAGAGTTTGGGCCAGGGGTCCAAACATCACATGAATTTATGTGAGACAAGATTTAAATGAAGTATAATACTTCATATGAATTACTTAATAGTTTTGGACAATATCAACTAGTTAAACTAGCCATATTATCCATTAATTAAACTAGGGCATGATCATCCAAAGTGACCACACCATTTTATTGCATAATCAATTAGTGTAAGTCAAATGTGAGCTATTAGAGTTGGAATTAACTTAATATCTATTTTGGTTTATTTTTAATAATTATTTGAATAGGGAAAAGTCCCTGCCTTATTCTTTTTATCAAATTAATTCTACAACTAATCTGGTCATGGGACCAGTGGCATTGTGTAGATATTTTCATTAGCTTTCCAACAATATAAAGTTCATTAAATTTGGTTGAGCCAATTTGAATCTATTGAATTTCAAAGTTTGGGTAGTATTGAAATTCATTTGGAATTAATTAAACTAGATTTGAATTAAACAGGCCGGCGGGAAAAGCTAACGGGCCGAAATGGTTTAAAAAGGCCCAAGCCAGCCCACCACGCATCTGTGCCCGCATGGGCGGCCTGACCAGGGGGTCTCGCATGTCAGCGAGTCTTAAAACCCGAAGCGGTATGGATGAATAAGATGCGTTGGATTAGATGGCAGATCGACGGTCGTTGTTCATCGTCGTCTCCGACGAGAACCCGACGTGCTGGCGGCGAGCCTAGGGGGTCGGAGGGCTTACGGCGGCTCCAGCTAGGGTTGGCAGTATGCTCGGGGTAGATGTGGACGACGGCGAAGCGGCTGGTAGCAGTGGCGGAGCTCGAGGTGGCCTGGATCGCCGGCGATTGCTGCAGGGCTTCCGCGGCTCCGAGCTTGCGATTGGCCTTGCTCCGGCGACGATCGAGGTGGCTAACGGTGCGAGGCGAAGTGGTGAAGGGTGGGGAGTGAGGTGGTGTGCTCAGTTGCTTCCAGGGAACTCTCTATTTATAGGATTGAGCAAGGCTTGCGGGGCAGGGTGGTGGTCGACATGCTCGCGGCGTCTCCGGCGAGCTAGCGAGCTAGGCGAGGGTGCGGCAGTGTTCTACGGTTCCTGGCGAAGCGAACGGTGGCGACAGCTTGGTCGGACGGTGTCTGGATTGGTCGCGTTGCTTCCACGACTGTCGCGGCGTTCACGGGATGTGGTCGTCGTCTCCGGCGGCGGCGGTCACGGGTTGGTGCTGGGCGCGTGTCTGGCGGCGTCGCGGTGGCAAGCAGGCGCTCAACTCGTTCACAGGGGGTCCAGGGAGGGCTCGAGGTGGTGGCGCGGCGCGTGGCCAGTGCACGTCCACGGCGTGCACTCGCGCGACACGAGCGGCATCCGGGCGCGTTCTGGGCGCGCGTCCTCCGGTGTTGGTTGGTGTCGAGCTCGACCAGGGCTTGGCTAGGGTGGTGTAGGAGTGTGCGGTGGCGAGCTTTGGCACGGTGGCCAGGTTGGGACAGCAAGGGAGAGAGGGGGAGGTGGTCGGGTTGGCGACATGGCCGGCATGGCCATGTCCTAGCCTTGCTCTCCCTCTCCCTAGGGTTCTATTGATCATTGATTAGTTAGAGGGAACCAGGGGACCAATTGGGCTAGGGTAGTGTAGATTAGGTTTGTGTAGAACACTATTTCAAATAGTGTCAAATAGTTACATAATTGGAAATTTGCAAATTTGTCCAAATTTGATTGAATTCAAATGGTTGACCAATTTGAATTGTGTGTGTTTAGTTGAGTTAGAAATGACCAGAGATGATGAGAGGTGGTGGTGGAATTGTTGAATTCAAAGTTTTGCAAAATTTGATAAGTGGGAGATTGTTACATATGTTAAAAAGTTGAAACTTTGGATGAGCATAGCTAATGATCAAGAAAGAATTTGGCATGGTGATCTTTACAAAAAGTGTTCACCTTGATGTTGACTTGGATGTGGTGCAAAGAGTTAGCAAGGTTTGGTTTGAGAAAATTGAATTGCAAGGGCTCAAAGTAGTGATCAGACTATAATTTGCAGTTTTGACCATTATCATATGTGAGCAAGATTTGCATTTGAAATTCATTTGAATTGTGATTCTTTGATTCCAAAAGTTGTAATAAGTGTTTAGTAGCATTATTCAACTAATGGTGAAGACCAAATTGGTCTAGGGTCAAAATTTATAAAAATGCCATAGAGCATATGTGAGGGTTTTTAGGGTTTTTCATTTATTGGATTTTCTTCCTCTTTTTGATTTATTTAGTTTGTGATCTTCTCATGATCACTTTAGGGTTTTAGAGCATAGCACATACAAGTAATAACAATCATCATGGCATATCACTCAAATGCACAAGTCCTATGCATGGCACTATATGCAATTTAAAAAGTTTTTGTTTGTTTGAAATTTTGCTCTCTGGAATTCTCTAACTTTCTTTTTATTGAAATTTGGGATGTTACACAAGTAGAATTATCAAATAGAGAAATTAAATCTATCTTGCAAAAGACTGTTAATAAATCTAGGAAAAATTGGGCTAGTAAGTTGAAGGAAGCACTATGGGCTTATAGAACTGCTTATAAAAATCCTATGGGTATGTCTCCTTATAAAATGGTTTATGGAAAAGCTTTTCATTTACCATTAGAACTAGAGCACAAAGCTTATTGGGCTGTAAGAGAACTTAATAAAGATCCTAAACTTGCCGGTAAGAAAAGGTTGCTACAATTGAGTTCTCTAGATGAGTGGAGAAGTGAAGCTTATGAAAATGCTAAACTTTTTAAGGAGAAAGTTAAGAAATGGCATGATAGAAGAATTATCAAAAGAGAATTTAATGTTGGAGATAAAGTTCTATTGTATCGGTCTCGCCTCAGATTTTTTGCAGGGAAATTACTCTCAAAATGGGAAGGACCATATGTCATTGTGGAGGTGTATCGTTCAGGGGCAATAAAAATTGGTTCTCTGAAAGGTGATGCCACACAAGTGGTGAATGGACAAATAATCAAGCATTATATTTCTGGAGATTCTTATAATGAAGACGTTGATGTTATTCGAGTGGTGACTCCGGAAACTTTCATCAAAAATCAAATTGATAGTTCTGCAGAGTTCGACTTCGAATAGGTAACAGTTCTGGTAATAAAAAGTCCGCGTTTAAATTTCCGAACAATGTTTTTGCTATTTTTAGAAAATATGAAAAATTACGAGATCGAATCGGAGCGGAGGAGACGCACGAGGGCGTGTCCCCACGTGGGGGCGCGGGCCCCACCCTGGCCGCGCCGCCCTATGGGGACGGCTCCTCGGAGTCCCTTTTCCACTCTGGTTTGACCTGGTACTTTCCTTCTGTCGTGAATTTTTTTGCTATATAATCCCCCGGACCCCTGGAGGTCCGTATATTGTTTTCTCGTCGTGTTTTGTTTCGAGCTATTTTTCTGCCAGATACTGTTTTCAGATCTAGAGCCACCATGTCTTCGTCGGGAACTCCGAAGGACAGCTTCTTTGAGAACGTCGTCAACCCGTACATGAACGAGCTGAAGATGCATCCTAAGGAATTTCTGCTCGTAGATGGAGAGTTGCATATTGAAGATGTCCGGGGTCCTAAAGGAGAAGGAAGTTTGGAGGACAGGATGGAGAAACTAGAACAAGAGGTCTTCACCTACAAGAAGATGGCTGAGCGTGAAGTGGACATCTTCCACAAAATTGTGTCTGAACTTATTGATGAACACAAGAAGGAGACTGCAAAGTTGTGGGACGATATCCTCTCGCTTCACAACACTACCAACAAACTCCAAGCTCAACTTTATGATGTTCAGAATCAAAACTGTGAGTATGAAAACAGGTTTAAACACATAAGCTATGCTACCAGTTTCAGGATTCCTGAGACCAATTTGTCGTTTGTTGATGGAGAGCCTTTTCCTTGGAAGTCTGATGACGGGAAGAATTCACCACCACCGCTGAAGGAGTAATTCATCATTGGTATTGGCACCCCCTTGGTTTGTTCCAAGCTTGGGGGAGTGCCGCGGTATCACATCATCACTATCTTTTACCTTTTTACTGTCAAGTAGTGTCATATCATGAGTAGGGAAGTTATCATATAATATGGTTTGCAGTGTGGAAGTATCTCTCTTTTAGTTGGTTATCTATGTATCCCTTGGTGTGAGTTATCGTTATGGAATATTAATGAGAAGTTTTATCATTTACATTTTGCACACCTTATTTTAGTTTGCAATTTCTGTTATATGATTGATCTTGTTGTTAGTACTGGTATCACTTTGGGAGCATCGAGTAAATCTATTTGGTTTTGGCCAACTTAGCATTGGTCAATAGCAACAATACTTTGAGGCTTAAGTAGAAAAGAGGGAAATACATGTAGATATATTATTTCTTTATGTTTCTTTCTTGTTAGCTAATGAGTTTAGTATTCTGAAGTTAAAATTATTTGTGCCTACAAGGAAGATGCATGATTGTTTCTATCACATGTATATTTGTTTGTTTCCCTCAACTCTTATGCTTGCTAACCAACCTTGCTATCCAAAGACCTGTACTGAGAGGGAATGCTTCTCGTGCATCCAAAACCTTAAACCAAACCTATGCCATCAGTGTCCACCATAACTACCTACTATGTGGTATTTTTCTGCCATTCCAAGTAAATACTTCATGTGCTACCTTTAAACAATTCAAAAGTTATTATCTCTTATTTGTGTCAATGTTTTATAGCTCATGAGGAAGTATGTGGTGTTTTATCTTTCAATCTTGTTGGGCAGACTTTTACCAATGGACTAGTGGCACATCCACTTATCCAATAATTTTGCAAAAAGAGCTGGCAACGGGGTTCCCAACCCCAATTAATTAACTTTCATTAATAATTCTCTTTACATGTTTTGCCCTGATTCATCAGTAAGCAACTTAATTTTGCAAATAGACACTCCTCCATGGTATGTAAAATGTTGGAAGGCACCCGAGGATTCGGTTAGCCATGGCTTGTGTAAGCAAAGGTTGGGAGGAGTGTCATCCATAAATAAAACTAAAGTACATGTGTAAACAAAAGAGAAGAGGGATGATCTACCTTGCTGGTAGAGATAACGCCTTCATGGGAGCCACTCTTTGAAAGTCTGTTTGACAAGGGGGTTAGAGTGCCCACTACCATTCGTTGACAACAACAAACACCTCTCAAAACTATACTTTTATGCCCTCTATATGATTTCAAAACATAAAAAGCTCTAGCACATGATTTAATCCCTGCTTCCCTCTGCGAAGGGCCTATCTTTTACTTTATGTTGAGTCAGTAAACCTATTTCCCTCTATCTTAAGCAAGCAATTGAGTTGTTGCGATCCAACCATTTATATTGTGATCTATTTAATCATGTCTTTTATTCTTCCTTGTTTAGTACAAATTTTATCTAAATGAATATGACTTTGAAGGTTATCAATGATTATGAGGAGATTGTTATGATTGAGCATGTAAATTCTGCCATATAAGCTCTAATATAAAGGCTCTACTCGAAAGATAAGTACAATCTGTTAATTGTTCTTTGACCTAGAACGAAGTTTGCCATCACCAATTATGATTTCCTATGCACCTTTATTTGTGATTTCCCTCTACTTGTTTCAAGTTGAGTTATATGAGGAAGTTGTTCACTAGAATGTCTTGTGTGAATTAATGTGATGCCTCTTGTCCGTATTTCATTTATCGACTCTTCACTCCATAAACTTGTGGTCTTGTTTACTGAGTTCAGTTTCGCTTGGGGACAAGCGAGGTCTAAGCTTGGGGGGAGTTGATACGTCCATTTTGCATCACTATTTTATATCATGATTTACTGTTATTCATTGATATATTTCATATTTAGAGATGATACTTATGTTATTTCACCTATTTTTCATGTTTCATGATTATTGGAGAATTACTCACCGGAGTCAGGATTCTGCTGGAAAAAGCACCGTCAGGATACAATATTTCTGAAGATCAACAATTGACGGAAAATATACCGAAGCTCTTATTTTTCCAGAAGACGGAGCCAGCCAAAAGGGGAGGCCGAGGAGGGCCGCCATGGGCCCTCCCCATATGCCGGCGCGGCCACCAGGCTAGGCGCGCCGCCACGTGGGGAGGGGGCCCACGACCCCCCTCAGCCATCTCCCTTTTGCGTACTTCATCTACCCGAAACCCTAAAGTGCAGGGGATCATCGAGAATAGACACAGCCGCCTCTGCGGGGCGGAAAACACCAAAGAGAAAAGAGCTCTCCGGCAGGCTGAAATCCACCGGGGAAATTCCCTCCCGGAGGGGGAAATCGTCGCCATCGTCACCGTCATCGAGCTGGACTTCATTGGGATCATCATCATCATCATCATCATCTCCACCACCGACACCATCATCTCCACCGCTGCACCTCGTCTCCGCTGTAACATCTAGGGTTGAATCTTGATTATTTCATAGGGGAAACTCTCCCGGTGTTGATTACTCCTTGTTATTGATGCTATTGAGTGAAACCATTGAACCAAGGTTTATGTTCAGATTGTTATTCATCATCATATCACCTCTGATCATGTTCCATATGATGTCTTGTGAGTAGTTCGTTTAATTCTTGAGGACATGGGTGAAGTTTAAATGTTAGTAGTGAACTATGTTGAGTAATATTTAATGGTTTGATATTTAAGTTATGGTGTTATTCTTCTAGTGGTGTCATGTGAACGTCGACTACATGATACTTCACCTTTATGGGCCTAGGGGAATGCATCTTGTATTTCGTTTGCTAATTGTGGGGTTGCCGGAGTGACAGCAACCTGAACCCCCGTTGGTATATCGATGCATGAGGGATAGCAGGATCTCAGAGTTTAAGGCTGTGGTTAGATTTATCTTAATTACTTTCTTGTATTTGCGGATGTTTGCAAGGGGTTTAATCAAAAGTATGTATTAGTCCTAGGAAGGGCGGTGCATTAGCATAGGTTCACCCACACAACACTTATCAAAACAATGAAGATTAATCAACTATATGAAGCGAAAGCACTAGACTAAATTCCCGTGTGCCCTCAAGAACGTTTGGTCATCATAAGTAAACAAACCGGCTTGTCCTTTGTGCTAAAAAGGATTGGGCCACTTGCTGTAATTATTATTCTCGCATTTTACTTACTTGTATTTTATTTATCTGCTATATCAAAACTCCCTGGAAACTTGTCTGTGAGCATTTACAGAGAATCCTTCATCGAAACTGCTTGTCAACACCTTCTGCTCCTCGGTGGGTTCGACACTCTTATTTATCGAAAGTACTAAAATACACCCCCTATACTTGTGGGTCATCAAGGTGCCTTTTGCAAGTTAACTCACTTGGAAGCCTAGGAAGAACTTCAACTCTCCCATCATGGACATCTCAAATTTCCTAGTCATCAATAGCTCAAAAGCTTTGTTATGATTGGGGATAGTTCCACGAAAGATAATATCATCAACATATATTTGACATATAAATAAGCCACCCCCTTTAACCGGTTTGGTGAAAAGGGTGGAATCGACCATACCCATGCAAAACCCATCATGTAGTAAGAAATCCCTAAGGAACTCATACCAAGCACGTGGAGCTTGCTTGAGACCGTAGAGTGCCTTATGGAGTAAATACACGTGGTTGGGTCAGCATGGGTATTCGAAACCCGGGGGTTGAGCCACATATGCGGTTTCTTTTAAGGGACCATTCAAAAATGCACTTTTCACATCCATTTGATATAGTTTGAAATTGTGGAAAGATGCAAATGCAAGCAAAAGATGAATAGCTTCAAGACGGGCTACCGGCGCAAAGGTATCCTCAAAATCTATACCTTCTATTTGGGCAAACCCTTGCGCCACTAACCTTGCTTTGTTTCGTATGACAATGCCATTCTCATCTTGCTTGTTCTGGAATACCCATTTGGTCCCAATAACATTGATGCGATGATCCTTGGGTCTCTCAACTAGAGACCATACTTCATTACGAGTGAAACACTCCAATTCTTCTTGCATGGCAATTACCCAATCCGGATCAACCAAGGCTTCATGTACATTGAGTGGTTCAAAACTAGACACAAAAGCATGGTGTTGACAATAAGTGATAAGTAATGCATGGTGTCTGCGAGTTACCACTCCTTTTGAGATGCTACCAAGGACTTGATCTACTTTCATGTCACTTGCCCTTGTAGCGGCCTTGATCTTCCGAATGGTTCCTTCATGATCAATGAACTCATCTCTTGCTAGTACTTGATCATGAGGGACCACTTGAGCTTGATCATGTGTTGAGGATGTCTCTTGATCATCATCATGGTCTTGCTCAGTGGAATGAGGACTTTCTTCTTGTTCTTCGGGATGTGACTCATCTTGAGTGGAGGATGGTTCTTGAGTTGCACTTGATGGTTTGGCTTGAGTTGAGCTAGGCTCCACTTGAGCCATGCTTGATACTTCTACTTCATCACTTCTATCATCAGTATGAACTTCTGTGGGCCGGATGTGTCCAATGCCCATAAGCTTGATGGCATTAGAAGGGTCATCATTACCTGCAACACATGGAACAACTTGCTCCACTTGGGAGCCATTATCCCCCAAGAACACCACGTCACAAGATACTTCAATAGCCCCAGTGGACTTGTTGTAGTATCTATAGGCGTGGGAGTTCTCTGCATATCCAATAAATGTGCCCTCAATGGTTCTAGTTTCAAATTTACCGAGCTTCCCTTTGTTGTTCTTAACAAGACATTTGCATCCAAAGACACGAATGTACATGACATTAGGCTTGTTACCTGTGAGAAGCTCGTATGGAGTTTTGTTATGGGGGGGGGGGGGGGCGAAGGAAGAGCCGGTTGGAGTAGTGGACGGCCGTAGAGATGGCTTCTCCCCAAAAGTTGTGGGGTGAGTTCAATTCACTCAACATGGTTCTTGCCATCTCATCCGGTTCTTCCTTTCAACAACACCATTTTGTTGAGGGGTGTATGGCGCCGAAAACTCATGCTTGATGCCCTCATCATCAACAAACTCTTGCATGGTGTAGTTCTTGAACTCGATGCCATTGTCGGTCCTAATCGCCTTGATCTCGGATTCATACATCCGTTGAGCTTTCTTGGCGAAGGTGATGAACTCTCTATGGGTCTCATCCTTAGACTTAAGGAGAAAGACCCAAGAGTATCTTGAGTAATCATCAACAATGACAAGTCCATACTTGCTTCCACCAAGAGTATCATAATGTGATGGCCCAAAGAGATCCAAATGAAGGAGCTCCAAAGGCCTAGATGTGGTGACGATGCTCTTGATAGGATGACTCTTCTTGAGTTGTTTTCCGGCTACACATGCACTGCATACACGATCTTTCTCAAAAGAAATGCCGGTTAGTCCAACAATGTGCTCACCCTTTAGGAGTTGTTTAAGATTTCTCATGTTGACATGACCAAGGCGGCGATGCCACAACCAACCTTCGTCATGCTTGGCCGCCATTAGACATGTGGAGGGAGAGGGGCTCTCTTTCGAGAGGTCAACCACGTAAAGGTTGTTCTCCACATATCCAACAAGGACCAATTTGAGATTGTCACTCCTAAAGACTTTCACACAATAATTATTAAAATATGAATTGTAACCGGCATCGGCAAGATGATATATAGAAAGTAAGTTATAGCCAAGGGATTCAATAAGCATGACCGTCTCAAGGCACAAGTCCTTAGAGATTGCCACCTTGCCATACCCAAGTACCTTTCCCTTTGAGTTGTCACCAAAGGTGATGCTTGACTTCTTTTTGATATCTTCAATGAATTGATCAAGCACACCTCTTCCTCCGGTCATATGATTGGTGCATCCACTATCAAACACCCATTTTGGACCACCCGAGGAATATCCCTACAAAATCAAGTAGAGGATTTTGGAACCCATCGATTAATGGGTTCCTTTGCAATGGCAACAATATCTTTTGGTACCCAAATTGAGTACTCTCTATAAGCATAGCCATTACGAGGGCCAACATAGTTAGCATAAACATCACCATAATAATCAACAAATAAAGCATAGTGATTGTTTGGCCCCGTGCGGTCACCACTCGTGGCTTTGCCCTTTGAGGCTTTGCCATCATTAGTGACCTTCTTGTTCTTTTCTTGAGCGGGCTTCTACTTCTTGTAGTTCTTCTTCTTGTGGGACTTGGGAACATATCCAAGTCCAAACTTTTGATTGTTTGACCTTTGCTTACTCAAAAGGTCATCCAATCCCATCTTATTCTTGGCGGTGGTGAACTTTGCAAGTTCCTTTGTTAACCTAACATTTTCCACAAGAATAGTTGCTTGCTCACAAGAAGATTCATTAGGATGATAGTAAAGACCATATTTGGTCACCAAAGATTCAAGATATGCATTGGTCTCAACATGCAAAGATAGTTCCTCTTGTAAACGAACATGTTCCTCAACAAGCTTAGCATGCTCACTAGTAAAAGAGGTGGAGGAACTAGCAAGCTTTTCAACAACAATGGGATCCTTCATTGATCCAAGAGCCTTTTTGTAGGTTTCTTGGAGTAGGTCATGGTTCTCTCCAAGTTTCTTGAGCTCATCCTTAACAAGCTTGTTAGCTCTTTCAAGGTGGTCAAGATCCCCAGTGAGAGAAGCATGAGCAACTTCAAGCTCGTCCTTTGAGGCATTGAGCTCTTGGGTCAATGATTGAGCCCTTTCAATAGTTTCTAGGTCCTTAACTTTATCAAGTTCATAAGTTTCAATTTGTTGCTTAAGGCCTTGAGATATGCACCTTTCGGTTTTTAGCTCTTGTCTTAGGAGATCGAATCTCCGTTCTTTTTCATTCAAATGATATTCTAATTCCTCAATGGACTCATCCTTTTCTTTGATAGAGTCCATCAAGAAATCAAACATGACAAGAGCTTCATCACGAAGGGTGCATCTAACATTGTAAAGTTCCTTAGGGCACAATTAATTCTTCTTGATTTTCAGTCTCATCATCAAGAACACTAGATAGAGAAGGTGTGGATTCCATTACCTTGGTTTCTCTTGCCATAAGACAAGAGCCAACGATTGTAGAGGAGGGAGAGTCATCAGAGTCGTCATCTTGAGTTATTCTTGCCATGAAGGATGAACCAACATCATTCTCCGTGGAGTAATCCTTGGAGTAGTCATATGTGAAGAGTGACCCGGGCTTAGAGAAAGCCAAAACGGCCACTCCGGCCTCCTTCTCCTCATCTTCCTCTTCTTCATCGGACAAGTACTCGGCCCCAACAAAGGCTCTTCCCTTGTTCTTCTTGTATCGATCGTTGATTGGGTTTGGCTTCAATCTTGGCTTAACCCCTTTGATGAACTTTCGCTTGTCTACCCTTTTCTCATAAGGGCACTCATTTGCAAAGTGGCTATCTTCATCATAGTTGTAGCAGGTTCTCTTCTTCTTCTTGTCATTGAGGAGCATTGGAAACTTTGCCTTGTACTTCTTGGCAAAGAAAGCAAAGTCGGTAGCAATGTCACTAGTTGAAGTCATCTCTTCATCTTCTTCAATTTCATAGTATTCTTATCTTCCATGGTCAGCTCTAGCTTTGCGAGCAAGGTTGTGTGGCGCTTCATGGTTACGTGAGGCTTCATCAACACGGTTCATCGCCATGAGCCTTTTTCCTGTCTTGGCCATGTTTTCATTGGCTGCCACATAGGAGACTAGATCATCGGAGTTCAGATCAGCACTCTTGGTAATGATTGGCAAGTTGAGTGCAAGGTTGGTGTCTTCTTGCTTGACAGCAATCATAGCAATGACCTTGGACTTTACGAATGCTTCATTCATCTCGAAGCCGTCATTGTACTTCTCAACTCCAAGTCCCTTGACCCTCACTCTAAGAGCACCAAGCCTTGCATAGGCATCGGCCACGGATTCTCCTTCTCTTATCATGAACATGGTGGCCTCTTGCTTTGCGGACTCATAAAGAGCTGATTGGATCAAATCGGTTCCCTCTTGGAGTACTACGATCCGATCCCACAACTCTTTAGCGGAGTCAATGTCATTGACTTAATCAAGGAGCTTGCGGTTGATGCCACTCCTAATTTTGTCACGTGCGGAGGCATTGAGTTGACGGTTGTAGAATTCGGTGGAGGTCAACCGAGCGGGATCATGTGGCTCCTGGTATCCATGAACAATGATCTCCCATAACTCCACACTGCAGCTGCGAATATGAGATTCCATAGCAGATTTCCAAAAAGGAAAGTGAGTTCCATCAAAATGGGGAACATTCCCACTATGGTTTATATGAGGCATGGATGAAGTGTTTTTGGGATAGTCATGGTTGACTTCATGGAAACTCCCTTGAGAGGCCGAAACCCCACTAGGAGTCCCACTAGTCAAGTTCTTAAGCATGGCAGTCATCTCTGCCATTTGGCTTTGTAGATCATCCTCCTTTTTCTTTTTCTCGGCATCATATGCCAAGAATCTAGATTTCATTTCTCTAACCGAAAGGTTAGAGTCTTCATCTAGACCCTCGAATAGTTTTTCCATCTCACTCTTAAGGCGATTAAGCCCTTAATAAGAGTTCAGGCTCTGATACCAATTGAAAGTTCAGAGATAGTAAACCTAGAGGGGGGTGAATAGGTTTCTACAGATTTTAATTCTTTCTTTGCAATATTAGGCTTTGCGGAATATAAAGATGAGCCTAATGAAAACTAGGTGAAACAACCTATATGAGGATACAAGTAACTCAAGCATGAAGGCTCTCACAGGCAGTTATATCACAAGTAAGGAGTTCGGTTAGAGATAACCGATAGCACGCGGAGACGAGGATGTATTCCAGTGTTCCCTTCCTTTGTAAGAAGGTACGTCACATTTGGAGGGGTGGAGGTCCCACGAAGGATTACCCACGCCACGAAGGTTCACCCTATTCTCCGGAGCCTATCCCGCGAAGGAATAGCTCACTCACTTGTGGTACACTTTGAGGTAGCCTACAAACCTTCACAATCTTGTCAGGAGCAAATCCACAGCCCGGATGCTTCCGGACCACTCTTGCCCACCTAGGGTTTCCAAGGAACCCTAGAGAGCAAGCTTCTTGATGAATACAAGGGGGAATGAGATTTGGCTTGGTAGAACAGTAGATCGGGTCCTCCTCTATCGTTTCCCCGGAGGGATTTGAGTTTGGGTGGAGGAGGAGGGAGATCTAAGGCTTTTGGTGTTTCTAGCAATGGAGTATGAGAGAGAGAGCTCAAGAACAGCTTGTAGTGTAGTGCCTACCCCTTCAGAGGTAGGAGAAGGGGTATTTATAGTGTTTCTTGAATTCTGGCCGTTGCTCACTTGCCACGTCAGCAGATTCCTCGAGAAACCCGGTCAACCGGATTTGGCGCCGGACAGGTCGGCGCACGGGCCGGTCAGACCGGGCCAGCGACCGGACCGGCCGGTTTCAACCGGAGCTAGGACCGGGTCCTGACCGGACGGGCTTCTGATGCGTACTGGACAACGCCCGGTTGGCTCAAGCACGGAGGCCGGTTGGATGCCGAGGCTCCCGGTCCGGAACCCGGTCCGACCGGGCCAAGGACCCGATCGGCCGATCCAAACCGGGCTGGCGACCGGCCACTAACCGTGTGCGCTCCCACCCTTTACTGGAATCAGCCCGGTTGGCTCAAGCGCTAGGGCCGGTCGGCACCGGGTAGGCTGGTGCCAGGGCCGGTCTGACCGGGCCAGGGACCGGCCAAGCACTGGAAAACCTTTGTTGATTTTTCATCGAAGTGGGGGGTCTCCCATTGCCTTCTTGTTCCATTGATACACAATTGTACCTATTTGGCTAATACCTGGGAATCATCTTGTAGACATGTATTAGTCCAAATACTCTAGCACGGTGTCATAGTTACCAAAATAATGGATAAGGGTAAAATACCCTTACAATTTCCTGTACAACTTTTCTGAAATACAAAACAGCAGAAAATAGGGAACTGGCAGTGTGGCATCTTGTTAATAGGTTAGTGCCGGAAAATGTATAAAAGTGCAACGAAGTGTGAGCAAAACATATATAAATTGGTGTAAAACAAGCATGGAGCATGAAAATTATATATACGTTTGCAACGTATCACTCGCCAAGGGGTACCTCGCGAGGAGTTCAAGACTTAGCCGTTCCAAGGCTACTGCAAGGCCTCGCGGAGCTCTCCTCCGTGAGAGGTATCACCGAAGATGCCATCAAGATGCCATTGATGACCCACAAGTATAGGGGATCGCAAGAGTCTTTGAGGGAAGTAAAACCAAAATTTATTGATTCGACACAAGGGGAGGTAAATAATACTTATAAACTTTATCAGCGGAGTTGTCAATTCAGCTGCACCCGGAAAAGCACTAGTAACATGGGTGATGTGAACGCAGCAGTAATATGAGAGCAATCGCAATAGTAGCACAACAGCAGTAGCAGTAACACAGAGGCAATGGCACCAGAAAATATTCTAGTGCTTAGTTGACTACAGAGCAATGATGATGAAAGAAGGACCGGGGTTCCCAGCTATCTACACTAGTGGTAACTCTCCAAATAACATGTGTTGGGTGAACAAATTACAGTTGGGCAATTGATAATTGTGAGGGCATGACAATGCATGCTATGATAAGATAAATGTTATTGTAGTATTTAATTGGGCATTACAACATAATACATAGACCGTAATCCAACTGCGTCTATGACTAATAATCCACCTTCAGGTTATCATCCGAACCCCTTCCAGTATTAAGTTGCAAGCAATAGATTATCGCATTAAGCAGTGTGTGTAAAGATAACATAATTATCCTTAGACAAAGAATTGTTGTTTTCTCCCTAGTAGTAACAACACATCTAGAAGTTATTGTCACTCTTCCAGAAAACTAGAGGCATGAACCCACTATTGAGCATAAATACTCCCTCTTGGAGATACAAGCAACTACTTGATCAAGGTAACTACAAGTACTGGAGAGCATGCAAGATCTTAAATAATAGTAGTATGATAATATGATGAATAATCTGCTCACAATTCCACAATTTATCGGATCCTAACAAACACAACACCAATTACATCATATGGATCTCAATCATATAAGGCAGCTCATGAGATCATTGTATTGAAGTACATGGGAGAGAGAGAGTACCAACTAGCTACAGCCGAGAACTCGTAGTCCAGGGGGAACTACTCACGAACCATCGTGGATTCGAAGTGGAGGCGGTGGAGTCAATGGAGATGGCTCCGGGGGTCAATCCCCGTCCCGGCAGGATACTGGAACATGAACTTCTGACTCCCGAACTTGTCTGGACGATGGCGGCGACAAAACTTTTCATGGACGGAGGCTCGATGTTTCAGGGTTTTTGCGTCAAATGGAATTTATAGGCGCAAGTGCGAGGTCGGTGGCCGCCTGGGTGGCCCACACCATGCCATGGCGTGGGTCCACCCTTGGCCGCGCCATGGGGTGGTGTGGCCGCCCTGTGGCGCCCCTCCGTCTCTCCTCTGGACTTTGTCTTTATTACAGAAAAATAAGATCTTCGGCTTTTGTTTCGTCCAATTCCGAGAATATTTCCTGTACAACTTTTGTGAAATACAAAAGCAGCAAAAAACAGGAATTGTCACTGTGACATCTTATCAATAGGTTAGTTCCAGAAAATGCATAAAAGTGCCACGAAGTGTGGACAAAACATATTGGAATTGGTGTAAAACAAACATGGAGCATCAAAAATTATAGATACGTTTGCGACGTATCATCCATCCACACCAGTGGCATGGGAGCAACGCCACCCCAGGATGAGGCCAGCCGTGACGCACGCGGAAAAGGAGTGAAGGTCCAAGTTTTCCTGCACAAAGTGAGTTGTCCATTACCCCCTTTCCTAAAGGTGCGAGGTGGACGGTGCAAGTACAAAAGGGGTGCTGACATCGACCGCAACCACCCCCTGCGAGCCAGGCTAGTAAGATTTACTATGGATTAATCCCGTCGTTAGGTTAGGACAGTTGTCCTCTTCATTGGGTCGTTCTGTGGTTACCCGTCAAACAAACTTTCTTGGAGAGGAGGGTCAAGGCCTCTATAAAAGGGAGGGTAGCTACCTAGTAGAGGGGATCTTCTTTTGGCCGATCTTTTGCTCTCTCCCTATATCCCAGTAGATTCTCTTTAGATGTCATCGTCTTCTCCCTAGAGCAGATCCCATCTAGATCTGGGAGAAGAGAAGCTTCACCACCTTGTACGCCATACTCCTCTAGCAAGATCAATACCACTCCAAGGCAAGGCGTAGGGGTTTTACCTCACCACAAGGGCCTTGAACCTGGGTAAACGATGTATCTCTCTCTGTCGTGCCTTCATTGCATTGCTCCTTCTTCCCCATGCCGGCGTTGAGCTCAGAGTGTTGCTTGTAGCCCCCTGTGGTCTGATAACCTCAAGGGTCTTGACGAGGTACCCATGTCCCATCGGATATCAAAACCCTCGATAGTTATCTTCTATGATGATCTCTTGTACTGATATATAAGTGCACACATATGTTGGAGAATGCATGAGGTTGTCACCGTTGCATGATGATAGGAGGAGGGACAACTAGAGCTTGATAAAAACCATGTCCCAATTCTTAGATTCATGTTGTATTAATTCATGGTTAATCAACGGGGGTATAACTATGGGGAACTTTGAACTTATAGCGGTGGTTGGACTTTATGTCTTAATAATTCTCTTGTTTGTTCTTAACTGGCCTTGGGATCAATCACTAGTGGTGCAATTGCTCATATCAATGCTTGCAACTATCTATGGCTCCTCTCTAGAATAAAACACTAAAACGACTATACTAAGCTTCACTAATTGTGACAACCACACAAATGAAATAGAAATTTGCCAAGAAACTTACTCCCTTGAGTTACTTTCTCTTGCTCCACTTCATATCACTTTACTTACCTTACATTAGTTTTACTTATTGCATTTTAATTTCAGCACTCATATTTTACAGTAGAAACCTCTTCACACACACAGACACACACACACTATAGATCCTAGCTTTGCATATAAGGCCATATAAGTGGGTTATAGGGCTTTAGAGAATAGATAGTTTACCTTTAGCTCCTAGTGGATTCAACACTCAAATACTTATCGAATTGTACTACGGTAATCCCCTGCACTTGGGGGTTATCAAGATACTTTTCTGGCGCCGTTGCTGGGGAGCGTAGCGCTAGGCTTCTATTCTTGCTTGAATTTCTAGTTTACTTTCAGTACCTTGCATATAAAATTAAAACCGTCAAATAATATTAGATAATGAAAGATGCTATGGATATTTCTCGTTGGTCTCGCAAATATATGAAGGATATGTTGGACAACTAAGTTAAAAGCTTGAATATTCACTAGCTTGTGTACTAATATTTTGAATGCAAGAAACCATGTTGAGAGTGCCAATGATGAAAAAAAGGAGGATGACAAAAGCATAAGCTTTGGGATTCCCATGCAATCCCAATAAGAGGATGAAGAATAACAAGTGGAGGAAGAACGGAGTAGCTACCCATCTCCAACTCCCATCAATGGTAACACACAAATTCCTTTGAACACCCCTTCTTATACTATTGATGATGATCCTCTATGTGATACAAGTTTGCGTAATCTATGGGAGGATCATGATGATGTAAAATAAATAGATGATACCATAAGCTCATTAGATGTTTTTTTATGTGGTGATTCTATTCACAACTATGTTGTTAAGTCTACTTTTAATGCTTGCAAATATTATGAAAGAGGAAGAGATAAGAGCCCTCTTTATGTTTCTTTGTTATTTAAAATGCAAGCTACTGATCATTGTATGCATTGGCTACCACTAAGTTACTGTTATTTATTCATATATAAAATGCCAACGCATTGGAAGACAGTTAGACCTAAAAGTTAATGGTTTCAAATCTTGTGGTGTGCTCCATATGCTTTCAAATAAAATTTAATTTGAGCACACCTTTATGTACTTATTAAATTGTAAAATAACATTACTTTTTATTACATAGTAATTAGTTTGTAAGTCTTAATAAAAATAAAAATAAACTATGGAGAGTAAATGAAAAATATGAGCAATGGAGAAGTTGGGGTCGACCTTGAGCATGTGTTGTTCATTCTAATGGAACCATTGCAAAGTCTATATCATTAAAACTCTTCATATACTAAAACAAAATAAAAATAATGTTTCCTTTCTATATATGTTAGCTTCTTGAATAAAATTATTTCCCAATAATTACTATAGTTTCCATCTTGGTAGAAATTATCATATCATTTGTTTGGAGAACTAACCATTTTGTAGGCATAGGAGTATCATGGAGATGAAATATTTCTTTGTTTGAGATGAGTACCATGATATGATGAGGAAGAAGTAGAGGAATAGAAGTAGCAAGATCATAAGCTTGGGTATGCCCATGCATCCCCCTCTTGTTTCAAATATCTCAAGTAAATCATTTCAAACTCATGTTCTAGTTTTATCTTCATGATCCCTTTTGAATGTCTTCGGGGACCATGTTTTTATTTACCTTTGATTGTTTTTGGTTTTTCCTATAAATTCTTGTTGTTTCAAGATAGTTTCTTTTTTTTACTTTAATCTCTGGTTTTTAAAATAAAGTACCGAGATTTACCCATTTGGGTGTTGAAAGTTGTGAAACAAAATGGGAGTTGTTAATTTTCTGCGTGCTAATTTTTAGTGCACGATTTTTCTAATTTTTTGTAACTCCTAAAATATTGATAAATTCACAGTAGCTGCAAATTTTCACCCTCTATATGCACGAAAACTGGCTAAAATTCCTGACTTGTCTAAGTTGTCCAAAAAATTCAGTTTTGCTGCTTCTAATCCATTTGTTGATTCCACCTCTTAATGTTAGAACCATTCTTTTAAGTATAAAAATGATTTTTCTTAAAAATTATGATATAATAAAACGAGTAGGACATTATGTGCTCTCTGTTTCATAAATAAATAATTTATCTTTGAATAAAATAGTAGCAAGCATATTATTATTGTACCACTAATGTCACCCCGTAGAAAAGAATGCGAGAAAATTTTATGTTGAAATTTTTTCACAGGGAATAGAGGAACATCACACTAAGGGTTTGTCGTCGTGGCGAACGAGCAGATGCCATGGGATGGCTTAAGTTGGGGCCGAATGGGCGCTAGAGGATTCGGGGGAGGGTTTGCGACTAGGTGGGATGAACTTCCGGATGCTTTCCTCAAGAACTCAGCCAAAGGCCGGTATGCAAGAAGAGAGACAAGAGAAAGAACTCTTTACTAGATCGCTAGCTTCATTGATCTCAACATGGTTATAGGGTCTTGGATACAAGGTCTATCGTCTAATCTCCTCTGTGAACACGCGCCCGTATGAGGCAGTGCCCCCTCTCCTTATATAGGGGAGAGGGTGGCTTACAGAGCAAGAAACCCTAATGATATCTTTGACTGGACAAACTACTTTACAAAGCTACTTTAATCATGGATGACGCCGGGGTCTTCTTTAATCAGGGACGCTGACGTCCTCCGGCTTCTTTCAGCGTCACCTCTCTCTTTGGCGCCAGGGCTCTGATTAAAGCCTCTTTGCTTAGCTCATCCTTGTCTTCTAGCTCTGAAGAGAATCTTTGACCAGTCTTGCCGACAGGCCCTTCTTTCCGGTATCTTCTTTTATCTGGTTCCGGTATACCCCTCTTGGGGATACCGGCTTAGCTTCACGTAGCCAAATTCTTGTCTTTGTGTTCCGGTAAGAATATTAAACCGGTATCTTGATGGCTCAAACCATCCGGTTTGGCATGCCTTTGGCATACCGGGGGTCATCCCCCCAACATTAGTCCCCGAAGCTGGTATAGTCTGTCGGATTCTATCCTACAGACCATGCCAGGTTCTCACGTTTTTAGGATACGGGTTTAATTTTTCCGGCGTTGAGTTTGGATCCGGCATCATTGCCCGAACTTTTCTTTTCTCTCTTTGCAAGGTATCCTCCGGCATCTTTGCACGGATTTTTCTTTTCTCTCTTTACAAGGTGTCTTCCGGCATCTTTGCACGGACTTTTCTTTTCTCTCTTTACAAGGTGTCTTCCGGCGTCTTTTTTCTCCGGCATCTTCAGCATTTACTCTTTCCTCGGCGAAGTCGAGAATATCTCGGGCCCCACGCCTGTCAGTGACATGCGCACTGTTAACTGGCGTACCAGTGTCAGATGTCACTTCGCTTCGACTCCCGCGCGCGCATTAAATGCACCACTGCGGATCCCACTAGCCACTTCGGATCTGTGTGTGCCTCCGTGTGTCTTCTTATTTTTTCGCGTGTACCTCCTCGCCACGTGGCGGCCCGTGGTGCGAACCGTCGCGGCCCACAGAGCGAACCGCCGCGGCCCGGCGGTTTTCGGCCCACCTTCTCCCTTCTATTTAAGTTGGAACCGTCGCCTCTTCTTCCTCTTCTCGCATCCCCATTCTTCGCGCACAGTGCTCCTCGCTCTCTGCGCCTCCGCCGTTCTTTGTTCGCCGTCGTCCGCGCGAGCTTTGCCGTCCGGCGAACTCACACCGCGTCTCTGCCGGACCTCGCCGTGCGGAAATCTTTTGCAGCGCCTCCGCTGCGACCGCAGCAATCTCGCTTCTTCGCGCTCTTCACCGCTTCGCCGTCGACGGTGCTCGCCGGCGACCGCAGGCCCGTTGCTTCGCTGCTGAACCTCTTCCCCAGCGACCGCTCCGCCTCAGGTTAGTTCCAATCTCACTTTGCTTGCCCTTAGCTTGTTTTCTAGATCTTGGGTCAACAATGTTTTTATTTCCTCTTTTTCTTTGATTTTCTTCTTACTCGTAGATCTTCGCGCGGGGTTCAACTGTGGGATTTCTGTTTTTTTGCCTCCAAACCAATGTCTAGCGAGGAATCTTCCTCTGCTTCTTCTTCTGCTTCTTCCTCCGGTAGCCGGCGTAGACAATCTTCCGTTAGATCTACGGCTTTAGATCCGATGGAAACCGATTCTGGCAGCCAGCAAGAATCCGGTAGCCTCCAAGAATCCGGTAGCCACCAAGAGTCCGGTAGCTCTAGCCAAGCTTCCGGCGTAGAGCCTTCCCCTATCACTCGTGGAGCCTGGATGGGCTCCAATGTTACCGAATACGAGATTGATTGGCTATACCGGTCCCGCAGGATTCCGGAAGGGGTAACCTGCCGGCTTCCCGGTGACGAGATCGAACCGGTGCTCCAGCCCGGTGAACATGTTGTTTTCCTTGCTCATTTTGAGAGTGGCTTCGGCCTTCCTGCTTCGCCTTTTTTCCGGGAGTTCCTAAATTTTTATGAAGTTCAACCTCATCATCTCCCTGGCAACGCCATTTTTTATCTTTCCTGTTTTGCCACCTTCATGGAGGCCTATATTGGCATTCGTCCCACTCGTGAGACGTTTGCCCGCTTCTTTGCTCTGCGGATTAATTCCGTTCAGGGCAAGGAAATTCCTAAGCCCAAACCGCCCGTGCAGTGCGGGTCTTGCATCGTCGGCTCCCGCCAAGGGAGCACTTTCTTCAAATTCACCGGCCTCGAGTCCTGCCGCGCTTGGCAAGGGACCTTCTTCTACGTGAAGAACAACGGCCCCGCGAATCTCATTGATCTGCCACCCTTCAACGCGGCGCCGCCCAGCAGAGCCAATTGGAGCTACAACCCGAAGACGGATCACATCGAAACCAATCGGGTGGTGCAATTCATGGCAACTTTGAAGAAGGAGACTAACATCTGCTCGGATGATATCATCCGCACTTTTATTTCGCGCCGGGTGCTTCCTCTCAAGCGCCGGCAGCATAGGATGAGCGAGATGTATGGTCCTGGCGATCCCACCAAGATCACCGGCGGTCCTCTTAGCAAGAAGGACGTCGTCCGCAAGGCTAAGCAGATCTGCCAAACTGCCATGCCGTTTGACTGGGAATGGGGCCTCCTTCCCCTCAGCACTACTAACCCTCCGACCCAAGAAGTAAGAGATTACGCAATTAGGGTCAGTTTGCCGGTAACTTTTTGCTCTTGTTAATCTTCTTTTTTCCTGTTTCAGGCCAAGGACCGCTTCCCCACCATTCACGCAGAGCGGCGTGGGATCTGCGTGAAGCGCGCGCTTGATTCCATTGACCCGGATCCTTACATCCGTTGGAAGGATCTGAAGATGGGCAAGACCCCAGCTTCGCGCCTTGGCAGATCTCCGCCGAAGCCAAGCGGGTCCTCCGATGACCTGACCTTGCTGGAGGTACCTTTCTTTTCCGGTTTCTTCTGCTTCTCTCATTATTATTCTTTTGCGGATCTTTTCTTAACTGTCTTGAACTCGTAGATCCACGAGCACGCGCCGCCCCTGCGGGCCGAGGCCGGTCATGAGTTTGTGGACAAGCTCATGGCCCAGGGCCAGAAGAACAAGGCGCCGGCATCTGATGCCGGTTCCAGCCAGGCTCCTCCCTCCAAGCGCTTCCGGACGGAGCCCTTGGGGGAGAAGGAAGTGGGCATGCGGCGCTATGGGCGCAAGCAGATGCCGACCGCCTCCGGGTAAGTTTCTTGTTTTCTTGCTTGCCTCTTCTTGCAAGTTCTTTTTCCGGTTTCTTTTTTCCAACTGTTTTTCTTTCTTTTTCTCAGCCCTGCGCTCAAGCTTGGCTCAAGGCCAGCGGGCTCTGAAGGTTTCGCAAGGACCTCAACACCTCCTCCTCGCTCAAGCCCGGCACCATCTGGTGCCGGCAACACCTCTGCCTCCCCTCTGGGGGGCACAACAAGTTTGGAGCGTGCGGCCCCTACACCGCCAGAACACCGCACGGAGGAGGATTCTTTCTTCCCTCCAGAGAACCAGGATACCGGCGCCGAGGAAGAAGCTGCTGGGCGGGCGGAACCTTTGGTTCCTCCCGTCCTTGAAAAGAAGACAACTCCCGCGCCGGAAACTTCCGTGCCGGAAAGTTCCAACTTGGGTGGTGCTCCTAGCGCACCCCCTTCTCCAAGAACCGCTCCAACGCCACCGCAGGATGCGCCTCGCACCAAGCCCGCCGGGGCTGCTCCCACTGCGCCGCCGCCCAAGCTCTCCAAGCTTATCAAGGGGAAGGCGACGGCCTCCAAGGCCCCCTCTGACGGTCAGCAGTCTCTGGTGCTGCACGTCTCCAAGGCTGCTAGCGCTGCCAGCGAGAAGGCCACTGGCTTGCTCGGCCGCATTACTGAGTTCCGGCGTGGGGGCTGGGAGCTGGGGCATCTGCTGCCCTATGCCCAGAAGTGGAACGCCGCGGATGTGACCCCGGCGACCCGCGGCGTGGGCAAGGACAGGCAGCCGGTGCCAGATCCCGCTGGGGACCGATGTTCCGAGGAGCATTTCATGCGGCTCCGCCGAGCCGTGAAGGAGCTCGACAACGCGTGGTTTGACTCCACGAACAATCTGAGGGTAAGTTTCCAGCAACTCTTTTCAACTTTTGCTGGTTTCCTTACTTCCAGATTTTTTCTATCTTTTCTTCAGTTTCATGCCGGTTTTTCTTTTGTCTATCTTCCCAGTCCCCGAGTTTTGTGGTGAGAGCGCAGCTCTTAGCACAAAACTTAACTTAAAAACTTGGCGCGAAACCGGCACTGCCAGTCCCCGAGTTTGGGGTTAAGAACCTTGTTCTTAGTGCAAAACTTGGCTAGAAACGCGCGAAACTAGCACTGCCAGTCCCCGAGTTTCGGGTTAAGAACCTTGTTCTTAGCGCAAAACTTAGCTTAAAAATGCGCGAAACTAGCACTGCCAGTCCCCGAGTTTCGGGTTAAGAACCTTGTTCTTAGCGCTAAACTTATCTAGAAACGCGCGAAACTAGCACTGCCAGTCCCCGAGTTTCGGGTTAAGAACCTTATTCTTAGCGCAAAACTTAGCTTAAAAACGCGCGAAACTAGCACTGCCAGTCCCCGAGTTTCGGGTTAAGAGCTTTGTTCTTAGCGCAAAACTTTAACTAATCTCTTTTTCTTGAACAGCTCACGGCTGATGCTCGGAAGGTCCTCTTTGAGGAGCTTCTATGGGAGCATCGGGACCTCGCTGAGGCACATGACAAGTGCCAAGGTAAGTTTTTGTACCACCGGCATCTTTTTACCGGAAATCTTTCTTCCTCCTAACACTCAAGATTTTTGTTTAACAGTGATCCCGGAAGCTTCCATTGAGGCTCTCAAGGAGCAGCTCGCCGCCGCCCAACGTACAACTTTCCCTCTTTCCTGTTGGCTTGCTTTTCTTTTCATCTTAATAGTACAACTTTGTTAACACCTTCTTTTCCGGGTTTTAGGGGAGAAGGACCAGCTCATCCGGCAGCATCAGGAGGAGCTGAGCGCCCAAAAGACCAGCTACCAGGAGCTCAAGTCCCAGTTCATCCAGCTGGGCCTTGACCATGCTAAGGCTCTGAAAGCTGCTGAAGCTGACGCAGCAGCCAAGATGCATGAGGCTCTTGAGGATGCCGGCAACTCCAACATGGTGTTGCAGGCTGAGCTGGAGGAGCTGGCCAAGGTGCGGAAAGCTGCCGAGGAGAAGGCCGCGCGGCTCGAGGCGGAGCAGAAGGAGTACGACCGGCTGGTCGTGCAAACTGATGCACATGCCTACCGTAAGTTTCTTCCTTTTCCCTTTTCTGATTTCTGCTTATAAGCTTTTTTCTTCCGATTGCATTTTCTTCCCATTATCTTTCCTTCCGGTTACATTTTCTTCTGGAAGCCTTTTCTTAGCCTCTTTCTTTCTTTGCGCAGGCCTCTTCCCAGACTCTCAGAGGTTCGCCATCAAGAGGGTTGAGGAGCATCGCGTTGGCCAGGCCCAGGAGAATCTTGGCGTGCCGTGGACCCCCTATGACCATCTGGTTGCGCTGAACGCGCGGGTGTCTCACATGCGCGCCATTGATCGTAACCTCTCTGACATTCCTGATGTAGCTACCCAGCTCTTCAGGACTCTATGGCCTGGCGAGGTGGTGCCGGATACCTTCTCGCTGATCAGCGACCGCCTCAAGGGTGCCGGCAGGAGGATCCGTGAGTGGCAGTGCTCCGCTGCCCGCGCTGGAGCAGACTCTACACTCCGCGTCGCCTGTTCGTAGTATTCGGAGCTGAACTTGGACGCCCTCACCGGAGTGCGCGAAGGCGCGGAAACCGATTTGGACCCGATCCTCACCGCTAAGTGGCAGGATCGCGCGTACCACATCGCGGAGTACGCCGATATGCGCACCTTCATCCCTCCCCCTCCTGATGTCCAAGACTGTCTCGACGAGGAGGAGGATGAAGCCGAGGAGGAGCCTCTAGGCGATGCTGGTGCTGGCGATGCTCCTCCAGAAGCCCCCGCTGCCTGATCCCCTACTGTTCAATGTTTGCCTGTGAAATATCTGGTTGTCCTGTTTGACTCAAAACAATGCCTCGTTAAATTCTACCCCGGTATGCCGGGGTTTATGATGTAAAACTCTAAGTTTGCTTTTGGTTGCTGCACAACATTTTATGCTGGTAAGTTATACCGGTAGTTAATTATCTTAAGTTTGCCTTAGCATATTTGCTCATGGTTTTGATTTTATCTTGCACTGCAAAGATTTCCAAATTGTTTCCGCATCCAATTTGATGCACACTTGGTTCTTTTGCCTTGGCTCTGCCTGCCTTCTCTGGGCGTTCTTTGGCGTATGAGCACAAGGTTCTTTCACCAAACAAGCATTTTCTTGAACTTAGAAATAACTTCGAAATTTTGCAAAAAACCGGTTTGACCGGGGCTAGCTAAATTTTCCGGATTGTTTGTTCCCACTCTCTCTTTTCGCAGTTTGCGTGCTTAGCTGCTACCGGTTTATCTTGCTTGCCATGAAGCCGGTTTGCGGACAGCAGCAGAGTCGAAGACTCCGGTAGGTTTAGCACGCTACTAAACCGGAAAGAAAAAATGTTCACTAAACAACCGGTGAACTGAAAAAATAAACATGTTGCATGCAACTTAGGTTGGGGTAGTCCCCGAGATTCATTCGAGGTTCTGACATCTTTTTATTCATAGCATATAAGGTACAAAAAGGAACTTCTTACTCCACAACTTCAAGAGTAGAAAGGACGCAACAGAGCTACGTTCCATGGACGCTTGCTCTCCTCTCCGGATTTGCCCGCCTTTCCTTTTTTCCACTCCTGTGCATCGATCAAGTAATAGGAGTCATTGTGAAGAGCTTTGCTCACAATGAAGGGACCTTCCCATGGTGGTGAGAGCTTATGCCGGCCTTCAGTGCGCTGCACTAGGCGTAGCACCAGATCTCCTTCCCGGAAAACTCTCGGGTTAACCTTCCGGCTATGATAGCGTCTCAAGTTTTGCTGGTAAATGGCTGTTCTTGCCAAAGCCAACTCTCTTGCTTCTTCTAGCAAGTCCACATCATTTTCTCTGGCCTCTTTGACCTCTTGCTCAGTGTAGAGCTGTACCCTTGGTGAATCATGAATAATGTCGGTTGGTATGACCGCTTCTGCTCCGTATACCATGAAGAATGGAGTGTACCCGGTGGACCGGTTTGGAGTTGTTCTTATGCTCCATAACACCGATGGTAGCTCATCAAGCCAACACCCTGGTGACTTTTCTACCGCTTCGATGAGCCTTGGTTTGATACCGGAAAGTACCAAAGCATTCATTCTTTCCACTTGGCCATTGCCTTGTGGGTGTGCCACTGAGCACAAATCCAACCGGATGTTGTTGTCCTCACAAAACCTTTTGAACTCACCTTGAGCAAAGTTGGTTCCATTGTCAGTGATGATGCTATGCGGGTATCCATACCGCAAAATGACATCCTTTAAGAACTTCACAGCTGTGTGCCTGTCACACTTTGCGATGGGTTTCACTTCTAGCCATTTGGTGAATTTATCCACCATAACCAAGATGTGAGTCATGCTGCTCCTTGCAGTTTTGAATGGGCCAACCATATCAAGGCACCAAACAGCAAATGGCCATGTTAGCTGTATTGTTTTTAAACTGGATGCTGGGGTATGATTTTGCTTGGCGTACCTATGGCACCCGTTGCATTTTCTTACCAAATCCTCAGCGTTTTCCAAAGCAGTGGGCCAATAGAACCCATGCCGAAACACTTTTGCTACCAGCGCCCTTGATGAAGCATGATGCCCACATTCTCCTTGGTGAATCTCCTCAAGCATTTCTTTTCCTTCTTCCGGTTCCACACATCTTTGAAGGACACCGGTAACGCTTCTCTTGTACACCTCACCATTGATGAATGTGTATGCCTTGGACCTTCTTTGGATTCTTCTTGATTCATTTTCGTCATCCGGCAAGGTGCCGTTGATCAGGAATTCCTTAATAGGTTTGACCCATGACGGTGTCTCTCGAACCAGGAATACTGGTGCATCTATCTCCATGCTATCCACCAGCATTGTTTCTTCCGGTGCGGCTGCAACAGTCCCCGAGCTTGCCGGAGCAGTCCCCGAGTTTACCGGAGCAGTCCCCGGGTTCCCTTCATCAATGTCCATGGGTACTATGTGTGATTCCGGTACGAAAATTGATTCCGATTCCGGGCTTGGTTTGATTGATGGTACTCTTAAGTGTTCCAAGGCTATTCCGGGAGGAATTTCCTGCCTAGACGAGCCCAGTTTGGACAAAGCATCCGCGGCTTCGTTTTCCGCTCGCGGTACATGGTGAAACTCACAGCCTTCAAAGAAACCGGCAATCTTTTGCACGTGAAACCGGTACAAAGCCATGTTAGCATCTTTTGCGTCCCAATCTCCGGAACATTGTTGCACCACAAGATCTGAATCTCCATAGCAAATGATCCGGTGCACACCGATTTCTTTTGCTACCTTGAGCCTATGGATCAGAGCCTCATACTCAGCGACATTATTCGATGCCCTGAAATGCACTTGCAGAACATACCGGAGATGATCTCCCTTGGGCGAGGTAAGCACCACACCAGCACCTAGACCCTCTTTCAATTTGGATCCGTCAAACTGCATTTTCCAGTACTCTATTCTCTGATCTGGCGGTTTGTATTGCATTTCCGCCCAATCAACGAGGAAATCAGCCAAAGCTTGTGATTTTATGGCATCTCTCCTTTCATACACAGGCACATATGGTGATATTTGGATTGCCCACTTTGCAATCCTACCACTAGCGTCTTTGTTGCACATGATATCGGAAATGGGTGCCTCGCTCACCACTTTCATGGGGTGTTCTTCAAAATAATGCTTAAGCTTTGTGGCGGCCATGTACACACCATAGGTCATCTTTTGGAAGTGAGGGTAGTTTTGCTTTGAGAGGGAGAGCACTTCGCTCAGGTAGTATACCGGCCTCTGGACGGTTTTTCCTTCCTCTTCTCTTTCAACCACAACCACTACGCTCACAACCCGGTTTGTTGCCGCTATATAAAATAGCATAGGCTCCCTTTCTAGAGGTGAAGCCAGTATAGGCGCTGTGGCCAACATAGTTTTCAGCTCTTTAAACGCTGCGTCTGCCTGAGGGGTCCAGACGAACGTGTTAGATTTTTTCATGAGGGCATAGAGCGGCAGAGCTTTTTCTCCCAACCTGCTTATGAACCGACTTAGCGATGCCAAGCTTCCGGTAAACTTTTGCACGTCTTTTAGATCGCGCGGTATAGTCATCCTTTCAATTGCCCGGATTTTTACCGGATTGACCTCAATGCCTCGGCTTGATACGAGAAAGCCAAGCAACTTGCCGGCTGGGACACCACAGGTACATTTCGCCGGATTGAGTTTCATCCGGAATCTTCTCAAGTTATCAAATGTTTGCCGGAGGTCATTGATTAAGGTTTCTTTTACCTTAGTTTTCACCACGACATCGTCCACGTAGACTTGCACATTTTTTCCAATTTGATCAAACAAGCATTTTTGCATACAGCGCTGGTACGTTGCACCAGCGTTGCGCAAACCGAAAGGCATAGTGACATAGCAATAAGCCCCGTGCGGGGTAATGAACGCAGTTTTTATTTGATCTTCCTTTTTCAAGGGGATTTGGTGGAAACCGGAATAAGCATCCAAGAAAGACAACAGCTCACACCCTGCAGTGGAATCAATCACTTGATCGATCCTGGGTAAGGGGAAAGGGTCTTTTGGGCAAGCTTTGTTCAAGTTGGTGTAGTCGATGCACATGCGCCACACCTTTGGAGCTTTTGCTTCCATGTTCTCTTCCTTCTTCTTCTCGACCAACACCGGATTGGCTAGCCACTCAGTGTGCAGTACTTCCACAATGAAACCAGCAACCAGCAACTTTGTCACCTCTTCTCCAATGATCTTTCTCCTATCTTCAGCAAACCGGCGCAGCGGCTGCCTTACCGGCTTTGCATCTTTCCGGACATTTAATGAGTGCTCAGCCAGCTCCCTCGGAACTCCTACCAAGTCATCAGTAGACCAGGCAAAGATATTCCGATTCTCACGGAGGAAGCTGACGAGCGCGCTTTCCTATGCCTCATTCATACCGGCACCGATAAGAACGGTGCGCTCAGGGTAAGCCGGATCCAGTACAATGTCCTTTGTCTCTTTCGTTGGCTTGAACGCCGGTGTGCCCAGGTTTGCACTCATTGCCGCTAAGCTCAGCTGTGAGGACTGAGCCAGCGCAACCGCAGTTTGCATCCTCCTCTTTTCTCCAGCAATCACCAGTGATTCTGCCAGATTCGATCCGGCGGAAGCTGTTTCCAGTGAGACCTTGTAGTTTCCCACCACAGTCAAGGGTCCACGAGGTGCCGGCATCTTCATCTTGAGATACGCCGTGTGAGTTGAGGCCATGAAAGCAGCCAACGCTGGTCTCCCCAGCAAAGCATGGTAAGGACTATCTAAGTCCACCACCTCAAACTCAAGGTTTTCAACCCGGCAATTGTCACGTCCTCCAAACGACACATCCACCCGGACTTTTCCAACCGGTGCGCAAGACAGTCCCGGAACGATCCCATGGAACGTTGTGCGCGTTGGCTGAAGCATGTTTTCTGTTATGCCCAGCACGTTCATGGTGTGCCGGTACATGATGTTTATGCTGCTCCCATTGTCTATCAGCACCTTGCTGAATTTGACTCGAGCATTTGGCCCTTGCATGATTGGGTCCAAGATGAGAGCATAGCCACCCGGGTTAGGTATGATCTTAGGGTGATCCTTGAACGACCACGAGATCTCTTGATCAGACCACAGCATGTACTTCGGTACTGCCGGCATCACCGCGTTCACTTCCATAGAGCGGCGATATAGGCTCTGTCTGTCGGTTGGCTCAGTTACGAACACAACGCAGCACATATCTGGATCTTTGTAAATGTTCCGGCCCAAAGGTGCCGGTGGAGGTGGTTGGCCATTGCCTTCCATCACCTGGTTAACTTGCTGGTACTGCTGCCGGTTTGGCTGCACCGGTAAGGCGTTTGCCCCGGTAAGCGGCGGTGGTGGCGGTAGCTGTTGTTGCCGTGGCATGTCTTGCGGCGGTTGTGCGTCTTTTACCATTCCCTTTTGCATCAGGTACTTCGTCCAGGTACAATCCTTCGTCAGATGGTTTGACGGGTGTGCCGGATTCGGCGTGTGCCACCGGCAAGGTTGGTCCATGGCAGCTTCCATGGTGTACTTCGCGGGCTCTTGCCAGTTCTTTTTCTGAACCCACGGCTTCTTTTCTACCCACTGTTTTTTAGGACCCGCCCATGGCTGCAATCCGGTTCTCTGCCTCTGACTGCCGCTGGCCTCAGAGTTTTCTTGCACTACAGCAACTTGCTGCGGACCGTACCTTCGATCCGGAAAATCTTCCCTTCTTTTGTTGTTCCGGTTATCCCGGTGTTGCTCTTGGCGCTGCTGTTCCGGCTCAGGTTGCACTGCCGGCTGCGTTGGGTCTCCCAACGCATAGCTATCCGCCACACGTATCATCTCTACCAACGTTGTCGGCATGTTCCGCTGCAGCTTTTGCCACAACGGTGAACCTCTTCTACACCCACTGCTAAACCAAGCAATAGCTTGTGCCTCGATTACCCCTTCACAGGAGTTCCTTGTAGTGTTCCACCGGGCCAGATAATCCCGGTCTGTTTCGTTCTAGCGCTGTATGCACAGAGCGAGCTGCTGCGGCCTGTTTGGCCTCTGATAGGTGCTGCTGAAATTGCTCACGAAAGCTTCCTCAAAATCCAGCCAGCCATTTATGCTTCCTGCCGGCAAGTTGTTTAACCAGATTCTTGCCGGTCCAACCAAGAACGACGGTATGATTCTCACAGCCCATCGCCGGTTTCCTCCTCCAGCTACGGTCCCTCCGCCGCCTGCGACGTATACCACGGTTACATAGTCCGCGAGCCAATCTTCCGGCTTCGTGGTGCCATCATATGTTTTTGTGTCACGGGGCAACATAAAGTTGCGAACTGGTGGCTTTTCTTTCATGATCCTTGGACCAAAACACTTTGGGCCCGGGGGACCTTCTTCCTCGATCATTTCTGACAAGTATACTCTATCCAGACGGTGCCTCGCATCCCGTTCCGGTAAGTATCTTTCTCCCAAGCATTCTCCCAACGGGTTTCGGTATGCTGCCGGTCTTGCGGAATCAGCCTCATCGTAACATTCCGGTATCGCGGCCCTTGCCTGCCGGTACCTTGGGGGATCTATTTCCTCCTCATCATACGCCGCCCTTGCAGCTCGATAATTTTGCCCGGTTTCTTGTCTACCGGCATGATTGTTTCCGGCATAGCCCTCTTTGGCGTAGCCTCTATTTGCCCCTTGGCCTTTTCTGACGGCATCATATTGCCCGGCTTGTTGCTTTCCGGCAAGGACCGGATCATACACAGTCATCTGCTGCACATTCACTTCTTTTTCTCTTCTTCTGTCCGGATGGGAGGACGAAGCCTGCCCATGGGACTTGCTACCGGCATTCCTTGTCGAACGCGCGGATTTTGAAGCCACAGCCTTGTTTAGCCTATCCAGCAGTTCAGCATTTTGCTGCTCGATAGTTTCAAGAAGTTCCCGGACACGCTCTTGTTGTTTTGCCAGAGCGTCCCCGGAAAGCGAGTCACACAGCGCTACAGCAGCTTTGGCAACTTTTATTGTTTTATCCGGGCTACTGTACTTAGGTTTCTCTACAATGCTCACAGATGCAGATGTGCTTTTGCCGGCAGCAATTTCTTTGCGCAGGTCCTGATCTAGATTGCGAGCCTTAAGCCGGTTTTCCGGTATCCTAGCAGCATGAGCGCTAACAGAAGCAAAGCCATGGGCAGCGTTGTACTCACGTAGGGTTAGGTTCAGCTCGCGCTGCGCCCTGGCGATGTCCTTGCCGCTCTCGAGCATCTTCTGGCGCTGCGCCTCCAGCTCCGCCTGAGCCGCTGCCGGGTCGATGTTCTGCGCGATGGGGGTAGCGAGGACGTTCATCGCCGCTTGGAGCGGTGTTTTCGGTGGCGCGGATGATGCTCCCGCAGCGCTTGCGCCTCGTTCCAGCGGTGGCTTGGCCGCACGGGTCGAAACCGCACGCCCAGCGCCTTCTTCCGCAGCTTCTTTGCCGGCGTCGACCGCGCCTGCCATCATCACCTCCACGCTGCCTGGAGCGCGGCCAGCATGTAGCCATCTTGGCGGATCCGGCGCCACCAATACCGGCGAGAGGCACTGGCGCATAGGGACGGTGCCGAAGTAGATGCGGTGGCTGCCGAACTCGATGATGCGGCCGTTCTTGGGGAAGATGCCGCCGTTGGCGAAGCAGCCCGCATTGTCGTTGATGAAATCCATGGCGTAGATGCGCTGCACCAACGCGGAGACCGTGCGCTGGCCGGCGACGTCGAGGATGCCCGCCCGAATATGAACTCCAGCAAGCGCCACTTCAGGCGCCACGGTGGGCGCCAACTGTCGTCGTGGCGAACGAGCAGATGCCATGGGATGGCTTAAGTTGGGGCCGAATGGGCGCTAGAGGATTCGGGGGAGGGTTTGCGACTAGGTGGGATGAACTTCCGGATGCTTTCCTCAAGAACTCAGCCAAAGGCCGGTATGCAAGAAGAGAGACAAGAGGAAGAACTCTTTACTAGATCGCTAGCTTCATTGATCTCAACATGGTTACAGGGTCTTGGATACAAGGTCTATCGTCTAATCTCCTCTGTGAACACGCGCCCGTATGAGGCAGTGCCCCCTCTCCTTATATAGGGGAGAGGGTGGCTTACAGAGCAAGAAACCCTAATGGCATCTTTGACTGGACAAACTACTTTACAAAGCTACTTTAATCATGGATGACGCCGGGGTCTTCTTTAATCAGGGACGCTGACGTCCTCCGGCTTCTTTCAGCGTCACCTCTCTCTTTGGCGCCAGGGCTCTGATTAAAGCCTCTTTGCTTAGCTCATCCTTGTCTTCTAGCTTTGAAGAGAATCTTTGACCAGTCCTGCCGACAGGCCCTTCTTTCCGGTATCTTCTTTTATCTGGTTCCGGTATACCCCTCTTGGGGATACCGGCTTAGCTTCACGTAGCCAAATTCTTGTCTTTGTGTTCCGGTAAGAATATTAAACCGGTATCTTGATGGCTCAAACCATCCGGTTTGGCATGCCTTTGGCATACCGGGGGTCATCCCCCCAACAGGGTTATCCAAGAATGGTGAAGACCATAATATTGGGGACGCCCAAGGTACTCCATTGGACCCATTTTGAACTCTCGATTTACACACTTCTAAACTCTGTTTTTGAGCAACATAGAGTTATCGCAAAAATTTGGAGCATAGTCTAATTTATCTGTGTCCAGTTTTGCTTTTAGATAATAAGACCATCATGAGAAGTACCTTAAATGCATACTAAATAGCTAATTAAATTAACTCTCCTATTTTTAAATGAAATAAGTTGCATGTTATGAAAACAAAAAGAGGAATGCCAACAAAATGCTGAAAGTTAAGTTATGCATGGTATTACTAGTTTCAAATGTTTTATTGAATGATGATTTGCTAAATGCAGTATTTCGTGTTGCTTATTACTAGTATAGATAGATGTTTAACATTAAGTATCATTGTTTGGTGATAAACGAATAGCACTATGACACACTATTGCATGCTTTTAGACCTCTTGCTAGCCAAAAAGAAACAAAATGAACTCTCGCACAAGCTTAGACTTGTATCCAAATCAACTCAACCCCAATACCATCATACCTACCTACATAGCACTTGCTATTCCAAGTATAATATGTGTGTTGTGCCTCCAATTGCTTCAGATATCCCTTTTTGTGTAATTTCAAGCTCATAGTAAAGTAAAGTATGGAAGAAAAAACACCACTATGAAAGTTGTGGGTTTGAAAATTATAAGTAATGAGCTAGGTAGGTACCATGTTGTAATCGGAAAACCTTTCAACATTGCACTTATCTTTGACTTGATCACCCAGTTTTTTTAGTTAGTGGATAGCCATCTCGGGCAAAATAAAGGGGGTTATCACAAAGGACTAGAGTATGCATATATGTTAGAGAAGAGCATTGGGGCGCCAACCAAACCCATGCCTAATTATGGTGGAAGTTTACATCACGGGCATCCTCAATAGCATTTATTAAAAGAAGGAAAGGAAAAGAAAAAAAGAAAGAAAAGGTTCTTTTAGGGAGGATGCTGATGGCTCCCAAGTTGTCAACACCCGGATTTTTAAGTTCGAGTGCCTATTATGTCATACATCACAATCCCAGGAATATTGTTGTTGCGAGGCATAATAGTTAAGTATCACAGTCATCATTCATTACAAACCATAAGTCTTACAAATTTGGAATCACATGATCCATATTACACGAATAGTTGATCTATTGATCAACGAACAAACACAAGTTCATAGTTCCACATAGCGGAAGCGGAAGATACAAGGACTCTCTAGTCCACAGGCCAACGCTTGACGTCGGAAGGCGCTTAGTTGTCGTAGGCGTCCTGCTGGTCATCTCCTTGGTCATCTTCATACTCTGGCCATTTGAATAGCCAGGGACAAAGCCGTGAGTACGTTGAGTACTCGCAAACTAATACTAATGTAAGTGCTAGACATTCTAGTATGGTTTGCTAAGCTCTAGTTTATTTGCATAAAGCTAGTTTTAGTTCACAAAGTTTGAGAAAAGCTTATTCAAGAGCTAACTAACTCAAGTGGGAACATTAGTGTCATTCCCACCATTCAAGTGGTGATTTCAATTCAATTCACCACAAGTCAATTCACCATCATCCTTTTCAACATCATTTTCAAAGATATGACATCGGAAACTGTATGGCCTTTCCAACCGTCCGTAACCGTGGACGCGGCTATTCGAATAGGTTTACACTCTGCAGAGGTTGCACACTTGTGCCACAACATTTGATTTCATCCGTCGGGATTACCCCGAATCATCGTAACACAGTACGCGGATCATCAACCATAACCTTTCACTTACAAATCCTAGTATGAGCACCTCTCCCCATGAGCTTGGCCTCCCAGTGAAGACCAACTGTCAACCTGGGAACTGCACAGGGCTTGGGCCGGACATTCACCTCATTTCGCATCATATCATATCATTTCTGTTGTGGTAGAGGCAGCTTTCGGCATAACCCCGATGACGCTTGTTTAGAGGGAACCCATACTAAGACGCATAAACTTCCAGTTAAGCCCTACCCATAATCAGGTATTGTGGGGGTACTTAATAATTGGAAAGGTATCGCATTCAAACCAACATCATTGTTTTATCAAAAATCACCATCTTCTCTTGTTCCCATTCACCTTCAAAAATCATTCAATGGAATGCATCTTCATTCCAAGGTTTCAAAATCACTTCAAATTCACATTGTTCCCATCTAGAGTAGTCAAGTTTTAATTCATTAGCACTAGCTCTAATTCATGAGGGGTGCTAACTTGCTTTGCTTGGGGAAGACTAATTCACTACTCTAGTAATCAACCTGTACTTGGACCAAAGTTAACTATAAAAGTAACTCATTTAGAAAACAAGTAAAAACTTGTAAAGTAAAAACTTGGGATGGGTTCATATAAGAAGAGATAAGAAACATGGTGCCTTGCCCCTAGGGGCTTTGCACTTTGCAAGAATATTAGCTTGCCTTGGTAGTTCTCAAACTGTTCCTCCTCCTCCTCTTGGTAGCAACCTTCTTCTTCGGCGTACTCTCCGGTGCTACCGTCTAAATTTGAATACGAGTATAATTACTCACTAATTCAATGGCTATTCCATACATCACATATAACACACAAACTACTCTATGCACACAGATAAATTAACTAGAGTACATGGGTTGTGGGGTTTAAATAGAATTCACTTCTTTGTATTTTATATGTAAATGATAGTTTCCATAGGGTTCTTGAGAAATAATTTCCTCTCATTGAAATCTTCTTAAGATTTAATTTCTCAAACAATCATGGATGAACTCATATTGACCTAAGTCAAATGTTCATCATCATCATTTGGGAAAATGATTTAAATGAGGTGGATCACCTCATATCATTTAGTATCACTACATATGATTTAAATCTCAAGTAATTCATATAAGAGAGTTTGGGACCAGGGGTCCAAACATCCCATGAATTCATGTGAGACAAGTTTAAATGAAGTATAAGACTTCACATAATTTGTTTTAATAGTTTTGGACAATATCCACTAGTTAAACTAGCCATAATATCCATTCATTAAACCATGGCATGATCATACAAAGTGACCACACCATTTTATTGCATAAACAATTAGTGTAAGTCAAATGTGAGCTATTAGAGTTGGAGTTAACTTAATATCTATTTTGGTTGATTTTTAATAATTATTTGAATAGGGAAAAGTCCCTGTCTTGTTATTTTTATCACATTTATTCTACACGGAATCTGGCCATGAGGCCAGTGGCATTGGCTAGATAATTTCAGTAGCTTTCCAACCATATAAAGTTCACTAAATTTGGTTTAGCCAATTTGAATCTATTGAATTTCAAAGTAGGGGCAGTATTGAAATTCATTTGATATTATTTAAACTGGATTTGAATTAACAGGCCGGCGGGAAAACTAAACGGGCTGCCAGATTTAAAAACGGCCCAAACCAACCCAGTCCAGCCCAGCCACGGTCCACAGACGCGCGGGCTGCCTGACAGGGTGGGGTCCGCCTGTCAGCGACTATTATAACCCGAATCGGTATGTTTTAAAGGGGAGCGTCGGATTAGAATCCAATCGAACGGCCGTGGTTCATCGTCGTCGCCGACGAGAACCCGACGATGTGGCGGCGGCAGTAGGGGTGGGAGAGCTTACGGCGGCTCCAGCAAGGGATGGCAATATGCGCGAGGTAGATGTGGACGACGGCGGTTCTCCTGGTACTGGCGGCGTCGCCTGAGGTGGCTCCAATCGTCGGCGAGCTTCCGCGGCGGCGTGCGGCAGTGAGGTAGAAATTGGGTGGCTCTGGTGGTCAATGTGGAGCGGCGAGGTGGCTGGGAGATCAAGGAAGGAGAGGGAGGAGTGGTGGTGTGAAGGAATCGACGAGGCGAGGCCATAGGCGAGCGAGTGCCCGAGGCTCTGCGGCGAACTCGACAAGGGCGCGGCGTCTCCGGTGGTCTAGCGAGCTAGGCGAGGGCATGGAGATGCTCTACGTGTCCAGGCGAGGCGAATGGTGGCGACAGCGTGGTCGGGGAGGGCCTGGTTATGTCGCGTTCCTTCCAGGTCTGTCGCGCCCGCGGCGGGGTTTCCTCTTCGTCTCCGGCGGCGGCGGGCACGGGTCGTGGTCTTGGCCGTGTCTGGCGGCTTCCAGGTGTCGAGTGCAAGCTCAACCTGTCGAGAGCGGGTCCAGGGCGTGCTCGAGGTGGTGGCGCGACGCGCGGCCAGTGAGCGTCTGTGGCGCGCCACGCGCGACGTGAGCGGCATGCTGGGCGATTTTGGGCGCGCGATCTCCGGCGAGCTACGGCGTCTACTTCGACAATGGCCGGTGCTAGGTGGTCCAGTAGAGTGCGGTGGCGAGCAACGGCATTGTGGCCAGGTTGGGGAAGGAAGGGAGAGAGGTGGAGGTGGTCGGGTTGGTGACATGGCCGGCATGGCCATGTCCTAGCCTTGCTCCTCCTCTCCCTAGGTTTGCTATGTTGCCTTGATGGTTTAAGGGGACCAGGGGACAATGTAGAATAGCTTTGGGTTAGATTAGGTGAGGTAGATCACTATTTGCAATAGTTGCAAATAGTGCCCGAATTTGGAAATTACAAAATTGTCCAAATTTGAATTAATTCAAATGGTGAACCTTTTTGAAAAGTGAGTGTTGATATAATTTGTAAATGACCAGAGGTGATTTGAGGTGGTGGTGGAATTTTTAGAATTCAAAAATTTGCCAAAATGGCTAAGTGGGGAATGTTGCATATGTTAAAAAGTTGGGACTTTGGATGAGCCTTGCTCATGATCAAAGATGATTTTGGCATGGTGATCTTCACCAAAGTTGTTCACCTTGATGTTGACTTTGAAATGGTGCAAAGAGTTAGCAAGAGTTGGTTTGGGAAAAATGAATGGCAAGGGCTCAAAGTGGTGATCAGACTAGAATTGTCAAAATTGACCATTATCATATGTGAGTGGGAATTGTGTTTGGATTTCATTTGAATTGTGAAACTTTGATTCCAAAAGTTGTAATAAGTGTTTAATAACATTACTCAACTAATGGTGAAGACCAAATAGGTCTAGGGTCAAAATTTATAAAAATGTCATAGGGCATATGTGAGGGTTTTTAGGGTTTTGCATTTTATGGAATTTCTTCCTCTTTGGTTTGTTTAGTTGGTGATCTTCATATGATCACCTTAGGGTTTTAGAGCATGGCAAATACAAGTAATAACAATCATCATGGCATATCACTCAAATGCACAAGTCCTATGCATGGTACTATATGCAAATAGAAAAGTTTTTGTTGGTTTGAAATTTTGCTTTCTGGAATTCTCTAACTTTCTTTTTATTGAAATTTGGGGTGTTACAAACCCTTCCCCCTTACAAAAGATCTCGTCCCGAGATCGAAAAGAAAGTTAGGTACTAAAGAGATCTGGGTATTCCTTCTTCATGAAGTCTTCGCGTTCCCATGTGGCTTCATCCTCGGTATGATTGCTCCATTGTATCTTCAGAAACTTGATGCTTCGGGTGCGGGTGGTTCGGTAAGCTTCTTCCAAGATGCGAATCGGCACTTCGCGGTAAGTCAGATCCTTGTTGATATCCACCGATTGGTGATCGATGTTCTTGAACACTTCGGTCTTCTCCGGGACTTCAAGGCACTTCCGGAGGAGTGAGATGTGAAACACGTCGTGCACAGCCGACATTTCTTCAGGCAACTCCAGTTGATAAGATACTTCACCTCGGCGGCAAAGGACTTGGAAAGGTCAGACATAGCGGGGTGCAAGCTTTCCTTTCAGTTGGAACCTTTGCATTCCTTTCAAGGGGGATACTTTGAGATAGACGAAGTCTCCGATCTCAAAGGTCATCTCCCGACGTCTCTTGTCGGCGTAGCTCTTCTGTCTGGATTGCACCGTTTTGAGGTACTCGCGGATCTTGTGGACCTTCTCTTCGGCTTCACGAAGAACATCAGGGCCGAAAACTTGGCTCTCTCCGACTTCGGACCAGTTCAGGGGGGTACGGCACTTCCTTCCGTACAAGGCTTCAAAGGGGGCCATCTGTAGGCTGGCTTGATAGCTATTGTTGTAAGAGAATTCTGCGTAAGGTAGGCAGTCTTCCCACTTGGATCCGTATTCCAGTACGCATGCTCTAAGCATGTCTTCCAGTATCTGGTTTACTCTCTCAGTCTGTCCGTCGGTCTGAGGGTGATAGGCGGTGCTGAAATTTAGGCGAGTGCCTAGTCCTTCATGCACTTTCTGCCAGAACCTTGAGGTGAACTGTGATCCTCTATCTGATACTATCGATTTGGGGGTTCCGTGTAGAGTGACTATTCTGGAGATGTAAAGTTCAGCTAACTTGGGGCCTTGATAGGTGGTTTTGACGGCGATGAAATGGGCGACTTTGGTCAATCTATCGACAACTACCCATATTGAATCATTGCCTTTGCTGGATTTGGGCAGTCCGGTGATAAAGTCCATTCCTACGGAGTCCCATTTCCATTCCGGAATCTGGAGGGGTTGTAACAGTCCGGCGGGTCGCTGATGTTCTGCCTTGACTCTCTGACAGATGTCACACTTAGCGATATAGCTACCGATCTCTCTCTTCATTTCGTGCCACCAAAATTGTTCTTTTAGGTCTTGGTACATCTTGGTACCTCCGGGGTGGATTGAATAAAGGGTGTCATGGGCTTCTTGCAGAATGACTTGTTTCAAGTCAGAGTCTGATGGTACGCAGAGACGTTCTTTGTACCAAAGAACTCCGGCTTCGTCTACGGTGAATCCGGGGGCTTTTCCTGCGGCTATCTGTTTCTTGATTCCTTCAATACTAGCGTTGTCTTTCTGGGCTTCCTTGATTTGACTAACCAAGGTGGGTTGCAGTTCTATGCTGGCTAGGAATCCTTCACTAACAAGTTCAAGTCTGAACTGTTCAAACTCTTGGTGCAGGCTGGGCTGTTCAGTTGCGAGCATGGAGTTTAACTGACACGGCAGTCGACTCAAAGCATCCGCTACCACATTGGCCTTGCCGGGGTGGTAGTGAATCTCCATGTCGTAATCCTTGATCAATTCGATCCATCGGCGTTGTCTCATGTTCAACTCTTTCTGGGTGAATATATATTTGAGGCTTTTGTGGTCGGAGTAGATCTCGCATCGATTACCCATGAGGTAATGACGCCAAACTTTCAAGGCTAAGACCATGGCGGCAAGCTCGAGGTCATGGGTTGGGTAGTTCTGTTCATGTTGCTTGAGTTGTCTTGAAAGGTAGGACACAACCTTGCCTTCTTGCATAAGCACACATCCAAGTCCAGTCTTGGAGGCGTCGCAATATACGTCAAAGGGCTTTGCGATATCCGGCATGATCAGGATTGGGGCTGTTGTCAGTCTACTCTTGAGCTGTTGAAAGCTCTCTTCGCATTTGTCGGTCCACTCAAACTTTCTGTCCTTTTTCAGCAGTTGGGTCATTGGTCGAGCGATGCTCGAAAAACCTTCTACAAATCTGCGGTAGTATCCGGCTAATCCAAGAAAAGCGCGGACCTCGGTTTGTGTGGTTGGGGCTTGCCATTCCATAACAGTTTTGATTTTGGCGGGATCTACGGCAATTCCTCCTGCAGACAAGATGTGTCCCAGGAATCCAACTTCTTCCAGCCAAAACTCACACTTGCTAAACTTGGCATATAACTTGTGCTTTCTAAGAGTTTCTAGGACAATCTCCAAATGCTGTTCATGTTCCTCTTCGGACTTGGAATAGACGAGGATGTCGTCGATGAATACAACGACAAACTTGTCCAAAAAGTTCATGAAGATCTTATTCATGAGATTCATGAAATAAGCGGGGGCATTGGTCAGTCCAAACGACATGACGTTGTACTCATACAACCCATATCTGGTGGTAAAGGCAGTTTTTGGAATGTCGGTGGCTCGGATCTTCAGTTGGTGGTATCCAGTTCTAAGATCTATCTTGGAGAAAACTCGGGATCCGGTGAGTTGGTCAAACAAGTCTTCGATCTTGGGTAGGGGGTATTTGTTTTTGATGGTGACATCGTTAAGCTTACGATAGTCCGTGCATAAACGATTTGCACCATCTTTCTTGTCGACAAACAAGACGGGGGATCTCCAGGGGGGTGCACTTGGTCTAATCAAACCTTTGGCTAACATGTCATCGATTTGTTTCTTCAGCTCCACAAGCTCGGTTGCGTTCATGTTGTAAGCTCTCTGGGCTATGGGTCCAGTTCCGGGGATTAACTCGATGATAAACTCGATATCCCGATCCGGGGGCATACCGGGTAGATCATCCGGAAACACATCAGGGTAGCGACAAACGACCCTGATTTGATCCAGAGTTGGCTTGGATACACTTTGGTTGCAGGTAAATTTTCTGGGTAGTTTCTCAGAGACGTGCTCAACTACGATACCGGTGCTGCTAGTCATGGTTATGACTTTCTTGGCGCAGTCTATCAATCCATTGTGCTTGGACATCCAGTCCATTCCTAGGACAACGTCCAAACCTTTGGTTCCAAGTATGATTAGATTTGCAAAGAAATCTACATCATGGATTTTGATTGGCACATTTTTGCAAAATTTTCTGGCTTTGGTGGTTGATCCGGGGATTTGGACTATCATAACATGCTTCAAGCTGAGGGGTTGAATTTTACTTGTTGATGCAAAGTCTTCGGTGACAAAAGAATGAGATGCTCTGGAATCAAACAACACTCTGGCAGGGATGTGATTGACAGAGAACATACCCAGTACAACATCTGGTGCTTCCTGGGCTTCTTCAGCGTTCATGTGGTAGAGGCGGCTGTTGCGGTTGTTGGGGTTGTTGGGGGCGAACTTCTTGCCGGTGGAGACACGGCGTTGCTGCTGAGCAGGTGCAGCGGTGTTGCCGGCGAGCTTGGCAAGACGCTTGGGACACTCGTTGGAGTAGTGCCCCACTACACCACACTCATAACAAGTGATAGTGGTCTTGTCCTGCTTGTTCGCAACGGGAACGGCATTGCTTCCGGTTCTGGGAGCGGTGTTGGTGTTGGTGTTGTTGTTGTTAGGGGCTCAAGGTGGAGCGCGGTTGTAGTTGTTGTTGTTGTAGTTGTTGTTGTAGCCTCCTGGCTTGGAGTTTCCTCCACTCCGGTTCTGATAACCGGGGCGAGAGTTCTGCATCTGGGGTTTGTTGTTTCTCGGAGTGAAACCTCCGCTTGAGCTAGGGCGAAACTTTTGGGGGTGGCTTGATCCACTCTGATTCGCCATGCGGCGCTTGCGGTTCTCATTGGCTTGGTTTAACTTGCCCTCCATCTGGATGGCGGAGTCAACAAGGGCTTCGAGGTCGGCGAAGGGGATGTTGACGAGGACAGTCTGCATCTCATCATGCAGTCCGTTCAGGAATCTCTCCTTCCTCTTCTCAACGGTGTCGGTCTCATCAGGGGCATACCTTGACAAAGTGAGAAACTTGTCGCGGTATTCAACCACCGTCATGCGACCTTGTTTCAGCTCACGGAATTCATCCCTCATCTTCTTGATAAGACCCGGGGGTACATGGTACTTGCTGAACTTGAGTTTGAAATCCTCCCAAGTCATGAATTGACCTCCGTTCATGGCACGGGTGCTTGTCCACCAAGCGCGGGCTGGTCCAGCGAGATAGTGTGTGGCGAACAGGACTTTCTCGTTGGCTTCCACTCCGGCTACCTCAAGATTGTTCTCCATAGTCTGGAGCCAATCGTCGGCGTCGAGGGGCTCCTCGGTCTTGCTAAACACCGGAGGGTTGGTGTTTTGGAAGTTCTTGAGCTTGGATCCGGGGTGGTCATGATTTCCATGGCCTTGGTTGGCGATGTTCTGCAAGGCGGTGAGGTTGGCTTGGCGTTCGGCTCTTTCGATTTCCCGGTCTGCAAGCATGGTTTGCAGCAGTTGCAGCATCGCGTCGTTGGTGCGATTTGGAGGGGCCATCAGAAGATGTAGAAGATTATGAGATAAGAGGGAACATTCTATGGTTCATTTTGGTTAAGTTTGAAAACAATTTGAAAACTTGTAATCTTTTCATGACAAACATAACATTCATTCATTCATGCAACACATAGTACAAACTACACACATACTCCAATGGTTTTAAGAACCATTCTCATGCTACGATACAAAGGACGGGATACAACTCACACCTACTATAAGTGGAACTAGTGCAACTACTCCTCATCATCGACATCGATCGGGACGTAGTCGTCGGGTCCTGCCTCCAGGAACTCGTAGTCCTCCTCCTCGGTGTTCTCGTCCTCCTCAAAGTCGTTGTCGTCGCTCAGGAAGGCGTCTCCTCCCTGAATGTCGATGCCTCCATCGTCATCCTCCAGCTGACGAATCTGATCCTCCTGGGCCTTGACAGTGGCCTCAAGTGACGCGATCCGGGCGCGAAGGCAACGAATCGTAGCGTCCTTCTTGGCACGCTGCTGGCGAAGGCTCTTGCGGTCGTTGTTGAGTAGCTTGATCGCCTCACCCTGCTCGGTGATGTGAGCATGGGTCTGGTTCGCGTAAGCGCGAGAGGCGTCGAGGTCCCTCTGAGTCTGGTAGAGCATGAAGTCCAGGTGCTCAGCATGGTGCCTCAACTCCGGGTGCGGCTGCAGCTCCATGGGCACTCCCGCGGCATCACGCCTCACAAGGTGGGCGTAGCGAGAGGCGAGGATGCTCACCACGTTCTGTCCACAGAGGCGCGCAAGTGCCTCCTGAAGGCCACGTGCGAGTCCGTCGAGCCAGTTGCTCTCGCGGAAGGAGAAGAGGATCCTCTCAGAAGTGGGAGGCTCCATCTTGCCCCTCAAGTCGGCAGTGATCACCCACTGCAACTCTCCTCCGGGCGTGTCGTCCAGCTGAACCCCGTGGAACTCGGGGTGTGGGCGCCCAAGGAAGTCAGAGAGGGCGTTGAGGTCGTGCTCGAAGATCAAGCTCCCTCCGTTCCCAAGCTGGTAAAACTTGGTGTTGATGGGTTCATTCAGCGCCATCTGAAAGAGAATTGGATGAGTAAGTTAGAGAGTGCAAAGTGTGGCAAAGTTTTAAGTTGATTCAAATAAGATAGACATGATACATCAAATTTTGGCAAAGTCTCAAAGACAAGAGTGTAGTAAATTTTCACAAATAATTTCTTTCATTTGATTTCAAAGTTAAGTTTTTCAGAACGCCCATTCTAACTAAGGTCTTCTAAGGTCAAACAATGGTTCTGATACCAACTTGTCAACACCCGGATTTTTAAGTCCGAGTGCCTATTATGTCATACATCGCAATCCCAGGAATATTGTTGTTGCGAGGCATAATAGTTAAGTATCACAGTCATCATTCATTACAAACCATAAGTCTTACAAATTTGGAATCACATGATCCATATTACACGAATAGTTGATCTATTGATCAACGAACAAACACAAGTTCATAGTTCCACATAGCGGAAGCGTAAGATACAAGGACTCTCTAGTCCACAGGCCAACGCTTGACGTCGGAAGGCGCTTAGTTGTCGTAGGCGTCCTGCTGGTCATCTCCTTGGTCATCTTCATACTCTGGCCATTTGAATAGCCAGGGACAAAGCCGTGAGTACGTTGAGTACTCGCAAACTAATACTAATGTAAGTGCTAGACATTCTAGTATGGTTTGCTAAGCTCTAGTTTATTTGCATAAAGCTAGTTTTAGTTCACAAAGTTTGAGAAAAGCTTATTCAAGAGCTAACTAACTCAAGTGGGAACATTAGTGTCATTCCCACCATTCAAGTGGTGATTTCAATTCAATTCACCACAAGTCAATTCACCATCATCCTTTTCAACATCATTTTCAAAGATATGACATCGGAAACTGTATGGCCTTTCCAACCGTCCGTAACCGTGGACGCGGCTATTCGAATAGGTTTACACTCTGCAGAGGTTGCACACTTGTGCCACAACATTTGATTTCATCCGTCGGGATTACCCCGAATCATCGTAACACAAAGACGCGGATCATCAACCATAACCTTTCACTTACAAATCCTAGTATGAGCACCTCTCCCCATGAGCTTGGCCTCCCGGTGAAGACCAACTGTCAACCTGGAACCGCACAGGCTTGGGCCGGACATTCACCTCATTTCGCATCATATCATATCATTTCTGTTGTGGTAGAGGCAGCTTTCGGCATAACCCCGATGACGCTTGTTTAGAGGGAACCCATACTAAGACGCATAAACTTCCAGTTAAGCCCTACCCATAATCAGGTATTGTGGGGGTACTTAATAATTGGAAAGGTATCGCATTCAAACCAACATCATTGTTTTATCAAAAATCACCATCTTCTCTTGTTCCCATTCACCTTCAAAAATCATTCAATGGAATGCATCTTCATTCCAAGGTTTCAAAATCACTTCAAATTCACATTGTTCCCATCTAGAGTAGTCAAGTTTTAATTCATTAGCACTAGCTCTAATTCATGAGGGGTGCTAACTTGCTTTGCTTGGGGAAGACTAATTCACTACTCTAGTAATCAACCTGTACTTGGACCAAAGTTAACTATAAAAGTAACTCATTTAGAAAACAAGTAAAAACTTGTAAAGTAAAAACTTGGGATGGGTTCATATAAGAAGAGATAAGAAACATGGTGCCTTGCCCCAAGGGGCTTTGCACTTTGCAAAAATATTAGCTTGCCTTGGTAGTTCTCAAACTGTTCCTCCTCCTCCTCTTGGTAGCAACCTTCTTCTTCGGCGTACTCTCCGGTGCTACCGTCTAAATTTGAATACGAGTATAATTACTCACTAATTCAATGGCTATTCCATACATCACATATAACACACAAACTACTCTATGCACACAAATAAATTAACTAGAGTACATGGGTTGTGGGGTTTAAATAGAATTCACTTCTTTGTATTTTATATGTACATGATAGTTTCCATAGGGTTCTTGAGAAATAATTTCCTCTCATTGAAATCTTCTTAAGATTTAATTTCTCAAACAATCATGGATGAACTCATATTGACCTAAGTCAAATGTTCATCATCATCATTTGGGAAAATGATTTAAATGAGGTGGATCACCTCATATCATTTAGTATCACTACATATGATTTAAATCTCAAGTAATTCATATAAGAGAGTTTGGGACCAGGGGTCCAAACATCCCATGAATTCATGTGAGACAAGTTTAAATGAAGTATAAGACTTCACATAATTTGTTTTAATAGTTTTGGACAATATCCACTAGTTAAACTAGCCATAATATCCATTCATTAAACCATGGCATGATCATACAAAGTGACCACGCCATTTTATTGCATAAACAATTAGTGTAAGTCAAATGTGAGCTATTAGAGTTGGAATTAACTTAATATCTATTTTGGTTGATTTTTAATAATTATTTGAATAGGGAAAAGTCCATGTCTTGTTATTTTTATCACATTTATTCTACACAGAATCTGGCCATGAGGCCAGTGGCATTGGCTAGATAATTTCAGTAGCTTTCCAACCATATAAAGTTCACTAAATTTGGTTTAGCCAATTTGAATCTATTGAATTTCAAAGTAGGGGCAGTATTGAAATTCATTTGATATTATTTAAACGGGATTTGAATTAACAGGCCGGCGGGAAAACTAAACGGGCTGCCAGATTTAAAAACGGCCCAAACCAACCCAGTCCAGCCCAGCCACGGTCCACAGACGCGCGGGCTGCCTGACAGGGTGGGGTCCGCCTGTCAGCGACTATTATAACCCGAATCGGTATGTTTTAAAGGGGAGCGTCGGATTAGAATCCAATCGAACGGCCGTGGTTCATCGTCGTCGCCGACGAGAACCCGACGATGCGGCGGCGGCAGTAGGGGGTGGGAGAGCTTACGGCGGCTCCAGCAAGGGATGGCAATATGCGCGAGGTAGATGTGGACGACGGCGGTTCTCCTGGTACTGGCGGCGTCGCCTGAGGTGGCTCCAATCGTCGGCGAGCTTCCGCGGCAGCGTGCGGCAGTGAGGTAGAAATTGGGTGGCTCTGGTGGTCAATGTGGAGCGGCGAGGTGGCTGGGAGATCAAGGAAGGAGAGGGAGGAGTGGTGGTGTGAAGGAATCGACGAGGCGAGGCCTCCTTTTATAGGCGAGCGAGTGCCCGAGGCTCTGCGGCGAACTCGACAAGGGCGCGGCATCTCCGGCGGTCTAGCGAGCTAGGCGAGGGCATGGAGATGCTCTACGTGTCCAGGCGAGGCGAATGGTGGCGACAGCGTGGTCGGGGAGGGCCTGGTTATGTCGCGTTCCTTCCAGGTCTGTCGCGCCCGCGGCGGGGTTTCCTCTTCGTCTCCGGCGGCGGCGGGCACGGGTCGTGGTCTTGGCCGTGTCTGGCGGCTTCCAGGTGTCGAGTGCAAGCTCAACCTGTCGAGAGCGGGTCCAGGGCGTGCTCGAGGTGGTGGCGCGACGCGCGGCCAGTGAGCGTCTGTGGCGCGCCACGCGCGACGCGAGCGGCATGCTGGGCGATTTTGGGCGCGCGATCTCCGGCGAGCTACGGCGTCTACTTCGACAATGGCCGGTGCTAGGTGGTCCAGTAGAGTGCGGTGGCGAGCAACGGCATTGTGGCCAGGTTGGGGAAGGAAGGGAGAGAGGTGGAGGTGGTCGGGTTGGTGACATGGCCGGCATGGCCATGTCCTAGCCTTGCTCCTCCTCTCCCTAGGTTTGCTATGTTGCCTTGATGGTTTAAGGGGACCAGGGGACAATGTAGAATAGTTTTGGGTTAGATTAGGTGAGGTAGATCACTATTTGCAATAGTTGCAAATAGTGCCCGAATTTGGAAATTACAAAATTGTCCAAATTTGAATTAATTCAAATGGTGAACCTTTTTGAAAAGTGAGTGTTGATATAAGTTGTAAATGACCAGAGGTGATTTGAGGTGGTGGTGGAATTTTTAGAATTCAAAAATTTGCCAAAATGGCTAAGTGGGGAATGTTGCATATGTTAAAAAGTTGGGACTTTGGATGAGCCTTGCTCATGATCAAAGATGATTTTGGCATGGTGATCTTCACCAAAGTTGTTCACCTTGATGTTGACTTTGAAATGGTGCAAAGAGTTAGCAAGAGTTGGTTTGGGAAAAATGAATGGCAAGGGCTCAAAGTGGTGATCAGACTAGAATTGTCAAAATTGACCATTATCATATGTGAGTGGGAATTGTGTTTGGATTTCATTTGAATTGTGAAACTTTGATTCCAAAAGTTGTAATAAGTGTTTAATAACATTACTCAACTAATGGTGAAGACCAAATAGGTCTAGGGTCAAAATTTATAAAAATGTCATAGGGCATATGTGAGGGTTTTTAGGGTTTTGCATTTTATGGAATTTCTTCCTCTTTGGTTTGTTTAGTTGGTGATCTTCATATGATCACCTTAGGGTTTTAGAGCATGGCAAATACAAGTAATAACAATCATCATGGCATATCACTCAAATGCACAAGTCCTATGCATGGTACTATATGCAAATAGAAAAGTTTTTGTTGGTTTGAAATTTTGCTTTCTGGAATTCTCTAACTTTCTTTTTATTGAAATTTGGGGTGTTACACAAGTGCAGTAGATCAATTTTCGTACTTTCCAACAAGAAAGGTTGTCGAAGTCACGAGGAGTTGAATGTATTGGTTAGCAGAGACGGTGAGAGAAAAATAATAATAAAGTAGTAGTTTTGGTATTTTGAGTGTATAGTTTGCAATAAAAATAAAGTGCAGAAAGTAAATAGTAAATAAGTAAAACCTCTCAATGAGAGAAAAACCCAATCCTCTATGCAGCAAGAGGACAAGCTCAAGTTTGTGTGCTTATATGAGATGAAAGTTTCCGAGGGTGGCATGGATTTACTAGCATCTGAGTTCTACACAACATGATAAATATTTTGTCAAGTTTTATTTAGTTAGGGGCGGAGCCTAAATTAAGTGCTGCCATACATATGAGCAACTCCACCCCTTATGATGGATCCTAGAGCCATTTTCATGAGCAAGTACATGAATCATTAAGACATAAATGTTCCATCATACCAATAAGATCATTGGCCCCCGACATAAACCCCTCTAATGCAACTCATAGTATTGGAAAACGGTTTCTGTCAGTCCGTCCCTTCCAACACAATTCATTACATTAAAATGCAGCCCTATGAGCCCATATAGATGATGTAATATGCAGTCTACCTTTGCATAAAACCATCATAGAACAACATAAAATATAGAAAACTTTACCAAGTACTCATTGCACATGCATCATATAGAATCATATCTAGATCATCCTACACCCTCAGGAACATGGGAACTACTCACAAGTGTCAAACATGATAGGGGGCAAAGGCATAATGATTAAAACACAATTTGAATATATAATATCCACACCAAATAATGATGAAGTACCAATCACAAACATGCAATAGCACTAAAAATAATATCCCGGGTTCAATTCAACACAAACTATGAGGGGGAAGACGTTGATCTCATTGATGGAGATGGTGGTGATGATGGTGCTGGTGGAGCTGTTTATAGAGATGCCTCCCGCCAAGCCAAGGAGGAGTGGTGATGTCGATGGCGCCAATTCCCCCTTCATCAGAGGCACCGGTGTGGTAGGATCTGCCCTCTCCCGGAGTAGGAGAGGACAATCGCCTCTACCGCTGCCTCAATAGATCTCGGGAAAAATATGGCTTAGGTTTTTAGGCGAAACAGAGGCTCTGGTATAAAAGGGGGCCCGAGACGATACCCAAGGTGCAAACGGACCAGGGTGGCATGCCCTAGATGTCTGGGCGCGCCACCTGGTGCCGTTTGGCCCTCGTGGATCCCCTCGCGTGCTTCTTTCACTCACGGTCCTTCTTCGGGTAAAAAACTAATCAGATATTTTTGCCTCAATTTTTAGGTGTCCAGAAAGCTATGAAACAATTAAAAAACGAAAAAGGAGGTTTTCTGCCTCCCAGGAATTAAATACCAATGTGGAGGACTTTGTTGGAATGTCCTAGAAATCAACTAAAAATGCCTAAATAATGGTGTATGATGGCATATATCAATGAAAAAGGCGCTGAATCCATGACTCCATCACCCAGATTTCCTACATACGGTGCCAATTGAAGAAGGGTAAACTCGGCAATGTCCATGGTACGGAATTTGGTTTTAGGGAAAGAGGTGTGCTAGTGTTTTCGTAGGCTGATCAGACAAACAAGGTGGTCCGATTGTTTTGCAAAAAATCTCAAAGTTGCCAAGTTCCTAGAGCAAATCTAGGGTTACATGGTGTTTACAAGTTGGTCTAAAGCGTGCTCTCTCCGTTGGCTCCTCCCGACCTTTATATGAGAGGCCGGTTCCTAGAGTCCAATCCGGGTCAGTTACAAGTACAAAGATGGGCCTATACCAATGTCAGCTACTTGAAGGGCCTCAACTTTCTATTCACGTCTGGTTCCTGGGCTTCGGATACTTCCAGGCCCATTATGTTCATGGGCTCGTTCTGGATCCATACCAGGGACGCCAAAGGTGCGGACCCAATAATTCATCCCCATGTCAATCACCATAAGGAATTTCTCCTCTACTCTGTTCCTATTTGAAAAAATTATTGACGCCAACAGGGAGAGGTTTTCCTCATGGACAATGTCACCATTCCATTGATGAATTTATTTGCACATTAGGTTCAAAAGCTGCCAACATTTTTCAGTAGTTTTGTTAAAGAAAGAACCATGAGACGTTATGTCTAACTTTTATATAGAAGAAGGATTTAAGCCTCCATAAAATATATGCAACAATACATAATCACACAAACCATGAGGTGGACAATCACGCAACAATATCAATAACCTATTATAAGCTGGTATTAAATCTTCATTTTTTTCTTTGCTTGAAAGTCATGATATCAACCCCGCTATCATATATTTTCTTTTCCAAGAAATAGTAATGGAGAAAGGTATTGGAGATGCTTTGCCATTATTTGAAATGCCCCGCAGGTTCTGAGCGTAACCATTCTTCAGCTTCCCATTTTAATGAGAACGGAAACAATATTAATTTCAGCTCACCATCTATCCAAATGGCCAACCTCACAATAGAACAAAATGTAGTGAAGTTAGCAATATGATCGTGTGGATCATTCTGTGGATCTCCTGCAGAAGCTTCTCTTTTGATGATATGTATTCATTATGGATTAATTTCATATTTCTTCGCAGGGTGAATAATAGGTTCACATGAATCATCGCCAAAAAGATTACCACACTCCCCAAACCTTGTTGTGTTCCATAGTTCTAATTTTTGTAATTTTTTGATTAAGACAAACAATAAGACTACCAATAAAAGATTAACTGTTTTTTATGTTCTTTTCAAATAAATAAAAGCAGTAAGATAATAGCAACAAATGGAAATAAACTATGTGTGAATGGTAAGATAACCAAGCGCTATGCTCCCCGACAAAGGTGCCTGACTGGATTCCTGCACCAACTAGGGTTGTTGCCGTACTTGTAGCAACAAATATTTATTATAAAGTTTATCCACAAAATCTTTGAAAATGGAAATAACACATCCCCGCAATTGCGTTGTCCGGCGCAACCACGTTCGCACCCATACCGTGGTTTGGAAATAGCCTATTCTATAAGTTACTAGAATAACGATAATTAAGATAGGCTTAAAGTAACTAGTAATAAAGAACTAAACAAGAACAAAGTAAAACAATACTGAAAGTAGACAAAGGGGATTGTAGTTGTAGAACTGAATAGAATAAAGGTGGTATCTAGGTTAGGTCTCACAAGTATTAGAGGGCAACTATGTAGCTATCTATTGGAATTACACAAGATACATCTTTAGATAAATAAACGATCCCCAATAATTCCGGGTTGTCACTAGGGTGTACTACATAGAGTCTCACGTTATTGTCACTCACGCAAGTCAATAATACATTTCGTACATAAGGATCAAATAAACTCATCTATCTCGTCATTGTCACTAGAAGAGAGAGTAATATAATAGATGAAGCCACAAAGTCTGGTTGCATACTATATCATACCTCAACCTATACCCAAATCAATTACTTAAGCATAGATGAATAATAACACAAAGAATAATTCATTGAGGTCACAATTATGTTCAATCTTATAAATATTAAGTACAAGAGAGATGGAGATGAATGCGTTGATGGAGATGGAGATGGTGATGGTGATGAAGCCGGCACCCGGTGCGTGGTGTTGGTGATGGTGATGCCCTCCTTCTTCTCCTCTTCTTGCTTGGATGGTGTGGAGATGTTGATGGAGATCAAGATCTTGGAGGTGTGGCGGCTATGGAGTTTGCAAGGCGGCAAGGCTCCACCGTGGAGGTATGTGGAGAGGATGCCATCTCCCTTGACTCCTCCCCTCTTTATATAGTCGTAGGAGGACTCCCAATATAGCCCCTCCTACGTGGCATATGACCTAAGGTCTAGGAACAAACGGGGGTAAAAACGGTGAAGAAACGTGTCAGTTTTGGTGGTTTTCATACCTCCCGACCCGTGGTGGAGGGCAACAATAAGAAGTTAATCGTATGGTCCTTTAATAAAAGGTAAGCTAGCTAGTGATGCATCTTATTTAAAATTTAGCCTTTTCTAGATTCTTATTCGTATCTCAAAATTGGATGACAACGTCTATCTATTATAACGATTCTTATCATAATAAGAAGACTTACTCTAGTGATTTGAAGAACCTTATTAGCAAGTGATTGTTCGTTCATCTGCATAATAAAAATTATTGTCACCCATATTTTGTACATCATTTTAAGGATTTTATGTCATTAATATTTTTATATCATTTCTAGCAGTTCGCTGAGGAGGATAAAATGCGGAGATGATCGGTTAGACAGAGCAAACCCATCACCTGGATGTCTAGGCTAGTTTCTCCTCGAAACAGGCTTTCGCCCCGCTTTATAAATAAAGCAACCACATCCATACAAGGTTCAGATACAAGACCACGAGAACTCCACACTCAACAACCGTCTGCTGGGGCATCAGCACAACATGCCCAAACGAACAGAAAAACGATACAACCCCAAAGAGAAGGGTCACTCAGAGGCTGGACGGCGTAGAAAGGCGACGGGCAGCCGCAAGAAGATCCTCCAACATGCCGTCCAGGCGCTCCCTGTCCCGCTGCCTACACAACGGGTACCACTGCTGCAACAAAGCCAAGAAAGAATATAAGGAGTCAGAAGCGCGTCGAGGGAAGATACGCTCAATGACCATCTTATTACGCACAGTCCATAGAGTCCAGGTTAAGGCCGCGAACACCAGCCAGAAGAGGCGCCTCCTCCTTCCGGTGTTGTTCGCGTGGGCCTCAATAAACTCACCGAGGACTGAGGCCTGCCACTCAGGCCCCAGCGCCTCCTGGAGGAAGCTCCAGAGGAAGCGGGCCGCAGGGCAAGAGAACATTATGTGGGTCGTCGTCTCCGGGACCGCACACAATGGACAAAGCCCGTCGCCCGGTCCGTGCCTCTTCGCAACCTCCACCCCAGAAGGAAGGCGATCCCTAAGCAGCTGCCATATGAAAATCTTCGTCTTAAGCGGGATTGGAGCTTTGAAAAGGGGAGCCGTCCAAGGCAGCGGGGACCCCCTAAACAAGGCCCTATACGCAGTCCGCACAGAGAACGAACCGGAGGGCGACAGGCGCCAAGAAGGCGAATCTAGTCCTCCCGGCAAGGCATCCGGGAGGAGGTTCCGCAGGCGGGCCAGACTCAGGGCCTCTCCCTGGGTAAGCCCGCGCCGGAACACTAGCACTTATACTAGTGAGAGTGTATGCATGCATGTTAAATTTATTTTTTTGTGTAATTAATGTATGAAAATAATTTCTATGCTCTATGTCTTAGAACCACTAGTAGCCTAATTTCACGGAGTTATGTGGCTTCTATGTTGTCTATCATACGGACCTGATAATCGGTAGAACTTTACATGTGTATCTGGCCCGCGACGCGTACCTAGATTAACGGTCGCGTTCCTGGAAGGCACATAGCCAGTATTTTTTTTTTTTGAGAAAAAGGCACATAGCCAGTAGCAAACACCCTTGGCACGTTAGCAGTAGTGGGCCAATAGTATTTTTCCTACTAGTCGTCAAATAACCGTGACATTTTAATTACTGATCATCCGTGGATCACATGCAACATGCATAAATATGTAGTTTTTAACATGATGGTATTGGGTTGGCATGTGTGAAATTGATGTGCCTAGCAACAGTTCTAATGATAGAAAGTACGTTCTAATCTAATCCATCTGACCAACGCCCCTAGCTTGGAAGGAATTAGCTAAACCAACAGCTTGAAATAATGGTGCATGGGGTTTCAACAACTGTTCTAGCAGCCATATACATTATACTTAACCACACCCAAACTTGCCATTTGAAGACTCCTTATGAAATGCCATAAGATAAACTAAACCATGATCTTCTTCTAGTAGCCAGGTTCATGCATATCATCAAACCCAATCATATAAATCCTCTATGATTTAATAATGTATTTTGCACATTTTTCTGTGCCAATCATTGGCAAGGAAAATAGTGGGTGAAGAAGGGAGACAAAAATAAATACCTTGATAGGCACAGCATAAATTAAGTAGTGGAATACTTTGATGTCTCTTCCAAGCGCAAAATGGAAAGGGACATCTGTTCTAATTCCAGCTAGCCCTCTCTTCACCAATTAAAAAGGAAAGCCCTTGTGCTTGGTGAAATGGTGATAACTGAAAAGCGGCCATGCATGGTAGGATTAACACTTACAAACCAAATCTATAGTTTCTTTGTAAACATTCTGATGTGGAATCACACAATAGTGGAGCTGTCATTTGTTAAACGATCAGGATCCTAACCGAAGACGAGGACGATCCTCACGTGAAGATGATGAGTAGATAACTCTGATGTTTGTTAGTAGTTATGTTGTAATCTTAACAACCTGTAACCCTAGCTCATTGAGCAATATATATACAGAGCCATGCCGATGCTCTAAGCATGGCAAACCAATCTACCGTCTCTCTCCCTCTCTAACTTTTACATGGTATCAGAGCCAAACACTCCAACCATCGATGGCTCCAACCACCTCGTCGCCCACAACTCCGATCAACATCGCGGCCACGCTCAGCGCCGCCATCTCCATCAAGCTCGACCAGGAGAACTACCTGCTCTGGAAAGCGCAGGCACTGCCGGCCCTCTACGGCAATGACTTGTTCGCGTTTGTTGATGGCTCCAATCCAGCACCACCAAAGCGCGTCCCTGCCGCCACCGGGAGCCCCGATCAGATCGACAACCCGGAGTACGCCGCATGGCGCAAGCAGGACCAGCAGGTCCTCAGCGGCTTGCTTACCTCCCTCACTCCCGCTGTCCTCGGCCACGTCCAGCTGTTGAAGACGTCGGCACAAGTCTGGGAGGCGCTTGATCGGACCTTCGCGTCCAGGTCCAAGGCGCGGATCGTGCAGCTTCGCACCGCGCTCGTGAAGCCCAAGAAGAGGGACATGACGATGTCCACGTACTTCCACCACACCAAGAAGATCGCCGATACCATGGCGACTATCGGCAACCCACTCGCCGACGACGAAATCGTCTCATACATCTTGGCCGGCCTGGGTGAAGATCACGAAAACTTCACCACGTCGATGACCGTGATTGCCGCCAACGAGGACTTCACCTTGAGTGATCTGTACGGTCATCTGACGGCATACGAGGCAAGGACCGGCGGTCGCACGACGAGCGGCCACAACGACGCACGTCGTGCTCCGCCAACCACGCCTTCCGCGGCAGTGGGCGTGGGAACTTCCAGCGTGGCGGAGGAGGCCGCGGCCGTGGCGATGGAGGACGCGGCAACGGCGGAGGTCGCTACGGCGGCTACAACGGTGGCGGCTACAATGGAGGAGGTCACGGCGGTGGTCGTGGCGACAACCACGGGCGCGACGGCAACGCCCAAGGTGGAGGACGAGGTCGTGGAGGCAAATCGACCTGTCAGATCTGTGGCGTCTACGGACACGACGCCCTCCGATGCTACTCGCGTTTCAACCACGCGATACAGCCTGAGACCTCCAGCCGCGCCGCCAACTACTCCAACACCAGCGACGGCGGCTACACCAGCGACCCCAACTGGTACCTTGATTCGGGAGCGACCGATCACATGACGAATGACATGGAGCGACTCCACGTCCACGAGGCCTACAGAGGCAATGAGCAAATTCAGGTTGCCAACGGTACGCATATACCCATCTCACACATCGGTAAATCTAGCTTATCCGGTTCAATTCGCAATCTTCATCTAAACAATGTCCTTCATTCACCTTACATCCGCAAAAATTTGCTTTCCACTCATAAACTTGCCAATGATAATTCTTGCTTTGTTGAAATTCACCCCGAATCCTTTCGTGTTAAGGACCGCAAAACGAAGGCAACCCTGCTCCGAGGTAGATCGCACGGCGGTCTGTACCCAGTTCCTCCACGACATCCTCATCTCCACTCACGCCTTCCGCAAGCACACTCCATCGCCATCTCCAAGGAACTGTGGCACCGCCGCCTCGGACACCCTGCTCCGCCCGTCGTCCAAGCCATTCTTCAAACAAATAAACTAGGCCATGTGCAAAATAATGGAGTGCCCCATGTGTGTGATGCATGTCAACAGGCAAAACTCCACCAGCTGCCATATGCAGCCTCTAGTCGTGTTTCCAGTTCCCCTCTAGAACTTGTCCATACGGATGTATGGGGTCCAGCAATTAAATCAGCTGGCGGGTTCAAATACTATGTTAGTTTTCTCGATGATTTTAGCAAATTCACGTGGGTATATTTGTTGAAACATAAGTCAGATGTGGAACATGTGTTTTATCAATTTCAGAAAAGAGTTGAGCTTTCTCTTGGAACAAAAATCCGATCTGTTCAATCAGATTGGGGAGGGGAATACCAGAAATTACACCAGTACTTTAATTCTACTGGCATCACTCATCGACTCTCCTGCCCACATACGCATCAGCAAAATGGGGCAATAGAACGAAAACATCGTCACCTCATTGAAACTACCCTAGCACTTCTCGCTCAATCCTCAACTCCACTTCGCTTTTGGGATGACGCGGTGCTCACAGCTTGCTACCTTATAAATCGAATGCCTAGTCGTGTGATTCATAACTCCACTCCCGTTACCAAACTCTTCCAAAAGGAGGTAGATTACACTTCTCTTCGAGTTTTCGGATGCGCGTGTTGGCCAAACTTGCGCCCATATAACAATCATAAACTCAGTTTTCGGTCGCGCATGTGCGTGTTCCTAGGCTATAGTTCTAATCATCTGGGTTTCCGATGTCTTGATCGATCTACTGGCCGAATATATGTGTCTCGGGATGTGGTGTTCGACGAGCACGCCTTTCCTTTCGCTCGGGATTTTACATCTCCTTCTCCTCCTACCGAAACAGATCTCCTCCTTCCAGAACCGGATACGGATGAACCGATGCGTGACGATGCGGCAAATGCTACTAATGGTCCTACTTTGTCTCCTGTTTCAGGTATCCAACTCGAGGACCACGTCGATCCAGCGGGCATGCATGCACCGCCCCACGGTGATCACGTCGATCATGAGGAGGCTCCCCACGATGAGCCAGGAGGAGCTGACCCCGACTCGCCTCCGCGCACTCCGTCTCCCACAGCTAATGGGCCGGCTCACAACACTCCACCTGGTTCGCCTCCCTCCAGCTCCGCCCCTGCGTCGAGCTCAGCACCTGCGTCGTCGAGCCCCACTACTGATCATAGCACGCCTGTTCTCCCTGCTCGACGGCCACTGAAGCCCGTAAAGCTATTTGAAGGCATCATACGGTATGATTCCAAGAAGAGGGCTTTCGCCGCCGAACCAGTATCACATGTCGACGCCCTTGTGGATCCCTCCTGGAAGTCAGCAATGGATGAGGAATTTCGTGCCTTGCGTCTGAATGACACTTGGCGCCTCGTCGATCCACCGCCAGGCCGTCACATCGTCGGCTGTAAGTGGGTGTTTAAGATCAAACAGAAACCAGATGGTTCAGTGGATTGGTATAAGGCCCGACTGGTGGCCAAGGGTTTTACTCAGCGTCAAGGGATTGATTACACTGACACATTCTCACCTGTTGTCAAGCCAACCACAGTCCGTCTGATACTGTCTATTGCCGTGTCGCGAGGATGGCAGCTCCGGCAGGTCGACGTGCAGAATGCGTTTCTCCACGGCGATATCCAGGAGGAGGTGTATATGTATCAGCCTCCCGGTTATGTGGACAAGAATTATCCCAATCGTGTCTGTCGCCTTCAGAAGTCGCTGTATGGACTGAAACAGTCACCGCGGGCGTGGTATTCTAAGCTAAGCTCGAAACTTCAGTCGCTGGGCTTTGTTCCTTCTCAGGCAGACACTTCCCTTTTTGTGTTCAATGATAAGAGGGTGATCATTTATATGCTGATTTATGTGGACGACATAATAATCACAGGGTCGTGTAGTCGGGCTGTGAACATTTTGATGACCAAGCTGCGAGATTCATTTGCGGTGAAGGATCTGGGGAAGCTGTCATATTTTCTCGGAGTTGAAGTGACGAGCACACCAGGGGGAATTGCGCTGATATCCTGCGTCGTGTAAACATGTATAACTGCAAGGATATAGGAACTCCAATGTCATCAACGGAGAAACTCAGCAAATTCTCTGGAACAGTTCTTGGTGAGGATATGGCATTTAATTACAGAAGTACAGTAGGGGCTTTGCAATATCTGTGCCTGACCAGACCGGATATTTCCTTTGCTGTAAATAGAGTTTGTCAATTCCTGGCATCCCCAACAGATGTGCACTGGTCAGCGGTAAAGAGAATACTGAGATATGTGAAGGGTACTATTAACCTTGGACTGCAGTTTCAGCGATCGTTGTCAACTGAACTCAGTGTGTATACTGACGCTGACTGGGCTGGATGCCCGGATGATCGGAGATCAACAGGTGGTTATGCAGTGTTTTATGGACCCAACCTAGTGTCCTGGAGCTCACGAAAGCAGCCTACTGTGAGTCGATCGAGTACAGAAGCGGAATACAAGGCCATAGCTAATGGCACGTCTGAAGTAACTTGGCTACAGACAGTTCTCAGGGAACTGGGAGTGTTTCAAGCTCGGGCGCCTACGTTATGGTGCGACAATCTTGGAGCAACCTTTCTTACAGCAAATCCTATGTTTCATGCGAGGATGAAACACATAGAAATAGATTTTCACTTTGTAAGAGAGAAGGTTGCAGCTGGGAGATTGAAGGTTCAGTTTATTTCCTCTCAGGATCAACTGGCAGATATATTTACAAAGGCACTGAATCGAGATGCTTTTGACAGATTGAAGTATGGCCTGTGTTTAGCCAGTACACGTTCGGATCGAGAGGGGCTGTTAAACGATCAGGATCCTAACCGAAGACGAGGACGATCCTCACGTGAAGATGATGAGTAGATAACTCTGATGTTTGTTAGTAGTTATGTTGTAATCTTAACAACCTGTAACCCTAGCTCATTGAGCAATATATATACAGAGCCATGCCGATGCTCTAAGCACGGCAAACCAATCTACCGTCTCTCTCCCTCTCTAACTTTTACATCATTGCTTTTGATTAATTACACCAATCAACGCACAATTTTCACCACTGTAGATAGTGCGAGTAAAGTGCACACATTTTCCAGTAGTTCAGGTGTGTCCAGTGCAGCTATGTAGTGGCAGAACCCGAAACCTTTTAACTTGGGCAATCCACAAGGCACACGGTGCATGAAGTATGCGAGAATTTTAGTGCATGGATATATGTTAAGCATGTGTACATCAGAAAGGAAGATCGAGCGAGTCTCAATCCAACCTATCAATGTCAGGTGAACTAACATATATATCTGAAGGCCCCACTGATTGATTAGATACTTAGCAATGGTCTGAGGAATTAAATAAAGTTCGCTGCTACCCATTGCGTGGAAATGGATATTATTGGTTTAGGTATGGTTTGACAAGGCACGGATGTTGACCCGTTAACAGGGGACACTGCCAAGCAAATTAAATTCAGCAAGGTTTCTGGCTCCTTAGCGAATAATTGCAGATCGAATTGTTAATGCATATATGTAATGTTCACATAAGGTTGACAACACGTTTGTGTACCTGGTGTACCGCTAAAACGTCTCACTGATTATCCTATAGGTATCATGTATAGACACTGTCAAAGTCTAAACGGGAGATTAAGACGGTCATCACCCGCCGAGTAGAAAAATTGGCTGCTCAAAGCACATATTTTCTTCGAACAGCACATACTACATATACGATAAAGATTATGTTCTCACCCGTGTAAAAATAGCCCATAGGAAGGAACATCCTTTGAACTTTGGAGCATGGAAAAGGAGAAGGGTGGACGTGGATGCATAAAATAAAGAAATTGTTTGAGGGCCAGCCAATGAGAGATGGCAGTCAGTTCCAATGTGATAAGAGTGCAGTCAGGCAGAGAGAGGGATTCCTGTGGCTTCTTGACAAAAGCCCTTCAAGTCAAGACAAGACTCCCTACTATACACATCTTTCTCCCTCTCTCCATCTTTCTTCTTCCTCGCTCTCTCTCTCTCTCCATCTTTCTTTTCACACAGACAGACACACAAGCGAAGGGAGAGAGACGAGACCAGAAAAGAATCAGGCAAGGACAAGATCTCCCTCTGAACTGTGGGATTAGCGGTACACACACAGCCCAGAAGCGAGGCGAAAGCCATCACAGTGGCAGATATCAAGACAAGGAGTTGCAGGGTGGGCGAACAAAGAGCAAGAAACGGTCAAGGCTGCCTCTGCTCAACCCCGGCCTCTTTTGCGCTGTTGCTCGTGGTACAGACTAAAGCAAAACTAGTACCCTGGTATGTAGTTTGTCTCCATATTCGGATGCCCTCTCTCTTCTCTGGCTTGTGTGTGGGTGTTGCTCATGTGATCTTTTCCTGTGTTGCTAGCTATATATCCCAGTGCATCACAAGCCAGGCTGCTAGCTAGGTAGCTAGTTTCTCTACTGGGAGAGGCAGAAAGGTTTGGGGTTCTTGAGGATCTTATTGGGTGGCGGTGTGCTAGCTAGGTAGCTTCAAGCTCAAGGATCGATGGAGGAGGCGAGCAGCAGTTCAGGGCATCCGAGGCACAGGGATCCTCCTCCTCATCATGTTCTTGGCTATGGCGGCTTCCATGCCGGCGCCATGCCCAACCACTCCATGCCTTCCGCGACCTTCTTGTAAGAAAAACCTTTCCCCTCTCTCCGTTTTCTTGCTGATCTCTCTTTTGCTTTTCCCTCTTTTTGAGAAATCAATAAACCGTGAGCATGCTGCACTTGTTCATGGAGATTTGGCAAGCTTGGGCAGCAGGAGCTTCAGATTTTTATCTGCATGTGTATTGCTGCGTTGTGTATGCATAGTTTTTGTCGGCTTGCTGTTCTTGGTGCTTCCTGTCATGAATTCTGCATGTGTAGATACATACTACATACGAATCTTTCTGTAGATCATTTCGTCATGGTGATGAACTGATGATGGTTTTGCTTGTCCGTGCAGCGAGCAAGACGGAGGAGGAGGGGGTGCCTATTTCGGGGAGCTGGAGGAGGCCTTCATGCACCAGGTGGCCACATTCAGCAGCAGCGGCGGCAGGAGGGCTGCTCATCAGCAACAAACTCCAACGGCCACCTCCACCATAGCTCACCATCACCATGGACACAGCAACGCCATGCGTACGTACACACTACACCCTTCCTCTTTCTCTCTCTTGTAGCCAGCCAACTAGCCAAGCCAGGTCCAACAAGAAGACCAAAGAGCACAACCTTGCGAGCCACTTTACCAAGAGGTTAGGGCATCCTAGTCAAAAGTAACCATGCAGTGCGGCAGGAGTGGCAGTTCACCAGTTGTGTGTGTGTGTGTGTTGCTTCTGCTTGTGACCCTTCTCTCTCTTCCAGCCTTCTCCCTCTACCCCTAGAGTGTCCATGCATGTAGATTGCAGCAAGTCGCCATAGGTACCAAGTACCAGCTGCTGCCTCTCTGCAACTGCAAGCACACCTAGCTCAAAGGGAATAAATTCCAAGGCCACTTTCAGTTTCGCTGCCACGGTGGTCCTACACCACAGCCACCCTTGTGATCACAGTACTGCAGCCTTTTCACTTCACCTCTCTGCTGTGTCTTGATCTCCTCCTCACCTATGATATCTTCTTGCAGCCTTCCCCAGTACTGTTGCTGCTACCGCTACAGCTGTTGTTGCCGCTGCTGCTGGAGGAGCTAGGCCACCTCCTACACTGGACATCTTCCCCGCTTGGCCTATGGCCTCTCTTTCTCTCCATCACACACCAAAGGTAAAAATACTACTACTCCCTATATCATGGATAATGGACATTACAAGTATTTTGCACTAGAACTTGTTTTTACAGCTTGCTTTTGCCTTGTGTAGGAGGGTTCAAATGTGACAGCAGACAGCACTGACTCAGAGAGCAGCAGCAAGAACAACATGAACAAGGACTCATCAGATCACCACCACCATCAGCAAGGCCTGGTTGGAGTGGTAACCGTGGCAAGCCAGTTTCACCAGATTCCAGAGCAGTACCAGCCCCAGCACCACCAGCAGGTACTGCAAACTCAATGCATTAACTATCTTGATTTTCTTGGATGTTCTTTGCTTCTCCACATTCTCTGCTGGTCATCATCGTCATGATCTCTTCTAGATAGATAGCCTGGCGCCATGTCAGTAGCTAGCTTAGCTAGGCCACAACTTCCAAGATGCTCATGTAGCAAAATGCTCCTGCCATAGGCACAACAAAGAAAGAATCCACTGCCGAGGGTGTGCATTTAAGATGTTGCTGCTCCCAAGATCTCCAATCCCAACACGTTAGGTGAACCCTTTTTTCTTTCGGTCCTATAGAAATCTAGCAGCAAAACCTGCTTGGAATTGCAACATCTTCCTTCCATTCCCAGGCTATAGTCACATATGGATAGGTGATTAGTGTAGAGGATATGCTAGATTAGTGCGTAGCTACCGTTCCATTGGTGATGCAGTAAGAGACAAGGGGCCATTCTTACAATATTGCCTCTAGCATCCTTTGCAAGAAACTGTGACCTGAATTAGTTGGATGCTTGAATAATTCCACCTTGCCCGGGTCAGTGTCTACTTTAGGTGCATGCGGCTTTCTGGTCAAATTGATGAACTACCAAAATACTATGTGAATTGGATTGGATAGCAGCTAAACAAAGAGGAACAATCTTATGCACTGATCAATTCACAACTCTCTAGTAAAATAATCGATTCACACTTAGCTGAAAGAGAGCTCTGCAAATTAGGGAGCGACGCGACAGCAACACACCATCTGAAAAGAAAAGCAGAACCTAATATATGCTTACAATTTTTGTCTGTTGTTGGAGTGGGTGGTTTCCACCAAATGTACACGACTATTTCTTTATCTGTGCTTGATGTAACGTGCATGTAGTAGAGACCATACTATATACTTGTTTGATTGCACCATGGCATGGACACACAGGCATGGCATTTCTTCTTCCATCTCTCTATCATAGTGTCTTAAGTGAGCATAATGTATCAACTCATTGCACCTTCTTCACAGTCTTCTTCTAACATGTAATCTAATGACATGTATTTATACGCACCTTCGAGGAAAGAAGGTATATTAACTGACTTTATCTCGTGCTGAACCGCTTATGTTCACTTGGCATGTGCAGAAGATGGCAGCAAGTTCCACTCACAGTGACAGGACAGGCAAAGCACTTGATCCCAAGGTAACATCAAATTTCATTTTCCTGGAGAAATCAACTGCATTTGGTTTTGAGAATTATGAGATTTATAACAAGTTAACAACTTCCTCTTCTACCTTGGTGGTCAGCAGACGACGAGGAGGCTAGCACAGAACCGAGAGGCTGCACGGAAAAGCCGGCTGCGAAAGAAGGTGGATCATATTTTGTAATTCATTGCATATATGATATGTGTTTGTGGTTTGAACTGAATCAATGTTTTCAGTAATGGATTTGCCAACTCGCTGACATCTTTATCTGTATTTTCCATCTCATGTAGGCCTACATTCAGCAGCTTGAGAGTGGCAAGCTGAAGCTTGCTCAACTAGAGCAGGATCTCCATCGAGCTCGTTCCCAGGTGCTTTTCATTTTTGCAGCTAGTTTACCATGTGCACCTGTACATAGATACCATCACCACGATCACTCCAGTTGGAAAGTACCATTCAAGTTTTTTCTTTCCAACTTGTCTATTTTCGATGGTACCGAGCTAGATTTTTTCATATTATGAAGTTTGATCTGAACCTGTGAGCTTTTGTCCAGGGCCTCTTGGTTGGAGGAGCTCCAGGTGGAAACTCCAGCGCAGGTGTGGAAATCCATCGCCATTCTCAAGTCTCCTCTTTATTGACCCCAACAAGACTTCAACATTGTTGTTTCAACTGACTCTGAACTGTTGCTTCTACTTTCAGGCGCTGCTATGTTCGACGCTGAGTACAACAGGTGGCTGGACGATGACAGCCGGCGCATGGTTGAGCTCCGTGGGGGCCTGCACGCACACTTGCCAGACAGTGACCTCAGGGCCATCATCGACGACTCCTTGAACCACTACGATGAGCTATTTCGTCTCAAGGGTGCCGCGGCCAGGACAGACGTCTTCCATCTCATCACTGGGATGTGGGCAACCCCAGCTGAGCGCTGCTTCCTGTGGATGGGTGGCTTCCGGCCCTCTGATCTGCTCAAGGCATGTTTACCAAACTACACTGAAAGTTAGCATTTTGCTATTTCTATAAAAAAATGCTTACTATATCTGTCAATTTTATTTGGTAGTTTCTCTAATGAAAGAGAGTTCATTTGATAGTTCAACATCCCAATTGCCAAGCGAATGTTGGCCAATGAACTCAATGTCTCAATGAATCATTGTCTGAGTAAACTATGGTTGTATCCTAATGACATTACATACTTTTTGTTGATGCTGCAGACACTGGTACCTCAGCTTGATCCCTTGACTGAACAGCAAATGGTCGGTATCTATGGCCTTGAGCAGTCGTTGCAGCAGGCAGAAGAAGCTCTCACCCAGGGCCTGGAGCAGCTCCATCAGTCACTAGCAATCACGGTGGCTGGCAGCGGGTGTCTTGCCGATGACGCAAACATTGGGAGCTTCATGGGTGACATGGCCGTTGCACTCGGCAAGCTGTCCAACCTTGAAGGTTTTGTCATACAGGTAACTTAATATGTCTCGCTACTCTTTAGCCTTTGATCCCTATAACGGTGTATAGATAGCGACTGCTAGATTATTCGGTCATCTGATTTAAATTTGTCGATGAGCAGGCAAGTCACCTGGTAAAACTTGTTGGTAAATGTAGCAACAATCTGCATTCAGGAGAAAGTTATAATTGCTCTGGCCACACCTACACCCTTTTACCTCATCAGTGCTGCTAACTGCCTGCCAACAATCTACTAACTAAGAGTGCCAAAAATAAAAAAAATTGTCAATTTATCAGAACGTATCAGGTCAACCTCTCCACAATTTTGAAGTTATTGTTCTTATAAATTTCATCTTTTTAACCATGCCATGGGGCATTTCAAAACAAGATTATTACTACCATATACTTTGAGTCTAGCTGCTAGGAATAAGATTTACTCGGCATGAACTAAAACGACATGTAATCTCCAGGCTGATAACTTGAGTCTAGCTGCTAGTTATAAGATTTACTCAGCATGTACTTAAACGACATGTATGACATGTAATCTCCAGGCTGATAACTTGAGGCAGCAGACCCTTCACCAGATGCACAGAATTCTGACAGTTAGGCAGGCAGCTCGGTGTTTCTTGGCCATTGGCGAGTACCATAACCGTCTCCGTGCCCTAAGTTCCCTCTGGGCATCTCGCCCGCGAGAGTAAGTACCATGTAATTCTGAACTCTGTTGTCTAGTTGATTTTCTTTTGTTAAAAGTAAAGTCTGCTACCTGTAGCTGTTGAAATTATTACATATCTACAATTTATTTTTTAAAGTGCATATGATTGAGCCAGGGCTTACTAGAAGCCAGAAGCATCTTAGTTATTAATACCTTGATATGCCCTACCAAATCAGCATGGAATGGACCACCCGCCTACCAGCAACTAAAATTCGGAAGTCAGCAAGCTAGTTTTTTTACACAATAGCATCCATTAAAACAAACAGCAAAACGAACTTGATATAAGGTGTGCAGAATAAGAACTAGACTTGCTTTTTTGTTTCTCATTCATAGGATATTCTCAGCTATTGTGGCCAACTGACCAAAATATGTTTGGACCTAAAAGAAGAATAGGCTCAGCGACTGTAGTGTATTTTTCAAGATGCACCCCTGATCTATTTATTGCTGTTGCCTGTATTGCCCACAGGATACTAATGCCAGATGAAGGCAACTGTGGACAGCTAAGCATTGCAGCACATCCATCTGAAAGCCAATATTCAGCCTTCTGATCCAAATTTATTTTGGAACTAACCTTCAAAGTAGGAGCAAAAGCAAAGCAGTTGGGAAGATTATTTTTTTGGATGTAGCAGATATGTGCGCAGCAGAGGAGAGCTGGAAAACAGAGGAAGCTCCAGGTCTGAGAATTTCTCAGAATGTGTAAAACTGTCAGAGTTCTCGAGTAAAATGGTTTGATGTATCAAAAAGTAGAGCGAGAAGGAAGAGCACCTAGAATTCATGGTTGAAATAGTACTTAATTATGTGTTTTGATTACTTCTGCAATGCCTGCATTTCGTAAGAAAACTTTTTACCATGCACAACTACCCAAATATCTTGAATTAATAGGTGGGCTATCTAATAGACCTTTGAAAAAAGATCAAACCACCAGAAAATGGAGAAAAGGTTAAGATGAATCACTGATATTCAGTCACATCATTACCATCAGGAAGGGACAAGCGTAGTCTCAGAGCATATGTGCACAAATCTATTCCAAACATCAAATTTAGTACCTCACTCAGATTCTAAGAGTGCACACATTGCTGTTGAGTCATATCTTCAAACTACAGTTTGTTTGTATATCTGTGCCATTTCGGCATCTTCCTCTACATGCAGGCTATATATAAGCAATTTGTTGAGGCATGTGACAGGCGGTAGATAAACAAGTAGGAGAAAACAGCATACTAGTCCAAGATCTCAGCTTCAGTATAAGTTCAAGTTGGTTCCATTATGAATAAAATTGTACACTGCACAACACTGGCTATGCTGTGAAAAGGGTTGCTTACAGTAGCACTACACATACATCAAACAAGCATATAAAAGAGTTACCAAAGGAAGGATTTCCTCGTGTCACAAATGATTGACATATGGATTGGCGATAAAGAATGTTACAGTATTCCTAAAAAAATATGGTTTGCGGTGTTCTGAACCGTCTGTAACCTCATGGAACAAGTATATCGTGTAAGAAAGAAATCGGCTCACAGCTAATTTTCCTTTTTCTGGACAACTCGAGTCTTGGACCAATCTTCCAAGGTTTTGCGGTGAAGAGCGTTCATTTTGATCTTCCTCCTTCCCCGGATGATGTTTTCGGCGTCTTTCCAAGTTTCAGCAATGCCCATCGCCACTAGGATTGCGCACATGACACAAGCACTTCTCCCGTGACCTGATGTTGTAAATCATGTAAAGAAAAAACAGACAGCCGTTTAGTCTTTGTGCAGTATATGATTTAAATAGAACAAAATTTCCAAATTTTGGTATGGTACGCGGACAGTCGGAATGCATAAAAAGAAGAAAGGTTCTCATTTCTTTAAAAAAAAAACAAGAGAAGAGACAGATAGAATGCTAACCAAATGCGCAGTGGACATAGACCGGCTTCCCCTGGGCTCTCTTCTCGCACGCCCACCGTGCCGCGAACTCGATCTGGGACAGCGATGGAGCCCTGGTATCCCAGGTAGCAAGGCAAATATACTCATCCACCTTCACGAAACCGCTCCTGGGCAGCTCACAGGTGCAATCCACGACAGACGGATCCCCGGGAGGCAGGTGCGTGGGCAAGAAGGGCCATCCGCCAAGGTAGAGCCCCTGGGCGATCTCGTCGAACACGTTCTCCTTCCTGAGGAACCTCTTGACCTTGGCGTAGTTGCGCGCCAGCACGAGGAAGGGGCCGAAGAGGAGGGCGGACCAGAGCGGGAACCGGCCCGACGCGGTCTTGCCCAGGATCCAGGGCGCGTTGACGGCGGTGTGGGACGCGACGGTGACGACGTAGGCGACGCAGCTGGTGGCGAGGACGGGGGCCGTGGCGGCGGTCCTCGCGCCGGCCTTCCGCAGGGCGAGCGACGCGGCGAGGAGCGCCGTCGCGGCGATGCCCGTCACCTTGGAGATCCCCATTGCTGCCTGCCCCCGAGGATGTGGAATGCCTTTGGTTTTGGCTGTCGAGGTCGAATCTGAATCAAGAAACCGGATCCGCCTGCCTACCCGTGCCGATCCATTTGGGGGTAAGGTCGATTGAACCGAAAATGGAGCGGATCGAGAGGCGATTTGGATGCGGAGTAGTTACCGGCGGTGGAGGAGACGGGAGGAGGGAGCAGGGTGTCGTCGGGAGGAGTGGTCGGGGAGGAAGACAAGGCGGGAAGGGCGGGGGAAGAGCAGAGGAGGGTGTCCCGACATAGTCGGGGCTGAGGAGACCCGAACGTTGCTTTTTTTTTTTTTTTGAGAGGAGACCCGAACGTTGCTACCGTGGTGAGTTCATGGCTATCTCAAAGAAAAAAGATTTAAATGACCGAATCATTCATTTGAAATTTGAAATATAATAAAGAATTCATATGCTCATACAAATATCAAGGACTACAAATTCAATATATTAATATGCATGACAGGTTCTCTCTTTGAACTTACAAAGGTTTCGTTAAAACGGTCGAACAACCATGTTAGAGTTCGAGTAAAATGTGCTGCCTAAAATCTGTAGTGTTGTTCTTGTCCATGTTATCGAGGCCGAAAAGTTATTAGAGATTTCCCTGGAAAAAAAGAAAATTTATTAGAGATACCGCTTTTCCTCTCATACACAACACTTCACACAGAGAGAAAAAGAGAATGAAAATGGTTTGCGATTTTCCGGATGTTGATCTAGGACATCTCATCTCTCACATAAACTATTGTGTTGCCGATTTAAACTACCACGATAAATGTCTATTAGTCCACTTGTAGAGAAGATTTAACATAGATAATATTTATCTCTATAACTACCTAAGTTCATACATGAATCAATCACATTTAAATCGCACTTAAACTATAAGTTTAGGATAATGCCACGTCTTAGCAAAAATAAAAGTTGAATTTATGTCTTCAAAGTCGTTACATGCACCTCACATCATGATAGGTCACAAGTCAAGGAATAATACGCGAAAATCCAAATGTGTGTGTGGTGTAGGGGCCTTGTGCAATAAACCCCCTACGGGTGGCCCCCCGTCGTAGTAAAGTAGTAAAGGTTCCCACGAAGCTTTTGAGAAGAGGGCGAACTGACCCGGTTGCCCAACCGGGTGCTCAATTCTTAGTTCTGTGAGCTGGGACCCATCTCCGCTCGGGTCGTCCCCTCCAGGGCGACTCAGGGCGGAACCCTATTCCTCCCCGTCGCCGCCTTCCCCACCCCTTCCTCCCTCCTCGCGCGTCCCCTGAGGCTACCGCCAGTGAAGCCTGGCGCGGCCGGTGATGGGGGCGGCGGGGATCCTCGCGTGGTCCCCTGGTGCGGCGGTAGGAGGCACGCATCCGCGCTGAGGGATGGTCCCGGAACCTGCCGGTCGATGGCGGCGTGGTCTCTCATCCCGTCTTCGCCACGGCCTCGCGGGGCGGGCGGTGATGGGGGTGGCGGCGCGGCCCTCTCCTCCATTCCTCGCCGCGGCCTCGCCGGGCGGGCGGTGATGGGGGCGGCGGTGCGGTCCTCTCCTCCTTCCTCGCCTCGGCATCGTCGGGTGGGTGGGGATGGGGGTGGATCTCGTGCTGCTCCTCCTCAAGGTCTGGGACCACGGCACCAAGGGCGGCGCCCCTGGATGGCGATGGCGGTGACGGCGTCGACCCGGTGGCAGGTGGCGGGCGTCAGGTGCCGCTGACCGTGGCACCACGGTGGTGGTATTCTCTCTCGCGGGAGGAGATCGGCTAGTTGTGTGGCTAGCCGTGGCGGATATTGCGATCTGTCGCCTAGCTCCCGATGGTGAGGCGCAGCTGCCGGTGAAAGCTAGCCCACATGGCGGATGATGGCGGCACGTTTCGTTGTTAACTTGGGAAGGCTTAAGGTTTAGACATAGTAGCCAGAAGTGCCCATTATTCTAGAGTTAACCACTGAAGTCTTTCGAAAAGGCATCGCTACCGGAGTCAAAAGATCGAGGGAAACACCACAGGAGATATTATTGTTCCACGACCTTGTGAACTTCATCGACCGCCTCGCTCCTTAGTCGCTTGTATCTGTCCGCTAGTTGCACGCATTGTGGGAGGGGTGGCTCTACCAACTGAACTGAACTAAGTTACCACTTGAAGGCATTGTCTCTGCAGTCTGCGTTCTTCGCCTGGGATGCTCCAGGGGAAACCCTAGACCCGGGTCTCCCGGATCGGACGTTGGCGGCGCGCAACGCCGTTCTTCCTATTGGGGGTATCGTTTTTGGAGCAGACAACGGATGGCGGTGGTGCTGAGGTGGAGCGGTGTGCTTTTGTTGTGTCGGCGTCGTCGAGTCTCCGCGGCATGGTGCAGTGGTGTCTCGGAAGTGTGATGGACACGCGCAGGTTGGTGGAGTCGTTTGGCGCCGTGGCAGCATCAATGGCAGGTCTGGTGAATGGATCGTAGCGAACAAGAGGGAGGGTGAATGGCGCTACGACAAGTTTTAACCTTTTTCAATTTTAGCGCAACGGAAGGTAAAGGTGATAACTTTAGCAATAGTGGTGTTCCTACAAAGATGCTAGGACAAGTGCAACAAGTAAAGGAATCAACAAGATAGTAAGAGTAAGGAGCGAGACAACCGGAGGGCGCGGAGGCGAGGCGAGGTTTGTTTACCGCAGTTCCTTCCACAATAGGAAGTACGTCTGCGTTGAGGAGGTGCTAGTCTCACACAAGAGACTAGACGGCCACACCACGAAGGAAGGCCTCACCTTCTTCCTCGAGAGAGCTCCACGGAGGTGCTCTCCCTCTTCCACTAAGGCACCGGTCGAGGCGGTGATTCCTTCACAAGGTTGGGGCGAGCTCCACACACAAGGATGCTCCCAACACCCTATGGAGCTAGTACATCACCAACCTAGCTTCCATAGCTGCACATCTCCAATGTTCCACCATAGGAACCCTTCTCCAATGCTCCACCAAAGGAACCCTTCCAATGCTCCACCAAAGGAACCCTTCCAATGCTCCACCAAAGGAATCCTTCCAATGCTCCACCAAAGGAACTCTTCCAATGCTCCACCAAAGGAACCCTACCACCAAGATCCACTAAGGAGTACCACGAATTGGTGAACTTTCTCTCGGTAGAATGATAGATCGGGGTCTCCTCCACCACCTCTCAAAGTATGAGCAAGATTGGTTGGGTGGATGAGGAGATCCCTTCAATTTTGAGCTCAGCAACAATGGAGGAGAGAGAGAGAGAAGAGCCAGGTCGGGCTGGAGAAGAAGGGGCCTTTATATAGGTCCCTCCAAATCCAACCGTTGGATGCTGTTTTTGCCTAAGCGGTACTACCGCTTATGGGAAGCGGTACTACCGCTCTGAGTTTGAATCCCCACAGAACTTGTCCACGTGGACACTTCGCGGTACTACCGCTTGCGGTACCGCTCGAGGTACCGCAACAGGGTCCAGACCTTACTGGACTCGAAGCGGTACCACAGCGGTACGACCGTAACGCGTTACGGTACTTGAGCGGTACCGTGGGCGGTACTACCGCTCAAGGTACCGTAACCTGTTCTGTGGGACATTTCGCGTGCAATCCTCAGAGCGGTATCTCGGGCGGTACCAGTAGGGGTAGCTGTACTACCGCTCCTGGTACCGGTAGTACCGCTATGGCTAAAACGGCTTTTTCCTCTTTTCCTCTCCTACCATGTTACCTTGTAATATCCCAGGTAATGGGGTTACAAAAATAGAGAAAACAGATGTGTGCATTGCATTCATGCATAGAAAATCTGGGGAATTTTCGCGCTTTAAAGTAAAACAATCAGAGTAACTGAAGTTTCACTTGACCTTGGTGGAATTGAAGTAGCTCATCAAGTCAAGCGCTATAAACCTCAATGTGACTTTGCTTAAACCTTATTTTGAGTAGAGATGAATTGATCTAAGGGGTTAGATCAAATGGAACTAATAATCAACACAACAACACTTTACTCAATGATAAATTTCTTGATCTTATAAAAGATTATAATATGGTAATCCTTGTCATAGCATATGAACATCAATTCAATTGCAAATCAAGTAACAATAAAATGGAGAAACTATTATTGACTTAGCTTTTCCATGCCTTAAACTAATCCTTGATCTTACCATAAACCCTATGATACCCATTCTACTTTAATCTTGGAAACAAGACAAGGAGATCCAACTAAAGAATATAATTCTTCTCTATCTCAAATTATTATACATCAAACCCAGAGAGGTGAGAGATCTATATTATTTATTACAGAAGCAATAATAAACCTGGAGTTAAACCTTGGATATACATCCATGTATTCCAAACATCACTTTGAAGAAGAACCCTATGATATTATTCCAGACCATTCCTAGAGAGAGAACCATTTATATTAACCATAGATATTGGTGACCACATAATTATCTTTGGAGAATAACCTTAGGTTAGTATTGAAGTCCTTCCCAAGTGAGAGAGACCATTCATATCAATTCTAGCTTTACCTATTAATGAAAAAAGGACAATCTTTGAACTAAAGTATTGGGTTGTAAACCATTTCATCTTGGAGTGGTGAGATAACCAAATACCAAGTGGAATAAGACTATATCCATGAATTAGTGAAATAAGGAGTGGAATAATCCAACTAAGTTAGACAATTGAATCTTTAGCTCAGCAACCTAAATAAATATTAGGAGTACACCATAAACCCTAGAATAAACCATTCCTGTATGAGAGAACTCAAGCTATAGAGTTACACTCAAGATAGTTGAGGCAACACCTGGATTTGAGGGAGAGAACTATTCTTATAACTAGATGGCCATATCATCATTGTTTGAGTAGAACCCTAACAGAATATCTCAGGCATTCTCCTGGGATATAAACTAATGAGGCAACCATAGAAGTTCCATCCTAGAAAGTAAAATACAAGTACTATACATTAATTGATCAAGACAATGCTTGATCATTGAAGTGAGAAACCTATTTAATGAGAGGTACCTTAGGAAGCCAAACCTTGATCATTATAATTGAGTGATGATCATAAACCCTAAGAACTTGAGGTAAGGATATTAAGAACAAATGGATCATGCCTAATCCAAAACCATGCTTTAGAGAAATAGGAGAATAATCCAACTGCTAACACTTATATGATTAGTAGATATTATTCACCACATGAAATCATAGGGAGATCACTAATAAGCAACCCTAGACTTATATCTCAATCCCAACTTGTGAATCACTTGGTGATCATAAGTAGAATCTTACCCCATCCATTTTTCATTCATTCATCAAATTAAAGAACCTAAGAAAACCTTAGAGTTAAACTCTACACTTTATTTGGTGAGAAACCATACCTCCATATGACCAAAGTTAACTATAAAAAAGAACTATAACTAATGTAGTTACTTTAATGGTAGAATTGAGAATGCTATAGAAGTTAATTGGTAGAAGATAAAACCAATTCCCAAATCCTTAGTAATTAGAGAAGCACATGAAATATTAAGCAAGTAACCACCTTATCATGGTTAGGGGAGATTAAACCCTATCACATGCAATATGGTGTCATCTCATCTCTACACCCTGGAATTAAATCTCAAACCTAGTTTGAGTATCATTTGGGTGATCACAACTAAAACCTAAGCTACAAATAAGTTCCAATCCATGTATCATTAGATAAATAGCAATACAACCCTATAAGTGCACTCTAATTAAATCCTATGTTTAACTATGGAACATAAGATGAACCTAGTGCTAAATCTTATAAATGAAACTATATGGGTGGCTATCAACCCTTATTTCCATATATCAAAACTAAACCATGATAAGAGTATTATTAACTCTAAGTATGTCAAGGTGACATTAAAATATCATTCAGAAAATAATTTGAATATTTTCAAAGTTATTATTCAAATTCATGTCCATATGGAAATTTAAACCACATACTAATACTAATTAATAAACAAATGTTTTAGTATCATATTAAAATTGCAACTACACCACTCAAGAATTTGTAGCACCCTGGACTAATCCTTGTAGGAATTAAATTTGCAATACCTGCAAGATAGAGAAATTGAATTCAAATCTGAATTCAAAATAGAAATTTGAAAACAGAAATTACAAAGAAGAAATAAAAGAGAAATAGAAAGAGGGTTACCAGACTCACCTGGCCACACAGCCCACCGTGCAGCCCGTGGCACAAGCTCAGCAGCAAGCCCACCGAGTGCAGCCCAACACGACCCAGTCCACCCACAAGCCAGCCCAGTCCCAAATACCGAATTCACCTCACCTGGTCGTCTTCAACCTCGGCACGCATGGACGCCACCGCGACAGCACCTGGCCACCTCCTCGTCGAGGATATGGATGCCCGGACGCTAGAGACCAAGCCAAAGCTGACCGTAATCTCCATCGCGTCCACCTTATCCGGCGTTGTTAAGATTCGTGCCCAAAACAAGCAGCAACATAGCCGAGCATCTCGGCCAGTCGCCATCGTATCGCCATCTCAACGAACGCCGAGAGCTATAAATAGGCCAGAATGATCTTCGTGAACTCGTTGTTCTGCGAAGCCACTCCATCCTTCCCCAAACCCTCTCAATCTTTCACAATCCCCATTTACTGGCCACCGGAGTCGAGCAAGAAACCGACGACTGGAGCCATCCCAGAGCCCAGACTTAGGTCGAGGAGGTGCGCCTCGACGTCTTCTCTACTCTGGCCAAGCTACGCATCCGGGGAACCTCCGAATCGAGCCAATTTTGAAGTTTCCCCTTCACAGTAGCTCGTCGGAATCGGCGATTGTGTGGTCTCCTCCGTCAATAATCCTCCTCGTCGAGCCTACTGCCAGCCTCAAGGTGAGATTGCCATCGTTTAGAGCTTAATTCCACGTCTTTTAGACCCCTGTAGCCCATAGTCGATCGATGGCCGGAGCCCGCCGCCGCAGGTGGTGATCTCCGGCGATGTTCCGGTAGCCCTCTGACAAGATCACCACCACCATCCATCTCAGCGTGTCGCGGCGATGCGTTAGGGGCTAACTGCACATCCCAGGAGGCCATAAAACGGTGTAGCCACCGTGCACTGGCTCGCCGGCGTTGAGCCGTCGACGAGACCAGCGTGGCGGTGGGACCCCATAGCTGGTTTGACCTGGTCAACTGCCAACGAGGCAGCTGATCTGGACCATACCCCACATGTCTGTGTCTGCGGGTAGAACTAACCGGGCAGCTTTAGCATTCTTAGTTAATTTTAATTCCAGAAAATACTTGCAACTTTGCAAATTCATATAAAATTCAATATAGCTCAGAAAAATATAAATGATACATCAAATTTTTTAGAAAAGTGAATTCTATCCAATAAAAATATAATATTAAATTTTTATTTTTAATAAAAATTCAATTATTTAATACTTGTTAATTAAGCTTTTAATTTTAATTCTAAATTCACTTAAATTCAATAATTAGTAAAAATTTCCAAAAGTAAATAAAAACCAGTAAATAAATAAAGAAAACATTAAGACTAATTTTCTTTATTTGTTATTTTGATTAAATCATTATTAGAGAGATTTAAACCCTAATTAATAATTACCTTAATTATTAATTGTTTAAAAATAATAAAATGCCAAATTCAATATTATTTTTATTCCCAAGTTATTAATAACTTCAACTTTAAATTGAAGTTATTAATCATAGAATTATATGGTAAATAGCAAAACCCTAATTCAATTAGGAACCCCCAAATCCATTACTTCATATGAACCCTAAAATTGTTTCCAAACCTAAAACCCTAAGTAACATGTGATCATGTTACTTCATTAGTAATCATAGATTCATATCTAACAACTAAATACTAGTTCAAATCCACATAAAATATGGGAACCCTATCACTACTAATTAGTATCCCATATATTCATCTTAATCAAACCTAGATGATCAAATAGAACCAACCATAGTTCCTATCCTTAGAGGCAACAACCTTAATTATCCATATCTAGCATCACAACCCTGTGATGAACCATAATAACAACCATGCCCATTAATTGTGCATCATACACCATACCCACTAAACCCTACTAGTGTTAGCTAATTATCAAACCTCCTATTTAGGAACCAACCAATCTTTACTTAGGGAATTAAATAGCAAACCTAAACAACCTCAACCTAATTATTATACTTCTTAGTATTTAAGAAGTATGTTCTTCAAAAGTTATTCTTTTGAAGAAAATAGAGAGTATCCTCAACCCTACCTAATAGGACATATAAACCCTAGCTAGCTAGTACAACAAGGTATACCAACCTTGATAGCACCCATATGCAATTAAATTCCTAAGATACTCATGCTTCACTAATACCATACAAGTCCTTGGTGTTGATGAATCCAACTAGGTTGTGATCCATCTCCAGAAACTACTTGGAACCAGAATAAACTATAGCAACCCACAAACCCAATTGCCATACTTATTCTTTATTAAAGAACATGTTCTTCAAAAGTTATTCCTTTGAAGAATATAACAAGTAATCAATAACCATGCCATATAGTACTAAAATTGACCACTATCCTTTACTTGTTAACGTTATGCCAATCATCATTCTTTGTGTGCTCAATTGATTACTATGCCTTACTATCTACCTGTTTATAATACCAAGTAATCACACCTGAATAAGAACCTTGTATGTGAATCACTCTAAAAGTGCAACACACCCTAAACCAATCATTACCACTCACTAATCCTAAATCATCGGGGTTAGGACACGCTTAGAGCGATTGCATCTCATTCTTATGCATTATTGCATCATTGCCAATCTTTTAAACATCGTCCTTACCGGACGGTGATGCTATTTCAGAATTTGGAGTTATTGCGTATCGAAGACCTTGCCTGCATAATCTTGCAGTCAAGAAAGGCAAGTTCATCACTTGCTGATACGTCTCCGACGTATCGATAATTTCTTATGTTCCATGCCACATTATTGATGATATCTACATGTTTTATGCATACTTTATGTCATTATTATGCATTTTTTGGAACTAACCTATTGACGAGATGCCGAAGGGCCAGTTGCTGTTTTCTGCTGTTTTTGGTTTCAGAAATCCTAGTAAGGAAATATTCTCAGAATCGGACGAAATCAACGCCCAGCATCTTAGAATCCCCGGAAGCATCCAGAACACCCGAGAGTCGCCAGAGGGGGGCCACAGGCCCACCAGACCATAGGCCGGCGCGGCCTGGGGGGGCCCGCGCCCCCCTATAGTGTCGGTGCCCCTTCGACCTTCTGACGCCGCCTCTTCGCCTATGTAAAGCCCCTCGACCTAAAACCTCGATACGAAAAAGCCACGGTACGAGAAACCTTCCAGAGCCGCCGCCATCGCGAAGCCAAGATCTGGGGGACAGAAGTCTCTGTTCCGGCACGCCGCCGGGACGGGAAAGTGCCCCCGGAAGGCTCCTCCATCGACACCACCGCCATCTCCATCAACGCTGCTGTCTCCCATGAGGAGGGAGTAGTTCTCCATCGAGGCTCGGGGCTGTACCGGTAGCTATGTGGTTCATCTCTCTCCTATGTACTTCAATACAATAATCTCATGAGCTGCCTTACATGATTGAGATTCATATGATGATGCTTGTAATCTAGATGTCGTTATGCTAGTCAAGTGAATTTTACTTATGTGATCTCCGGAGACTCCTTGTCCCACGTGTGTAAAGGTGACAGTGTGTGCACCGTGCGGGTCTCTTGGGCTATATTTCACAGAATACTTATTCACTGTTATGAATGGCATAGTGAAGTGCTTATTTATATCTCTTTATGATTGCAATGTGTTTTGTATCACAATATATCTACATGCTACTCTAGTGATGTTATTAAAGTAGTTTTATTCCTCCTGCACGGTGTAATGGTGACAGTGTGTGCATCCGTGTTAGTACTTGGCGTAGGCTATGATTATGATCTCCTGTAGATTATGAAGTTAACTATTGCTATGATGGTATTGATGTGATCTATGCCTCCTTTCGTAGCATGAAGGTGACAGTGTGCATGCTACGTTAGTACTTGGTTTAGTTGTGTTGATCTATCTTACACTCTAAGGTTATTTAAATATGAACATTGAATATTGTGGAGCTTGTTAACTCCGGCATTGAGGGTTCGTGTAATCCTACACAGTTAGTGGTGTTCATCATCCAACAAGAGGGTGTAGAGTATGCATTTATTTATTCTGTTATGTGATCAATGTTGAGAGTGTCCACTAGTGAAAGTATGATCCCTAGGCCTTGTTCCTAAATACTGCTATCGCTGCTTGTTTACTGTTTTACTGCGTTACTACTGCTGCGTTACTACTGCTTGTTTACTGTCCTGGGCAAAGCACTTTTCTGGTGCCGTTGCTACTACTTATTTATACCACCTGTATTTCACTATCTCTTAGCCGAACTAGTGCACCTATTAGGTGTGTTGGGGACACAAGAGACTTCTTGCTTTGTGGTTGCAGGGTTGCATGAGAGGGATATCTTTGACCTCTTCCTCCCTGAGTTCGATAAACCTTGGGTGATCCACTTAAGGGAAAACTTGCTGCTGTTCTACAAACCTCTGCTCTTGGAGGCCCAACACTGTCTACAGGAAAAGGAGGGGGCGTAGACATCAAGCTACTTTTCTGGCACCGTTGCCGGGGAGGAAAGGTAAAAGGCACTCATACTCCGGTTCCAGGTAACAGTACTTTTCTGGCGCCATTGTGTTTGTGCTCGAAGCTATTTCCTTTAGATCCTGCAATTGCATCTTTTTGTTTCTTGTTTACACTAGTTAGGCATAATGGAAAACAACAAAAATATGAGAGATCTTTATGAACTTTATCTTGAGTTAGGACATGATGTGTTTGAAGAGAGAATTAAAAAACCCATGGAACTTTATATGCATGCTAATGGGAATGTTATTAATATGAATGCTTTGAACACTATTGTTGCTAATGCTATGGAAAATTCTAAGCTTGGGGAAGCTGGCTTTATGAGCATGATCTTTTTAGTCCCCCGGGCATGGAGGAGAAAATTTACTTTGATGATACTTTGCCTCCTATTTATGATGATTATAATGATAGTAGTCTTTTGGTACCACCTGTTATGGAGGATAAATTTGATTATGATTACAATATGCCTCCTACACTTGATGAGAATAATAATGATAGCTACTTTGTTGAATTTGCTCCCACTACAACTAATAAAATTGATTATGCTTATGTGGAGAGTAATAATTTTATGCATGAGACTCATGATAAGAATGCTTTATGTGATGGTTATATTGTTGAGTTTGCTCATGTTGCTACTGAAAGTTATTATGAGAGAGGAAAATATGGTTGTATAAATTTTCATGTTACTAAAATGCCTCTCTATGTGCTTAAATTTTTGAAGCTACACTTGTTTTATCTTCCTATGCTTGTCACTTTGCTATTCATGAATTTGTTTATCTACAAAATTCGTTTGCATAGGAAGCATGTAGACTTAAATGTGTTTTGAATTTGCCTCTTGATGCTCTCTTTTGCTTCAAATACTATTTCTTGCGAGTGCATCATTAAAATTGCTGAGCCCATCTTAATGGCTATAAAGAAAGAACTTCTTGGGAGATAACCCATGTGTTATTTTGCTACAGTACTTTGTTTTATATTTGAGTCTTGGAAGTTGTTACTACTGTAGCAACCTCTCCTTATCTTATTTTTGTGTTTTGTTGTGCCAAGTAAAGTCGTTGATAGTAAGGTTCATACTAGATTTGGATTACTGCGCAGAAACAGATTTATTTGCTGTCACGAATCTGGGCAAAATTCTCTGTAGATAACTCAGAAAATTATGCCAATTTACGTGAGTGATCCTCAGATATGTACGCAACTTTCATTCAATTTGAGCATTTTCATTTGAGCAAGTATGGTGCCTCAATAAAATTCGTCAATACGAACTGTTCTGTTTTTGACAGATTCTGCCTTTTATTTCGCATTGCCAGTTTTGTTATGTTCGATGGATATTTTGATTCCATTGACTTTCAGTAGCTTTGTGCAATGTCCAGAAGTGTTAAGAATGATTATGTCACCTCTGAACATGTATATTTTGATTGTGCACTGATGGCGTGTAACTCACACGTTCGTTGGGAACCCCAAGAGGAAGGTATGATGCGCACAGCAACAAGTTTTCCCTCAGAAAGAAACCAAGGTTTATCGAACCAGGAGGAGCCAAGAAGCACGTTGAAGGTTGATGGCGGCGGGATGTAGTGCGGCGCAACACCAGGGATTCCGGCGCCAACGTGGAACCTGCACAACACAACCAAAGTACTTTGCCCCAACGAAACAGTGAGGTTGTCAATCTCACCGGCTTGCTGTAACAAAGGATTAACCGTATTGTGTGGAAGATGATTGTTTGCAGAAAACAGTAGAACAAGTATTGCAGTAGATTGTATTTCAGTAAAGAGAATTGGACCGGGGTCCACAGTTCACTAGAGGTGTCTCTCCCATAAGACAAACAGCATGTTGGGTGAACAAATTACAGTTGGGCAATTGACAAATAAAGAGGGCATGACCATGCACATACATATCATGATGAGTATAGTGAGATTTAATTGGGCATTACGACAAAGTACATAGACCGCCATCCAACTGCATCTATGCCTAAAAAGTCCACCTTCAGGTTATCATCCGAACCCCCTCCAGTATTAAGTTGCAAAGCAACAGACAATTACATTAAGTATGGTGCGTAATGTAATCAACAACTACATCCTTAGACATAGCATCAATGTTTTATCCCTAGTGGCAACAGCACAACACAACCTTAGAACTTTCTGTCACTGTCCCAGTTGTCAATGCAGGCATGAACCCACTATCGAGCATAAGTACTCCCTCTTGGAGTTACAAGCATCTACTTGGCCAGAGCATCTACTAGTAACGGAAAGCATGCAAGATCATAAACAACACGTAGATATAACTTTGATAATCAACATAACAAGTATTCTCTATTCATCGGATCCCAACAAACGCAACATATAGAATTACAGATAGATGATCTTGATCATGTTAGGCAGCTCACAAGATCCGACAATGATAGCACAATGGGGAGAAGACAACCATCTAGCTACTGCTATGGACCCATAGTCCAGGGGTAGACTACTCACACATCACACCGGAGGCGACCATGGCGGCCTAGAGTCCTCCGGGAGATGATTCCCCTCTCCGGCAGGGTGCCGGAGGCGATCTCCTGGATCCCCCGAGATGGGATCGGCGTTGGCGGCGTCTCTGGAAGGTTTTCCGTATCGTGGCTCTCGGTACTGGGGGTTTCGTCACGGAGGCTTTGAGTAGGCGGAAGGGCAAGTCAGGAGGCGGCACGGGGGGCCCAAACCACAGGCCGGCGCGGCCAGGGGTGGGGCTGCGCCGCCCTAGGGTTTGGCCACCCCGTGGCCCCTCTTCGTTTCATCTTCGGACTTCGGAAGCTTCGTGGAAAAATAGGCCCGGGCTTTGATTTCGTCCAATTCCGAGAATATTTCCTTACTAGGATTTCTGAAACCAAAAACAGCAGAAAACAAAGAATCGGCACTTCGGCATCTTGTTAATAGGTTAGTTCCAGAAAATGCACGAATATGACATAAAGTGTGCATAAAACATGTAGATAACATCAATAATGTGGCATGGAACATAAGAAATTATCGATACGTCGGAGACGTATCAGCATCCCCAAGCTTAGTTCTGCTCGTCCCAAGCAGGTAAAACGATAACACAGATAATTTCTGGAGTGACATGCCATCATAATCTTGATCATACTATTTGTAAAGCATATGTAGTGAATGCAGCGATCAAAACAATGTATATGACATGAGTAAACAAATGAATCATAAAGCAAAGACTTTTCATGAATAGCACTTCAAGACAAGCATCAATTAAGTCTTGCATAAGAGTTAACTCATAAAGCAATAATTCAAAGTAAAAGCATTGAAGCAACACAAAAGAAGATTAAGTTTCAGCGGTTGCTTTCAACTTGTAACATGTATATCTCATGGATATTGTCAACATAGAGTAATATAATAAGTGCAATAAGCAAGTATGTAGGAATCAATGCACAGTTCACACAAGTGTTTGCTTCTTGAGGTGGAGAGAAATAGGTGAACTGACTCAACATTGAAAGTAAAAGAATGGTCCTCCATAGAGGAAAAGCATCGATTGCTATATTTGTGCTAGAGCTTTGATTTTGAAAACATGAAACAATTTTGTCAACGGTAGTAATAAAGCATATGCATCATGTAAATTATATCTTATAAGTTGCAAGCCTCATGCATAGTGTACTAATAGTGCCCGCACCTTGTCCTAATTAGCTTGGACTACCGGATCATCACAATGCACCGTTTTAACCAAGTGTCACAAAGGGGTACCTCTATGCCGCTTTGTACAAAGGTCTAAGGAGAAAGCTCGCATTGGATTTCTCGCTATTGATTATTCTTCAACTTAGACATCCATACCGGGACAACATAGACAACAGATAATGGACTCCTCTTTTATGCATAAGCATATAACAATAATTAATAATTTTCTCATTTGAGATTTGAGGATATATGTCCAAAACTGAAACTTCCACCATGGATCATGGCTTTAGTTAGCGGCCCAATGTTCTTCTCTAACATATGCATGCTTAACCATAAGGTGGTAGATCTCTCTTACTTCAGACAAGACGGACATGCATAGCAACTCACATGAAATTCAACAACGAATAGTTGATGGCGTCCCCAGTGAACATGGTTATCGCACAACAAGCAACTTAATAAGAGATAAAGTGCATAATTACATATTCAATACCACAATAGTTTTCAAGCTATTTGTCCCATGAGCTATATATTGCAAAGGTGAATGATGGAACTTTAAAGGTAGCACTCAAGCAATTTACTTTGGAATGGCGGAAAATACCATGTAGTAGGTAGGTATGGTGGACACAAATGGCATAGTGGTTGGCTCAAGTATTTTGGATGCATGAGAAGTATTCCCTCTCGATACAAGGTTTAGGCTAGCAAGGCTTATTTGAAACAAACACAAGGATGAACCGGTGCAGCAAAACTCACATAAAAGACATATTGAAAACATTATAAGACTCTACACCGTCTTCCTTGTTGTTCAAACTCAATACTAGAAATTATCTAGACCTTAGAGAAACCAAATATGCAAACCAAATTTTAGCATGCTCTATGTATTTCTTCATTAATGGGTGCAAAGCATATGATGCAAGAGCTTAATCATGAGCACAACAATTGCCAAGTATCACATTACCCAAGACATTTATAGCAATTACTACATGTATCATTTTCCAATTCCAACCATATAACAATTTAACGAAGGAGAAACTTCGCCATGAATACTATGAGTAGAAACCAAGGACATACTTGTCCATATGCTACAGCGGAGCGTGTCTCTCTCCCATAAAGTGAATGCTAGGATCCATTTTATTCAAACAAAACAAAAAATAAAAACAAACCGACGCTCCAAGCAAAGCACATAAGATGTGATGGAATAAAAATATAGTTTCAGGGGAGGAACCTGATAATGTTGTCGATGAAGAAGGGGATGCCTTGGGCATCCCCAAGCTTAGACGCTTGAGTCTTCTTGATATATGCAGGGGTGAACCACCGGGGCATCCCCAAGCTTAGAGCTTTCACTCTCCTTGATCATGTTGCATCATACTCCTCTCTTGATCCTTGAAAATTTCCTCCACACCAAACTCGAAACAACTCATTAGAGGGTTAGTGCACAATAAAAATTAACATATTCAGAGGTGACACAATCATTCTTAACACTTCTGGACATTGCATAATGCTACTGGACATTAGTGGATCAAAGAAATTCATCCAACATAGCAAAAGAGGCAATGCGAAATAAAAGGCAGAATCTGTCAAAACAGAACAGTTCGTATTGACGAATTTTAAAATGGCACCAGACTTGCTCAAATGAAAATGCTCAAATTTAATGAAAGTTGCGTACATATCTGAGGATCATGCACGTAAATTGGCTTAATTTTCTGAGCTACCTACAGGGAGGTGGACCCAGATTCGTGACAGCAAAGAAATCTGGAACTGCGCAGTAATCCAAATCTAGTACTTACTTTTCTATCAACGGCTTAACTTGGCACAACAAAACACAAAACTAAGATAAGGAGAGGTTGCTACAGTAGTAAACAACTTCCAAGACACAAAATAAAAACAAAGTACTGTAGGTAAAATAACACATGGGTTATCTCCCAAGAAGTTCTTTCTTTATAGCCATTAAGATGGGCTCAGCAGTTTTAATGATGCACTCGCAAGAAATAGTATTTGAAGCAAAAGAGAGCATCAAGAGGCAAATTCAAAACAAATTTAAGCCTAACATGCTTCCTATGAAAAGGAATCTTGTACACAAATAAATTCATGAAGATCAAAGTAACAAGCATAGGAAGATAAAACAAGTGTAGCTTCAAAAATTTCAGCACATAGAGAGGTGTTTTAGTAACATGAAAATTTTTGCAACCATATTTTCCTCTCTCATAATAATTTTCAGAGGCATCATGAACAAACTCAACAATATAAGTATCACATAAAGCATTCTTATTCACATGCATAAAAGTATCATTACTCTCCACATAAGCATAATCAATTTTATTAGTTGTAGTGGGAGCAAATTCAACAAAGTAGCTATCATTATTATTCTCATCATCAAATATAGGAGGCATATTGTAATCATAATCAAATTTATCCTCCATAACAGGTGGTACTAAAAGACCAATATCATTATCATAAATAGGAGGCAAAGTATCATCAAACAAAATTTTCTCCTCAATGCTTGGGGGACTAAAAAGATCATGAAAACCAGCTTCCCCAAGCTTAGAACTTTCTATATTATTATCAACAATGGTGTTCAAAGCGTTCATACTAATATTACTACCAGCATGCAAATAAGATTCCATAGGTTTTTTAATTTTCGCATCAAACAATCCATGTTTTAAATCAGGAAATAGAATAAGAAGATCATTCTTGTCCATTATGCCAAACTAGTGAAATAAAAACATGCATGATATTAAGTAAAGTAAAACAAGTAACTAATTTTTTTGTGTTTTTGATATAGCAAACAAGATAGCAAATAAAGTAAAACTAGCAACTAATTTTTTTGTATTTTGATTTAGTGCAGCAAACAAAGTAGTAAATAAAACTAAGCAAGACAAAAACAAAGTAAAGAGATTGAGAAGTTGAGACTCCCCTTGCAGCGTGTCTTGATCTCCCCGGCAACGGCGCCAGAAAATATGCTTGATGGTGTGTAACTCACACGTTCGTTGGGAACCCCAAGAGGAAGGTATGATGTGCACAGCAGCAAGTTTTCCCTCAGAAAGAAACCAAGGTTTATCGAACCAGGAGGAGCCAAGAAGCACGTTGAAGGTTGATGGCGGCGGGATGTAGTGCGGCGCAACACCAGGGATTCCGGCGCCAACGTGGAACCTGCACAACACAACCAAAGTACTTTGCCCCAACGAAACAGTGAGGTTGTCAATCTCACCGGCTTGCTGTAACAAAGGATTAACCGTATTGTGTGGAAGATGATTGTTTGCAGAAAACAGTAGAACAAGTATTGCAGAGATTGTATTTCAAGAAAGAGAATTGGACCGGGGTCCACAGTTCACTAGAGGTGTCTCTCCCATAAGACAAACAGCATGTTGGGTGAACAAATTACAGTTGGGCAATTGACAAATAAAGAGGGCATGACCATGCATATACATATCATGATGAGTATAGTGAGATTTAATTGGGCATTACGACAAAGTACATAGACCGCCATCCAACTGCATCTATGCCTAAAAAGTCCACCTTCAAAGTTATCATCCGAACCCTCCTCCGGTATTAAGTTGCAAAGCAACAGACAATTGCATTAAGTATGGTGCGTAATGTAATCAACAACTACATCCTTAGACATAGCATCAATGTTTTATCCCTAGTGGCAACAGCACAACACAACCTTAGAACTTTCGTCACATCGTCCGGTGTCAATGCGAGGCATGAACCCACTATCGAGCATAAGTACTCCCTCTTGGAGTTACAAGCATCTACTTGGCCAGAGCATCTACTAGTAACGGAAAGCATGCAAGATCATAAACAACACGTAGATATAACTTTGATAATCAACATAACAAGTATTCTCTATTCATCGGATCCCAACAAACGCAACATATAGAATTACAGATAGATGATCTTGATCATGTTAGGCAGCTCACAAGATCCGACAATGATAGCACAATGGGGAGAAGACAACCATCTAGCTACTGCTATGGACCCATAGTCCAGGGGTAGACTACTCACACATCACACCGGAGGCGACCATGGCGGCGTAGAGTCCTCCGGGAGATGATTCCCCTCTCCGGCAGGGTGCCGGAGGCGATCTCCTGGATCCCCCGAGATGGGATCGGCGTTGGCGGCGTCTCTGGAAGGTTTTCCGTATCGTGGCTCTCGCATCGGGGTTTCGTCACGGAGGCTTTAAGTAGGCGGAAGGGCAAGTCAGGAGGCGGCACGGGGGGCCCAAACCACAGGCCGGCGCGGCCATGGGTGGGGCCGCGCCGCCCTAGGGTTTGGCCACCCCGTGGCCCCTCTTCGTTTCATCTTCGGACTTCTGGAAGCTTCGTGGAAAAATAGGCCCCTGGGCTTTGATTTCGTCCAATTCCGAGAATATTTCCTTACTAGGATTTCTGAAACCAAAAACAGCAGAAAACAAGAATCGGCACTTCAAAGATCTTGTTAATAGGTTAGTTCCAGAAAATGCACGAATATGACATAAAGTGTGCATAAAACATGTAGATAACATCAATAATGTGGCATGGAACATAAGAAATTATCGATACTTCGGAGACGTATCATGCACTAACCCTCTAATGAGTTGTTCTAAGTTTGGTGTGGAGGAAGTTTTCAAGGATCAAGAGAGGGAGATGATACAACATGATCAAGGAGAGTGAAAGCTCTAAGCTTGGGGATGCCCCGGTGGTTCACCCCTGCATATATCAAGAAGACTCAAGGATCTAAGCTTGGGGATGCCCAAGACATCCCCTTCTTCATCGACAACATTATCAGGTTCCTCCCCTGAAACTATATTTTTATTCCATCACATCTCATGTATTTTGCTTGGAGCGTCGGTTTGTTTTTGTTTTGTTTGAATAAAATGGATCCTAGCATTCTTTGCGTGGGAGAGAGACACGCTCCGCTGTTGCATATGGACAAGTATGTCCTTAGTTTCTACTCATAGTATTCATGGCAAAGTTTCTTCTTCGTTAAATCGTTATATGGTTGGAATTGGAAAATGATACATGTAGTAATTGCTATAATGTCTTGGATAATGTGATACTTGGCAATTGTTGTGCTCATGTTTAAGCTCTTGCATCATATAATTTGCACCTATTAATGAAGAAATACATAGAGCTTGCTAAAATTTGGTTTGCATAATTGGTCTCTCTAGGGTCTAGATAATTTCTAGTAGAGTGTTTGAACAACAAGGAAGACGGTGTAGAGTCTTATAATGTTTACAATATGTCTTTTATGTGAGTTTTGTTGCACCGGTTCATCCTTGTGTTTGTTTCAAATAACCTTGCTAGCCTAAGCCTTGTATCGAGAGGGAATACTTCTCATGCATCCAAAATCCTTGAGCCAAACAACACTATGCCATTTGTGTCCACCATACCTACCTACTACATGGTATTTCTCCGCCATTCCAAAGTAAATTGCTTGAGTGCTACCTTTAAACAATTCAAAATTTATCACCTCTGATTTGTGTCAATGTTTTATAGCTCATGAGGAAGTATGTGGTGTTTATCTTTCAATCTTGTTGGGCAACTTTCACCAATGGACTAGTGGCTTCATCCGCTTATCCAATAATTTTGCAAAAAGAGCTGGCAATGGGATTCCCAGTCCCAAATTAATTAATAAAAATAGACACTCCTCCATGGTATGTGATTGTTGGACGGCACCCGAAGGATTCGGTTAGCCATGGCTTGAGAAAGCAAAGGTGGGGAGGAGTGTCATCATAATAAAAATAAAATAAAAAGGCACTCCTTCATGGTATGAGATTGTTGGCAGGCACCCGAGGATTCGGTTAGCCATGGTTTGTGAAAGAAAGGTTGGAAGGAGTGCCACACAAAAATAAAATAAAATGGGAGCCGCTCTTTGAAGGTTTGTCTGGCAAGGGGGTTAGAGTACCCGCTACCATTCGTTGACAACAACATACACCTCTCAAAACTTTATTTTTATGCTCTCTTTATGTTTTCAAAATAAAAGCTCTAGCACAAATATAGCAATCAATGCTTCCCTCTGCGAAGGGCCATTCTTTTACTTTTATTGTTGAGTCAGTTCACCTATCTCTCTCCACCTCAAGAAGCAAACATTTGTGTGAACTGTGCATTGATTCTTACATACTTGCTTATTGCACTTGTTATATTACTTTGCATTGACAACTATCCATGAGATATACATGTTATAAGTTGAAAGCAACCACTGAAACTTAATCTTCCTTTGTGTTGCTTCAATGCCTTTACTTTGAATTATTGCTTTATGAGTTAACTCTTATGCAAGACTTATTGATGCTTGTCTTGAAGTACTATTCATGAAAAGTATTTGCTATATGATTCATTTGTTTACTCATGTCATTACCATTGTTTTGATCGCTGCATTCATTACATGTGTTACAATAGTATGATCGAGTTTATGATGGCATGTCACTCCAGAAATTATCTTTGTTATCGTTTACCTGCTCGGGACGAGCAGAAACTAAGCTTGGGGATGCTGATACATCTCCCACGTATCGATAATTTCTTATGTTCCATGCCACATTATTGATGATATCTACATGTTTTATGCATACTTTATGTCATTATTATGCATTTTTCGGAACTAACCTATTGACGAGATGCCGAAGGGCCAGTTGCTGTTTTCTGCTGTTTTTGGTTTCAGAAATCCTAGGAAGGAAATATTCTCGGAATCGGACGAAATCAACGCCCAGCATCTTAGAATCCCCGGAAGCATCCAGAACACCCGAGAGTCGCCAGAGGGGGCCACAGGCCCACCAGACCATAGGCCGGCGCGGCCTGGGGGGGCCCGCGCCCCCCTATAGTGTCGGCGCCCCTTCGACCTTCTGACGCTGCCTCTTCGCCTATATAAAGCCCCTCGACCTAAAACCTCGATACGAAAAAGCCACAGTACGAGAAACCTTCCAGAGCCGCCGCCATCGCGAAGCCAAGATCTGGGGGACAGAAGTCTCTGTTCCGGCACGCCGCCGGGACGGGGAAGTGCCCCCGGAAGGCTCCTCCATCGACACCACCGCCATCTCCATCAACGCTGATGTCTCCCATGAGGAGGGAGTAGTTCCCCATCGAGGCTCGGGGCTGTACCGGTAGCTATGTGGTTCATCTCTCTCCTATGTACTTCAATACAATAATCTCATGAGCTGCCTTACATGATTGAGATTCATATGATGATGCTTGTAATCTAGATGTCGTTATGCTAGTCAAGTGAATTTTACTTATGTGATCTCTGGAGACTCCTTGTCCCACGTGTGCAAAGGTGACAGTGTGTGCACCGTGCGGGTCTCTTAGGCTATATTTCACAGAATACTTATTCACTGTTATGAATGGCATAGTGAAGTGCTTATTTATATCTCTTTATGATTGCAATGTGTTTTGTATCACAATATATCTACATGCTACTCTAGTGATGTTATTAAAGTAGTTTTATTCCTCCTGCACGGTGTAATGGTGACAGTGTGTGCATCCGTGTTAGTACTTGGCGTAGGCTATGATTATGATCTCCTGTAGATTATGAAGTTAACTATTGCTATGATGGTATTGATGTGATCTATGCCTCCTTTCGTAGCGTGAAGGTGACAGTGTGCATTCTACGTTAGTACTTGGTTTAGTTGTGTTGATCTATCTTACACTCTAAGGTTATTTAAATATGAACATTGAATATTGTGGAGCTTGTTAACTCCGGCATTGAGGGTTCGTGTAATCCTACACAGTTAGTGGTGTTCATCATCCAACAAGAGGGTGTAGAGTATGCATTTATTTATTCTGTTATGTGATCAATGTTGAGAGTGTCCACTAGTGAAAGTATGATCCCTAGGCCTTGTTCCTAAATACTGCTATCGCTGCTTGTTTCTTTTTTCTTTGCGTTACTACTGCTGCGTTACTACTGCTTGTTTACTGTCCTGGGCAAAGCACTTTTCTGGTGTCGTTGCTACTACTTATTTATACCACCTGTATTTCACTATCTCTTCGCCGAACTAGTGCACCTATTAGGTGTGTTGGGGACACAAGAGACTTCTTGCTTTGTGGTTGCAGGGTTGCATGAGAGGGATATCTTTGACCTCTTCCTCCCTGAGTTCGATAAACCTTGGGTGATCCACTTAAGGGAAAACTTGCTGCTGTTCTACAAACATCTGCTCTTGGAGGCCCAACACTGTCTACAGGAAAAGGAGGGGGCGTAGACATCACTTGCTCATGTCATTTGAGTATTTCTATCAAATTACTTACAAAGTACTATGGTTATCACTATTGCATAAAAACCAAAACCACTATTTTCATAACTATGAATATGACTATGTGGTTGGCAATGGAACCATGGATTGTGTTGATATGGTGGAGGTTCCATTGCAAGGGTTTATATCCATCTAGGATTAAACAACAAATGTCGCCAGTGATTCTTGTGCCGTAATAACCGTGTTAACCGTAAGATCCGGAGTGGGACGGAGTAGTCAAAAGTGTTTCCACCTCTCGTTCATCAACGGATGCTCATTACCGGGTGCACATGATCTTGCGAGACTTGATGCAGGGGTGGGAACCCGTAGAAGTCCCAACGGTAATGAGGTCTATGATGGGTTGCAACTGCTGGCGTAGGAATGTATGGTAGAGCCCTGCATTGACGTCGTGGTCGGAGTCCACCCTGAAATCTATGGGAATAATGGGGCCGGCGTGGACCCAGGGTCGGAGTTTGCAACAACGGGTGGGTGTTCGAGGTAGCGGAGGAACATGATTGGCTAGACCTTATACCGGGCCTCACACCAAAGGAAGTGTGGACGAGCCTGCAACTCGGTTGGCACCAAGGTTAAGATCTCTTATGGGTAAAGCAACACACCTCTGCAGAGTGTAAAGAACCGTGACCTGTCACTCCCTGTTCCGGGATATGGAACTGCGAACGCTGCCGGAAAGGAGCTCCATGAAGTTCTAGTAAACCGGTGAAGGCTGACGGACATAGTTCTTCTGAATAAAAGCAACCTTTTGAAGAAATGATTATAAAAACCTGCATTGGTATTAGACTTTCTGGTCTAATGCCGTAGCTAGTGCATTAAACACCTCTTTCCTATAATGAACTTGTTGAGTACGCTCGTACTCATCCCACTCTTAAATCCCCTGCTTAGATATGGAGGCATCGAAGGAGGATCTACAGTGCAACTCGAAGGCCGAGGAGTCAACAACTACTTCAAGAGACAGAACCCTGTCAGAGGAGTCAGATACCACATCCAACAAGGAGAAAACCTAGTTTAGCCATAGAAGGGAACTAGCTTCCTAAACCTAGCTCCTATTTAGCTAGAGTCTATTCTTAGCCTCTGTAGTTAGTGAAATACTCTACAAATAGAGTTCGTGATAAGACTAGACTACGAGTCGTTCTTCTGGAGTTTATTTGCAGTTTTACCTCATTGTGAAGTAGGAGGCTGTGATGATCTTATGTAACAGAGTCGATGTTGTAATTCTATAGACATGCCTTGGACCCGCATATGTTTCTGTTGTACCACTCTGAGCGATATAATACTAGTGGAACGGTGTTTCATTGGTGTTGTATCAGACTTGCATACTACACCATGCAGTGGTATGCCGGGTCACCACAGTTGGTATCAGAGCAAATGCTTTGACCCTAGGATTAAAACCCTTTAAAGGAGACCTATAGGATTGGTAGTGTCTATAGGAAGTTGTCTTAGTCAAACCAAATACTACATATGACTTGAGATGGATATTCACTTGAGAATAATCCTGACACACTTGAGTCAACCTTTTCAATCTATCTTTTCTAAGTAAAGATAGTCAGCTAATCCCAAACATGTAGCACACCGTTAAGTTTTTAAAACAATAGATGGGTAGATCACAGTTGGTATACCACACATGGTAGTCCAAAGAGAGGATACAACCATAAGGAAGATATTCTATTGGAAGATGTGTACCAACACATGTCATGAATAAGTAAGAATTATCCAGACCTGTAATAGGAGTAATATCAAGTGATTAAGATAATTAAGATACCCTAATAGAAGATGTAGACCCAGACAAGTAATAGGGTAAGTAAAATTTATCTAAACTTGTGAAACAACTGATAGTAAGTGATACAAACAAGTGACATGAGTAGTATAGACCATGATGAGTCAATCATGTGAGGTAAGGAAGAGAGATAGGAATAAAATATGCCTACTTACATGGTAGGGATAGAAATCATATATGATTCACCTGAGAATCGTTATGTGATGGACTAGAATATCATAAACATTTAGGAGGAGAACAATAAGAAGTCAGATCTTCAACAACAAAGCAAGATTTGTGTTCCAGAACCATGGGAAGTGTGCCAAGCACATCATGACCATATGTTTATGAGAGAAACACTTGGAAGTATCGGAGCTATATTCCAATAGTTGTGAATTTAGAGTAGCTATGTTAGAATCCAGATATACCATGTGTAGTAGTCCTCAAACATAATGGAAGCTAAGTTAGTGCTTTCAAAGAAAATTAGGTTAACCTTAACCATCCCAAACCACTTTGTTTCAAGTTTATCTCATTGCAATTGTGCAATTACGGTAAATGTTGAGATAAATAGTAGAATCCCATATATTCGTGCTAAGTATCACGAAATAAACCTATCTTATGTGGTGTTATATACTACACATCTCAGCCTGATGTTTAGAGATGTCTTACTCAACTATTATATTCAGGCTTATGATGGTGTGTATTATAAACACAAAGCTGAACCTTCTTGGATTTTATTGGAATTTTCATTGTTTGACTAGATCCACACATGAAGTTTGACTTTGATATGCAAGTGCATGTTGCAATATCAAGCCTTTACTTGATGCTATAGATCTAGAGGGTAATGGTATTCGTGTGAGGAAGTGACGAATTCTGGAGATTCTGAAGACAAGGTGAAGGTTCACCAGATAAAGGAAACAAAGTTGTGGGAAGCAACCACAATATTCAAAAGAAAGTACCAATCAAAACTCATGCTTTACCTCAACAGAGGAGTACTTTAGTACATAAGAAGCATGAAGGTGAGAAATCTGGTGATTATGGTGAAGCTCAAGCAGATCCATAATTAATATAGAAGAGTGAATGCATGGGAAATCACTTTGGATACTATACTCATAGTGGTTCTCTTGCAAAATAAACCCTGAAGAAAGGAAGATGACCTATGAAATCATAGCAGATATAAGAAGACCATAGTTGATATCAGAAGACCACAATTGGTATAGGATCAATACTGTGAGATAGAGCAGAAGATGTCTCGTTCAGTTGATCAGAACCTAGAATAGAATCCATTTTAGATAACAAATAGCCACAATTGGAATCAAGTAGTCCACCATTTGATTATTTGTACCAAGAAGTTGTGAACAAATAAAATTTTATTAGACAATTAACAATGACCTATAATCATTTAGTCGAAGGATTCACATTGGATGTCCACAACTGAGTGGATATACCACAAACATTCTTCATGAGACCTTAGAAGAAGTACAAACCAAAGCTACACCTAGACCAATATTCTAACCATCAATCCAATGGTTGGAAGAAAAGGAGTTGAAAACCATAAGAAAACTCTAAGGGGTAGAGTAAAGATTGAGTTGGTTGTATAATAACTCAATATTTTGAGCAAGATAGTTGATGAAGGTCTGAACTGAGAGGAAGTTCGATCTTATTTTCATAAGATTGTTGAACACTACTTTCAGAAGGATGTCAGACCAAAAGCCGAGGTTCATACCTCGAGGAAGTAAGAAGTGGACTATAACTTGATAAAGTGAGTAATATTTACTCAGAAGTACGACAGCCCAAGTAAATTTAGGTAAATGAAGTTGGACGAAGAAAATACCGTAGACCAAATATAGCTCAAGAAGGCCAAAGACCGAAGGAGATTGACCATACCAAAACTAAAGCCTATTTGAAAGATTCCTTTCATGGAACCTAAATAACCCAAAATAGTTATAGGTATCAACTATAAACCATGATTGGATGGACTAAATGAGTCTAATCCATTCTTAGAGGAAATAAACCATCACAACCATTCCATGTTAAGTACCTTACTTAGTACCATCATTGCAGTTTTGGTAGTAAGGGAAAACAAAGACCTATTTTATCAAATAGGAGAATGTTATCCAATTAGTCCTCAATTAAGACTGTCAGGACAAGAAGAAGTCTCAATCATTGAATCTTCAATGAGAAAGGAAACAAGCTTATAGAGTTGGAAGAAATCAATGAATCAAAGTAAGAACCATGGTTCAGAGACAAACTCTAATGGATTCCAGGAAGAATCTGGACAAGGGATATATTCAATTATATCTAGTGAGATCCATACGGAGTTCGAGAAAAGTCGTAGTCTGCACAAGTCAGATCCACACTTCGGAAACGTGAGAGAGATCAAACTTCGAGGACGAAGTTTAGTTTAAGGGGTAGAGACTGTAATATCCCAGGTAATGGGGTTACAAAAATAGAGAAAACAGATGTGTGCATTGCATTCATGCATAGAAAATCTGGGGAATTTTCGCGCTTTAAAGTAAAACAGTCACAGTAACTGAAGTTTCACTTGACCTTGGTGGAATTGAAGTAGCTCATCAAGTCAAGCGCTATAAACCTCAATGTGACTTTGCTTAAACCTTGTTTTGGGTAGAGATGAATTGATCTAAGGGGTTAGATCAAATGGAACTAATAATCAACACAACAACACTTTACTCAATGATAAATTTCTTGATCTTATAAAAGATTATAATATGGTAATCCTTGTCATAGCATATGAACATCAATTCAACTGCAAATCAAGTAACAATAAAATGGAGAAACTATTATTGACTTAGCTTTTCCATGCCTTAAACTAATCCTTGATCTTACCATAAACCCTATGATACCCATTCTACTTTAATCTTGGAAACAAGACAAGGAGATCCAACTAAAGAATATAATTCTTCTCTATCTCAAATTATTATACATCAAACCCAGAGAGGTGAGAGATCTATATTATTTATTAGAAAAGCAATAATAAACCTGGAGTTAAACCTTGGATATACATCCATGTATTCCAAACATCACTTTGAAGAAGAACCCTATGATATTATTCCAGACCATTCCTAGAGAGAGAACCATTTATATTAACCATAGATATTGGTGACCACATAATTATCTTTGGAGAATAACCTTAGGTTAGTATTGAAGTCCTTCCCAAGTGAGAGAGACCATTCATATCAACTCTAGCTTTACCTATTAATGAAAAAAGGACAATCTTTGAACTAAAGTATTGGGTTGTAAACCATTTCATCTTGGAGTGGTGAGATAACCAAATACCAAGTGGAATAAGACTATATCCATGAATTAGTGAAATAAGGAGTGGAATAATCCAACTAAGTTAGACAATTGAATCTTTAGCTCAGCAACCTAAATAAATATTAGGAGTACACCATAAACCCTAGAATAAACCATTCCTGTATGAGAGAACTCAAGCTATAGAGTTACACTCAAGATAGTTGAGGCAGCACCTGGATTTGAGGGAGAGAACTATTCTTATAACCAGATGACCATATCATCATTGTTTGAGTAGAACCCTAACAGAATATCTCAGGCATTCTCCTGGGATATAAACTAATGAGGCAACCATAGAAGTTTCATCCTAGAAAGTAAAATAGAAGTACTATACATTAATTGATCAAGACAATGCTTGATCATTGAAGTGAGAAACCTATTTAATGAGAGGTACCTTAGGAAGCCAAACCTTGATCATTATAATTGAGTGATGATCATAAACCCTAAGAACTTGAGGTAAGGATATTAAGAACAAATGGATCATGCCTAATCCAAAACCATGCTTTAGAGAAATAGGAGAATAATCCAACTGCTAACACTTATATGATTAGTAGATATTATTCACCACATGAAATCATAGGGAGATCACTAATAAGCAACCCTAGACTTATATCTCAATCCCAACTTGTGAATCACTTGGTGATCATAAGTAGAATCTTACCCCATCCATTTTTCATTCATTCATCAAATTAAAGAACCTAAGAAAACCTTAGAGTTAAACTCTACACTTTATTTGGTGAGAAACCATACCTCCATATGACCAAAGTTAACTATAAAAAAGAACTATAACTAATGTAGTTACTTTAATGGTAGAATTGAGAATACTATAGAAGTTAATTGGTAGAAGATAAAACCAATTCCCAAATCCTTAGTAATTAGAGAAGCACATGAAATATTAAGCAAGTAACCACCTTATCATGGTTAGGGGAGATTAAACCCTATCACATGCAATATGGTGTCATCTCATCTCTACACCCTAGAATTAAATCTCAAACCTAGTTTGAGTATCATTTGGGTGATCACAACGAAAACCTAAGCTACAAATAAGTTCCAATCCATGTATCATTAGATAAATAGCAATACAACCCTATAAGTGCACTCTAATTAAATCCTATGTTTAACTATGGAACATAAGATGAACCTAGTGCTAAATCTTATAAATGAAACTATATGGGTGGCTATCAACCCTTATTTCCATATATCAAAACTAAACCATGATAAGAGTATTATTAACTCTAAGTATGTCAAGGTGACATTAAAATATCATTTAGAAAATAATTTGAATATTTTCAAAGTTATTATTCAAATTCATGTCCATATGGAAATTTAAACCACATACTAATACTAATTAATAAACAAATGTTTTAGTATCATATTAAAATTGCAACTACACCACTCAAGAATTTGTAGCACCCTGGACTAATCCTTGTAGGAATTAAATTTGCAATACCTGCAAGATAGAGAAATTGAATTCAAATCTGAATTCAAAATAGAAATTTGAAAACAGAAATTACAAAGAAGAAATAAAAGAGAAATAGAAAGAGGGTTACCAGACTCACCTGGCCACACAGCCCACCGTGCAGCCCGTGGCACAAGCTCAGCAGCAAGCCCACCGAGTGCAGCCCAACACGACCCAGTCCACCCACAAGCCAGCCCAGTCCCAAATACCGAATTCACCTCACCTGGTCGTCTTCAACCTCGGCACGCATGGACGCCACCGCGACAGCACCTGGCCACCTCCTCGTCGAGGATATGGATGCCCGGACGCCAGAGACCAAGCCAAAGCTGACCGTAATCTCCATCGCGTCCACCTTATCCGGCGTTGTTAAGATTCGTGCCCAAAACAAGCAGCAACATAGCCGAGCATCCCGGCTAGTCGCCGCCGTCGTATCGCCATCTCAACGAACACCGAGAGCTATAAATAGGCCAGAATGATCTTCGTGAACTCGTTGTTCTGCGAAGCCACTCCATCCTTCCCCAAACCCTCTCAATCTTTCACAATCCCCATTTGCTGGCCGCCGGAGTCGAGCAAGAAACCGACGACTGGAGCCATCCCGGAGCCCAGACTTAGGTCGAGGAGGTGCGCCTCGACGTCTTCTCTACTCTGGCCAAGCTACGCATCCGGGGAACCTCCGAATCGAGCCAATTTTGAAGTTTCCCCTTCACAGTAGCTCATCGGAATCGGCGATTGTGTGGTCTCCTCCGTCAATAATCCTCCTCGTCGAGCCTACTGCCAGCCTCAAGGTGAGATTGCCATCGTTTAGAGCTTAATTCCGCGTCTTTTAGACCCCTGTAGCCCATAGTCGATCGATGGCCGGAGCCCACCGCCGCAGGTGGTGATCTCCGGCGATGTTCCGGTAGCCCTCTGACAAGATCACCACCACCATCCATCTCAGCGTGTCGCGGCGATGCGTTAGGGGCTAACTGCACATCCCAGGAGGCCATAAAACGGCGTAGCCACCGTGCACTGGCTCGCCGGCGTTGAGCCGTCGACGAGACCAGCGTGGCGGTGGGACCCCATAGCTGGTTTGACCTGGTCAACTGCCAACGAGGTAGCTGATCTGGACCATACCCCACATGTCTATGTCTGCGGGTAGAACTAACCGGGTAGCTTTAGCATTCTTAGTTAATTTTAATTCCAGAAAATACTTGCAACTTTGCAAATTCATATAAAATTCAATATAGCTCAGAAAAATATAAATGATACATCAAAATTCTTAGAAAAGTAAATTCTATCCAATAAAAATATAATATGAAATTTTTATTTTTAATAAAAATTCAATTATTTAATACTTGTTAATTAAGCTTTTAATTTTAATTCTAAATTCACTTAAATTCAATAATTAGTAAAAATTTCCAAAAGTAAATAAAAACCAGTAAATAAATAAAGAAAACATTAAGACTAATTTTCTTTATTTGTTATTTTGATTAAATCATTATTAGAGAGATTTAAACCCTAATTAATAATTACCTTAATTATTAATTGTTTAAAAATAATAAAATGCCAAATTCAATATTATTTTTATTCCCAAGTTATTAATAACTTCAACTTTAAATTGAAGTTATTAATCATAGAATTATATGGTAAATAGCAAAACCCTAATTCAATTAGGAACCCCCAAATCCATTACTTCATATGAACCCTAAAATTGTTTCCAAACCTAAAACCCTAAGTAACATGTGATCATGTTACTTCATTAGTAATCATAGATTCATATCTAACAACTAAATACTAGTTCAAATCCACATAAAATATGGGAACCCTATCACGACTAATTAGTATCCCATATATTCATCTTAATCAAACCTAGATGATCAAATAGAACCAACCATAGTTCCTATCCTTAGAGGCAACAACCTTAATTATCCATATCTAGCATCACAACCCTGTGATGAACCATAATAACAAACATGCCCATTAATTGTGCATCACACACCATACCCACTAAACCCTACTAGTGTTAGCTAATTATCAAACCTCCTATTTAGGAACCAACCAATCTTTACTTAGGGAATTAAATAGCAAACCTAAACAACCTCAACCTAATTATTATACTTCTTAGTATTTAAGAAGTATGTTCTTCAAAAGTTATTCTTTTGAAGAAAATAGAGAGTATCCTCAACCCTACCTAATAGGACATATAAACCCTAGCTAGCTAGTACAACAAGGTATACCAACCTTGATAGCACCCATATGCAATTAAATTCCTAAGATACTCATGCTTCACTAATACCATACAAGTCCTTGGTGTTGATGAATCCAACTAGGTTGTGATCCATCTCATATTTACTCCAGAAACTACTTGGAACCAGAATAAACTATAGCAACCCACAAACCCAATTGCCATACTTATTCTTTATTAAAGAACATGTTCTTCAAAAGTTATTCCTTTGAAGAATATAACAAGTAATCAATAACCATGCCATATAGTACTAAAATTGACCACTATCCTTTACTTGTTAACGTTATGCCAATCATCATTCTTTGTGTGCTCAATTGATTACTATGCCTTACTATCTACCTGTTTATAATACCAAGTAATCACACCTGAATAAGAACCTTGTATGTGAATCACTCTAAAAGTGCAACACACCCTAAACCAATCATTACCACTCACTAATCCTAAATCATCGGGGTTAGGACACACTTAGAGCGATTGCATCTCATTCTTATGCATTATTGCATCATTGCCAATCTTTTAAACATCGTCCTTACCGGACGGTGATGCTATTTCAGAATTTGGAGTTATTGCGTATCGAAGACCTTGCATGCATAATCTTGCAGTCAAGAAAGGCAAGTTCATCACTTGCTCATGTCATTTGAGTATTTCTATCAAATTACTTACAAAGTACTATGGTTATCACTATTGCATAAAAACCAAAACCACTATTTTCATAACTATGAATATGACTATGTGGTTGGCAATGGAACCATGGATTGTGTTGATATGGTGGAGGTTCCATTGCAAGGGTTTATATCCATCTAGGATTAAACAACAAATGTCGCAAGTGATTCTTGTGCCGTAATAACCGTGTTAACCATAAGATCCGGAGTGGGACGGAGTAGTCAAAAGTGTTTCCACCTCTCGTTCATCAACGGATGCTCATTACCGGGTGCACATGATCTTGCGAGACTTGATGCAGGGGTGGGAACCCGTAGAAGTCCCAACGGTAATGAGGTCTATGATGGGTTGCAACTGCCGGCGTAGGAATGTATGGTAGAGCCCTGCATTGACGTCGTGGTCGGAGTCCACCCTGAAATCTATGGGAATAATGGGGCCGGCGTGGACCCAGGGTCGGAGTTTGCAACAACGGGTGGGTGTTCGAGGTAGCGGAGGAACATGATTGGCTAGACCTTATACCAGGCCTCACACCAAAGGAAGTGTGGACGAGCCTGCAACTCGGTTGGCACCAAGGTTAAGATCTCTTATGGGTAAAGCAACACACCTCTGCAGAGTGTAAAGAACCGTGACCAGTCACTCCCTGTTCCGGGATATGGAACTGCGAACGCTGCCGGAAAGGAGCTCCATGAAGTTCTAGTAAACCGGTGAAGGCTGACAGACATAGTTCTTCTGAATGAAAGCAACCTTTTGAAGAAATTATTATAAAAACCTGCATTGGTATTAGACTTTCTGGTCTAATGTCGTAGCTAGTGCATTAAACACCTCTTTCCTATAATGAACTTGTTGAGTACGCTCGTACTCATCCCACTCTTAAATCCCCTGCTTAGATATGGAGGCATCGAAGGAGGATCTACAGTGCAACTCGAAGGCCGAGGAGTCAACAACTACTTCAAGAGACAGAACCCGTCGTAGGAGTCGAATACCACATCCAACAAGGAGAAAACCTAGTTTAGCCATAGAAGGGAACTAGCTTCCTAAACCTAGCTCCTATTTAGCTAGAGTCTATTCTTAGCCTCTGTAGTTAGTGAAATACTCTACAAATAGAGTTCGTGATAAGACTAGACTACGAGTCATTCTTCTGGAGTTTATTTGCAGTTTTACCTCATTGTAAAGTAGGAGGCTGTGATGATCTTATGTATGTAGTCGATGTTGTAATTCTATAGACATGCCTTGGACCCGCATATGTTTCTGTTGTACCACTCTGAGCGATATAATACTAGTGGAACGGTGTTTCATTGGTGTTGTATCAGACTTGCATACTACACCATGCAGTGGTATGCCGGGTCACCACATACCTCGCGACACACACACAAAACCAGAAAGACTAAGAACTACACTTCGGTCTTCTGATCATAATGTGTTCGGCGAGGATACCGTCCAACCTGCAAACCTATCAATGACAAACTTTGTGCACGGTTAGAATTGTTCGAGTGTTGTTATCAAACACACAAAACACGGGATATGGATCTTGCTCTTACAATCTCCCCCTTTTTGGTGTTTGATGACAACACACGAATTTGCAATAATTCATAGGATATTATGATACGGTATTTGGTTTGCAAAGGTAGATGAAGCTCCCCCTAGATGTGTGCATATTTAGAATATGCATTGGTATACACATACACACATCCTAGAGAGAAACTCCCCCTAGATTCTACAAACCAAGCACAAGTGCTAAGAAGAATATATGTCAAGATCATGTAGCACAAGTACACTATGGAGGCAAGTATATTTGCATATAGGAGAGTTTGGGTGAACCTTTTCATACCTTTGCCTTGAGAAAACCCAAACTCATAATAATAAGAGCCTCCATAGGAATGATGTAGCCAATCAAAGGATAAATAATGGAGACTATTAAGCTACGAACGATTAAGTCTTAATACAAACGGGGGGATCGGGAGATCCACAAATAGAGTAGCAAACACACATACGAATAAAGTTCTGAATAACTAGGGGAAAGGTTTGATGCCAAGGCCGAAAGAACCAAAATGAAGCCACCAAGCCCTTGGCATCCCCATGCAAATTCCCGTCCTAATAGATCAACTTCTCCCCCTTTGGCATCGAGACACCAAAAAGGGAGAAGGAGCATACTAACGCCCCAAGGGAATCACTCGTCATCGTCATCCTCGTTCTCATCACCCTCATCCTCGACGTCCTCCTCCTCTTCATACTCGCCTTCATCATCATCTTCTTCTTGGGCAAGGCCCTTGCCATGAGGTGGCTTGGGGATGGATTCCTCGGAGCTTGACCAAACGAGCTTCGACTTCCACTCACCGGGGGGAGTGATGTTGTCCTCGGAGCCCTCGGAGACCGGAAGTTGCATGTGCCTCATCATCGCCTTTTGGCGTTGGTGGATCTTCTTGTTGTCGTGATGAGCTTGATACATCCTATCTTCAAGATCCCTTTTGAAGCAAAAGGATTTCTTGAGGTGAGCGGTGAGCTTGGCGAAGAGGCCCTTGGTCTTGACGGAGTTGGGCACATAGTCGGAGTCTTCGCTATCGGCCTCGTCTTCATCCTTGTCCTTGGGAGCTCCCTTGCCAAACCTTGGAAGGTCATGGTCCTTAACAAGCGGGCTCTTCTCCTTGTGGATGGTGACGTTGGGGCGGCATTGTTGAAGAAGATCTCCACGGCCCTCTTGATCCCACTTGAGACAAATGAGCCTCATGAGATAAGGAGCGTACTGAAGAAGCTTGCGAAGGAAAGCACAATCACGCATCTCATGCCAAATGTAATCCATAACGTCCAGTTGCTTGCCGCGGCCCCTCAACTCATGAGTGCGCACAAGGAGATTCACAAGGAACCCATGCACCTCATCATGGTTGGTATGCTTGGGGTTGATGGTGCTGCGGTAGATGCGGTTCATGATGTCGTAGACAGGTAGAAGGCCTTTGGTGCTTCCACACAACATCCTCCCTCGAATGTAGAGATCGGCCATTTTCTCCTTGGCCATTGGCTTGGCTTGGAGATGAATCCGGAAGGTGTTTGAGTCGTCTTCGGGGAGCTCATAACCAATGCTTCTAGCAAAGTCTTGCCATGAGGCCTCCATCACATGCTCCTTTGTCATCCACTTTAAGGTGCGATAGCCTCCTTCATCCTCAAGAAAGACAACCGTGGCATAGAATTGGCAGATTACCTCCTTGGAGAAATCATGAGAGAAGGTCATCAGAGGTATAAGTCCTTGTTCATCACATATCTCTAGTGCTTCGCCAAAGTAGTCGAGGTCGGAGTTCAGCTTGTCCATGCTGATGGAGTATTGGGGCAACACTTGAACTCTTTGGCCCCATAGACCTCATTGTAGATCCTCTCTTGATTGACATGATGAAAATAGTTATTGGGGGCATTGACGAGCATTCCTCGGCAGCAAATAAGGATTAGCCCCTCGCACTTCCATGAACTGGCCCTTTTTGATATCAAGCATTGATCTTTGAGGGCCCCTTGCCCCCGCTGTAGCTTCCCTCTGTCGCTTGGTGGTCCTTATCGGTATGATCTCCTCTTGCTTGTCTTCATCGCGATGACGATGAGAGGATGGCTTGACCTTGCCACCACGGGTCTTAGGTGCTCCTGTGAATAGCAAAGGTTTGGGAGGGAATAGGGGATAAGTGCACAAGCCGTGAAATTAAGGATCAAAGAGGACACTAACAAGCAACATTGGTGACCCTAGACAGAGCGGTAGTACCGCAATTCTGATCCGGTAGTGCCGCTTTGACCGGTAGTACCGTTCGAGGATGAGCGGTACTACCGCTTAAGCTCAGCACATTCAGATCGAGATCGAGTTCCATGGCAAAATCGATCTAGTGTCACACATTGTTGCTAGCTAGTATCCCTGCACATGTAGAGCTTCCAAGAAGGCTTCTCCACCATAAATCTCCATCAAACCCTAGCCTATGCATCTAGGGAGTCCAACACACCCTAGAGAGAGAGATTAGGGTTCATACCGGAGGACATGGCGGAGAAGGAGGTGGGGAAGCTTCTCCACGGAGGAGATTTGGCCGGCGGCGGCTGGAGGAGGGGATCGGGGCCGGTCTCCTTGAGGTCTTGAGGTTGGGAGCTCCTTTGCTTCGAGGTGGGCAGGGGGTTTGTGGTGGTTTTTGGAAAAACGACCTGCCCGGTACCTCTAGTCAAAAGATGCAAGCGGTAGTACCGCTCGTAAAAGCGGTAGTACCGCTTACCAGTACATACCGGTACTTAGGGCGGTAGTACCGGTCTGGGGATAATGTTCAGTTTCGTCAGATAACTGCCCCAGAGCGGTAGTACCGGCCTGAGAAGCGGTAGTACCGGCTTCCAAACTCAAAGACTCTCAGATTTTGGTGTAGACTTGTGCTTTAAGACTGAGTTGGCTCAAGAGATAGATGATGGCTTAGGATTAGATGACGGAACTGTTAAGGTACTACTCAACCAAGCTTGCAAGAGTCAAATCAAGAAAAGCCAAGCTTGGGTGAATCTCCCGAGAAGAAACAAAGAGAAAAGAAAACAAAAAGGAACACAAACTCCTCGAGGAGGAGGTTAGGTGGCCGAAGCCACCGTGTAAGAGTTTGGTAGTGTGAGGTCGCGTAGAGACCTAGGACTCACGACTACAACTCAACATGAAGCTCATAGTCACTTGATTGACGAATGGCATATGCTTTGGGTTTCTTTGTGCATCATGGGGGGAGGGATAGCTCAATAAATTTAAACCGCACTCCCCCTATGTTCATGCGTGCTTTACATCTAGACGTATGGCACAAGAGTGGTATAGGTATCCACTTATGACATAATGTCCGGATGAGAAGCACAAAGGTAGAGAGGCAAACCTTGACGATTATCGATAGAGAGAGAGTCCATTGTCTTGTTGGGCACATTTTGGAAGAATTAATGCTTGGGATTGCTATACCGTTGGATCCCATCATATCTTGCTCTTGAGTATGTCTTGTACTTTGCTTGAATTATGAAAGAGTCTTGACGCTTTAGCACCCCGGCGAGAATAGATCAAAAGGATAGGTTCTTGTGAAGTTCCTTGATCTTCATCATGATTTGGGTCCTCGCCTTGACCTCATTGTTGTTGATGCCGAACTTGAGGTTGTGGAATAGGTGACCTAGCACTTGGTTGTCCAATGGAAAAGACTTGGCCTTGTGGTGTAGATGGCTCCACATAGGTGGAACTTCGTCCTTCCCCGGTACTCATAGAAGGTAGCTTTTGAGATCGGCGAGTGCCAACACTCATCCTTCCTATGGTAATCGGGGGAATTGCATCTCCTTTCTCACAAGAAGCACTTCACCTCCGCCAAAGAACTATCATATCCATCGAAATGTCTCATCACTCAATACCACAAACCTCACAATAGACTCATACTCCATCATCATGCTTGAGTGTCTTCTTAGGTTTGTCTCTCACTTCCGGCAATCCTATGAGGTTAGGGTAAGAGTATGGCTAGGAGCAAAAGGTGGATTCCTTCTTTGCCAATGAAGATATCCAAGATCTTGAGCACAAACTCTGTTCCATTGTTGCTTCTTCTTGCAAGGATTATGTCATAGAACTTGTATTGAAATTGTTTGAGAAACTTCATCATGGTTCATTTCCTTCAACACAATTCCTACAAAACACACTCTCTACACAAAGAAGCAAATTCCATTAGTCCTAGGCCGTGGCCTCTTGAAGAGACTAGCTCCTCAAGAGGACCACTACATGTTCATAATAGTAGGTACAAAGACCCAAGAGTGTAGAGCAATGAACAAAGAGTACATATGTAAGAGTCTTGACAAGGTAGGACTTGATCACCACCTTGTCAAGGCTTCAATACCTTTAAGCTTGTTCGTGTTGTCGTCATGAGAAAGATAGATATAAGGACTTGATGACGACAATGAATTCCTTGCTTCCGGACATAAGACTTGTGGCTTCAAGATTAACCACCCAAGAAGAATCTCCGAAAGCAAGGCCCTTCATGGATCAAGAGTTGGAAATAGGAGCCCATTTTTCAATGGGCCCTATCTTCATATTCTTTGCTTCATTGATCCTTCTTCCTTTCTCAATCTTCTTTGGCATAATTGCCACTTCTCCTTCATTGCGTAAGTCCTCGTGGGCTTCAATGACTCCTTCCAAGAATTGGATTTGGATTTGGAGACTCTCAATCTCGGACCTCAAGTTGTTAGCTTCATCTTCTCGATCCAATAGAGCTTCCTCAAGAAGAGAATTCCTTCTCAAGAGTGAATGCGTGTGTCTCTCTAAAGTGGCAATGTCGTCCCCGTGATTAAGACAAATGTAATCCTTGCTTGAGCGTTTGTATTCTTCTATGGCTTCATCTTGCATAAGCTTGATCACCATAAGTTTGTCCTTGCTTCTCTTAAGATAAGCGATTTCATCCTCATGGTTACAACAAGTGACTTTTTCTTTGCTCAAACGGATCCATTCCAACAAGGATTCATTTTGCCTCTCATTCACTTCGACTAGCTTGGCCTTGTGTTTCTTTAGAGTGGCAATCTATTCTTCATGATCACAACATTGCACCTTCTCTTTACTCAAGCGATAGTATTCATCTAAGGCCTCCTCTTGAGTTGAGATGACATCCAAGAATTTTGCATTGTGTTTTCTCAAGAAGCAAACTTCGTCAAGGAGCTTGTCACAACATGAATTAGGACCTTCATCTTCTTTCTTCTTGGCAAAGGTTGCAACATCCTCAATTGACCATTCATGATCTTCTTCAAGATAATCCTTCTTTGTCTTGAGCTTGTCCAACCAACCAAGAGCATAATCTCGGTCCTTGACGAGTTGGGAGATGAGAGAATTGTTGAAGTCTTCAAGAATAAGAGCACTAGCTTCAAGAGTCATACGCATGCACACTTCTTCCTCATAAGCTTGGGTGAGAGAGATAAGCTCCAATTCCTTCTTCTTTTCAAGCCCTTCATTTTCCACCATATGGTCTTCATCTCCAAGCATGTTAGTTCTAGGCTTCTCGATGGAGGAGATCTTGGTGACGTCGTTGTTGGGGGATAGCTTGGAGAGCCCTTTAGGGAGAGGTCTAAACTTGCTCTTACGAATGAGGTATCCACCATTTAAGTCCCTTCTCTCGTAGATACAATCCCCAACAAAGTGACTCTTGTCGCGACAATTGTAGCAAGAGTTTCTTGATCTTGAGTTTCGTTTCCTGTTTCCATTCCAAGGAAGGAGAGCATTGTAGAACTTTTTCTTGATCCAAAGGTCATCCACAAATGTCGCTCCAAGATCTTGCATTTGCATGGCGAGAGCAATAAGGCGCCGGTACATCTCTTCGGGCGATTCTCCCTCTATCATGACAAAGTCGTTGGCCATCTCTTCACTAAAATGAGAGCATTGGATGCTCCCATTTCCAAGGAAGAGCTTGTCAAGTTCGTCCCAAGCTTCCTTGGTGGTCTTGAGCGAGCGGATATGAGCGCGGTCCTTGGGAGTAATGGCCAAGTGAATCATGTCGATGGCGATGGCGTTGAGTTGGTGGTCCACCACTTCCCTTCTTGTCAAGTTCATTGGGTCTTGTGGTGAATATCCTTCTTCAATGATACGCCAAAGCTCGGTAGAGGCGCTGCGCACATGAGAACGCATTAAGAGTTTCCAATCACCAAAGCTCCTAGATTCAAGTAATGGTGGTAGACCATGAGTCAAAATGCAAGGCATGGGTATTGGGACATTTATGGCATAATCACTTGGTTGAGACACCGCATGATCATCTCTTAATTGTCCCGCAACCGAAAATTCATCCTTCCCTTTTGATGAGGTGTCAACATCCTCAAGATCCTTTTCCCGATGTGAATTTGTTGATTGCTCAACAATCTCAACACATGGAAAAGTGTTAACTTGTGATGGGGAAACATTGACACCTCTCTTAGTATCTATGATGGGGTTTGGTTTTGGAGTAATCAACTCCATCATCATAGCCTTCAATTGAGATACAATGGATGACTCCAATTTCTTGAGGTCATCCAAAGTAGCCGGAGTATTATCGGCACTTGATGATTGAGATGATTGCTCACGGGGAAGGACTCCATTCACAACCACCTCTTGTTCGGCCATTTCTTAGGCGGTAAAGCCCTAGCAAGAAAACCTTGCTCTGATACCACTTGAATGGATCGTAGCGAACAAGAGGGGGGTGAATGGCGCTACGACAAGTTTTAACCTTTTTCAATTTTAGCGCAACGGAAGGTAAAGGTGATAACTTTAGCAATAGTGGTGTTCCTACAAAGATGCTAGGACAAGTGCAACAAGTAAAGGAATCAACAAGATAGTAAGAGTAAGGAGCGAGACAACCGGAGGGCGCGGAGGCGAGGCGAGGTTTGTTTACCGCAGTTCCTTCCACAATAGGAAGTACGTCTGCGTTGAGGAGGTGCTAGTCTCACACAAGAGACTAGACGGCCACACCACGAAGGAAGGCCTCACCTTCTTCCTCGAGAGAGCTCCACGGAGGTGCTCTCCCTCTTCCACTAAGGCACCGGTCGAGGCGGTGATTCCTTCACAAGGTTGGGGTGAGCTCCACACACAAGGATGCTCCCAACACCCTATGGAGCTAGTACATCACCAAGCTAGCTTCCATAGCCGCACATCTCCAATGCTCTACCATAGGAACCCTTCTCCAATGCTCCACCAAAGGAACCCTGATACGTCTCCGACGTATCGATAATTTCTTATGTTTCATGCCAGATGATATCTACATGTTTTATGCATACTTTATGTCATATTTATGCATTTTCTGGAACTAACCTATTAACAAGATGCCGAAGAGCCAGTTGCTGTTTTCTGCTGTTTTTGGTTTCAGAAATCCTAGTAAGGAAATATTCTCGGAATTGGACGAAATCAACGCCCAGGGGCCTATTTTCACACGAAGCTTCCAGAAGACCGAAGAGTCAATGAAGTGGGGCCACGAGGCGGCCAGAAGGTAGGGCGGCGCGGCCCAAGCCTTGGCCGCGCCGGCCTGTCTCCTGGGCCCCTCGTGACGCCCCTTGACCTGCCCTTCCGCCTACAAATAGCCTTCGTCGCGAAACCCCCAGTACCGAGAGCCACGATACAGAAAACCTTCCAGAGACGCCGCCGCCGCCAATCCCATCTTGGGGGATTCAGGAGATCGCCTCCGGCACCCTGCCGGAGAGGGGATTCATCTCCCGGAGGACTCTACACCGCCATGGTCGCCTCCGGAGTGATGAGTGAGTAGTTCACCCCTGGACTATGGGTCCATAGCAGTAGCTAGATGGTTGTCTTCTCCTCATTGTGCTTCATTGTCGGATCTTGTGAGCTGCCTAACATGATCAAGATCATCTATCTGTAATGCTATATGTTGTGTTTGTTGGGATCCGATGGATAGAGAATACTATGTTATGTTGATTATCAATTTATATCTATGTGTTGTTTATGATCTTGCATGCTCTCCGTTATTAGTAGAGGCTCTGGCCAAGTTTTTACTCTTAACTCCAAGAGGGAGTATTTATGCTCGATAGTGGGTTCATGTCTCCGTGAATCTGGGGGAGTGACAGAAACCTCTAAGGTTATGGATGTACTGTTGCCACTAGGGATAAAACATTGATGCTATGTCCGAGGATGTAGTTATTGATTACATTACGCACCATACTTAATGCAATTGTCTGTTGTTTTCAACTTAATACTGGAACGGGTTCGGATGATAACCTGAAGGTGGACTTTTTAGGCATAGATGCATGCTGGATAGCGGTCTATGTACTTTGTCGTAATGCCCAATTAAATCTCACAATACTCATCATAATATGTATGTGCATGGTCATGCCCTCTCTATTTGTCAATTGCCCAACTGTAATTTGTTCACCCAACATGCTATTTATCTTATGGGAGAGACACCACTAGTGAACTGTGGACCCCGGTCCAATTCTTTACATCTGAAATACAATCTACTGCAATTGTTCTACTGTTCTCTGCAAACAATCATCATCCATACTATACATCTAATCCTTTGTTACAGCAAGCCGGTGAGATTGACAACCTCACTGTTTCGTTGGGACAAAGTACTTGGTTTGTGTTGTGCAGGTTCCACGTTGGCGCCGGAATCCCTGGTGTTGCGCCGCACTACATCTCGCCGCCATCAACCTTCAACGTGCTTCTTGGCTCCTACTGGTTCGATAAACCTTGGTTTCATACTGAGGGAAAACTTTCCGCTGTACGCATCACACCTTCCTCTTGGGGTTCCCAACGGATGCGTGTTGTACGCGTATCAAGCTCTTTTTCTGGCGCCGTTGCCGGGGAGATCAAGACACGCTGCAAGGGGAGTCTCCACATCGCAATCTCTCTACTTTGTTTTTGTCTTGCTTTACTTTATTTACTATTTTGTTTGCTGCACTAAATCAAAACACAAAAAAATTAGTTGCTAGTTTTACTTTATTTACTATCTTGTTTGCTATATCAAAAACACAAAAAAAATTAGTTGCTTATATTTGCTTTACTTATTTCAACATGTTTCCTTTTAATTTTACCGTAAAAAACATGCCGGTAGGACGTGGGTCTATAATTGGGAGAAATAATATAGAAGAATTTTTCAATCATGTTAGTACCGTTGAAGATTTTGAAGATAGACACTTGGTAGAACTTGCTCCTACTTATGAAATTGCTGCTGCTGCTTTAGTTCGCATGTTGGAAACTAAATTTGTTAATCTCAATCCTATAATCCAACACATGTTTCTTACACTCAGTGATATGGAAGAAGGGGAAAAGAAAGATTTTGTTTTAGAAACCCTTCTTAGAGAATTTGGTGGTATAGCAAGAGAGGCTAGAAAGGTCTTTATTAAATATAAGATGCTTGGTTCTTATACCAATTTTGTTAGTTTCCTTGAAAGGATGGACATGGAGAGAGTAAGGTACACTAATAATATTAATGATGGTGGGGAGATCAAAGCACCAATACCATGTAAGCTCCTAGCGATTAATGAAGCACTAGAAAATAATTATGCTTGGCTTGTTCCTGAAAATTTGTTTGATGAGAGTAGCAAGCCCAAGACTAATGAAAAGGGAGCCGCTGAAACTTATGTATCCAATATACTATGCATGGTTGAGAAAACTCCAAACCCCGCTGTAGATGCACCATCTTTTGATAATACTTGATACACACTTTCTGCGCCTAGCTGAAAGGCGTTAAAGAAAAGCGCTAATGGGAGACAACCCATGTTTTTTTTACTACAATACTTTTATTTTATATTTCTGTCTTGGAAGTTGTTTACTACTGTAGCAACCTCTCCTTATCTTAGTTTTGTGCATTGTTGTGCCAAGTAAAGTCGTTGATAGTAAGGTTCATACTAGATTTGGATTACTGCGCAGAAACAGATTTCTTTGCTGTCACGAATCTGGGCAAAATTCTCTGTAGGTAACTCAGAAAATTATGCCAATTTACGTGAGTGATCCTCAGATATGTACGCAACTTTCATTCAATTTGAGCATTTTCATTTGAGCAAGTCTGGTGCCTCAATAAAATTCGTCATTACGAACTGTTCTGTTTTGACAGATTCTGCCTTTTATTTCGCATTGCCTGTTTTGATATGCTTGATGGATTTTTCAATTCCATTGACTTTCAGTAGCTTTGTGCAATGTCCAGAAGTGTTAAGAATGATTATGTCACCTCTGAACATGTATATTTTGATTGTGCACTAACTCTCTAATGAGTTGTTTTGAGTTTGGTGTGGAGGAAGTTTTCAAGGATCAAGAGAGGGAGATGATACAACATGATCAAGGAGAGTGAAAGCTCTAAGCTTGGGGATGCCCCGGTGGTTCACCCCTGCATATATCAAGAAGACTCAAGCGTCTAAGCTTGGGGATGCCCAAGGCATCCCCTTCTTCATCGACAACATTATCAGGTTCCTCTAGTGAAACTATATTTTTATTCCGTCACATCTTATGTGCTTTGCTTGGAGCGTCGGTTTGTTTTTGTTTTTGTTTTGTTTGAATAAAATGGATCCTAGCATTCTTTGTGTGGGAGAGAGACACGCTCCGCTGTTGCATATGGACAAGTATGTCCTTAGGCTTTACTCATAGTATTCATGGCGAAGTTTCTTCTTCGTTAAATTGTTATATGGTTGGAATTGGAAAATGATACATGTAGTAATTGCTAAAATGTCTTGGATAATGTGATACTTGGCAATTGTTGTGCTCATGTTTAAGCTCTTGCATCATATACTTTGCACCCATTAATGAAGAAATACATAGAGCATGCTAAAATTTGGTTTGCATATTTGGTCTCTCTAAGGTCTAGATAATTTCTAGTATTGAGTTTGAACAACAAGGAAGACGGTGTAGAGTCTTATAATGTTTACAATATGTCTTTTATGTGAGTTTTGCTGCAACGCTTCATCCTTGTGTTTGTTTCAAATAGCCTTGCTAGCCTAAACCTTGTATCGAGAGGGAATACTTCTCATGCATCCAAATACTTGAGCCAACTACTATGCCATTTGTGTCCACCATACCTACCTACTACATGGTATTTCTCCGCCATTCCAAAGTAAATTGATTGAGTGCTACCTTTAAACAATTCAAAATTTATCACCTCTGATTTGTGTCAATGTTTTATAGCTCATGAGGAAGTATGTGGTGTTTATCTTTCAATCTTGTTGGGCAACTTTCACCAATGGACTAGTGGCTTCATCCGCTTATCCAATAATTTTGCAAAAAGAGCTGGCAATGGGATTCCCAGTCCCAAATTAATTAATAAAAATAGACACTCCTCCATGGTATGTGATTGTTGGACGGCACCCGAAGGATTCGGTTAGCCATGGCTTGAGAAAGCAAAGGTGGGGAGGAGTGTCATCATAATAAAACTAAAAATAAAAAGGCACTCCTTCATGGTATGAGATTGTTGGCAGGCACCCGAGGATTCGGTTAGCCATGGTTTGTGAAAGAAAGGTTGGAAGGAGTGCCACACAAAAATAAAAATAAAATGGGAGCCGCTCTTTGAAGGTTTGTCTGGCAAGGGGGTTAGAGTGCCCACTACCATTCGTTGACAACAACAAACACTTCTCAAAACTTTACTTTTATGATCTCTATATGTTTTCAAAATAAAAGCTCTAGCACAAATATAGCAATCGATGCTTTCCTCTTTGAAGGACCATTCTTTTACTTTTATGTTGAGTCAGTTCACCTATTTCTCTCCACCTCAAGAAGCAAACACTTGTGTGAACTGTGCATTGATTCCTACATACTTGCATATTGCACTTGTTATATTACTTTACATTGACAATATCCATGAGATATACATGTTATAAGTTGAAAGCAACCGCTGAAACTTCATCTTCCTTTGTGTTGATTCAATACCTTTACTATGAATTATTGCTTTATGAGTTAACTCTTATGCAAGACTTATTGATGCTTGTCTTGAAGTACTATTCATGAAAAGTCTTTGCTATATGATTCAATTGTTTACTCATGTCATTTACATTGTTTTGATCGCTACATTCATTACATATGCTTTACAATAGTATGATCAAGGTTATGATGGCATGTCACTCCAAAAATTATCTTTGTTATCGTTTACCTGCTCGGGACGAGCAGGAACTAAGCTTGGGGATGCTGATACGTCTCCGACGTATCGATAATTTCTTATGTTCCATGCCACATTATTGATGATATCTACATGTTTTATGCATACTTTATGTCATATTTATGCATTTTCTAGAACTAACCTATTAACAAGATGCCGAAGAGCCGATTCTTTGTTTTACTGCTGTTTTTGGTTTCAGAAATCCTAGTAAGGAAATATTCTCGGAATTGGACGAAATCAACGCCCAGGGGCCTATTTTCACACGAAGCTTCCAGAAGACCGAAGAGTCAACGAAGTGGGGCCACGAGGCGGCCAGAAGGTAGGGCGGCGCGGCCCAAGCCTTGGCCGCGCCGGCCTGTCTCCTGGGCCCCTCGTGACGCCCCTTGACCTGCCCTTCCGCCTACAAATAGCCTTCATCGCGAAACCCCCAGTACCGAGAGCCACGATACGGAAAACCTTCCAGAGACGCCGCCGCCGCCAATCCCATCTCGGGGGATTCAGGAGATCGCCTCCGGCACCCTGCCGGAGAGGGGATTCATCTCCCGGAGGACTCTACACCGCCATGGTCGCCTCCGGAGTGATGAGTGAGTAGTTCACCCCTGGACTATGGGTCCATAGCAGTAGCTAGATGGTTGTCTTCTCCTCATTGTGCTTCATTGTCGGATCTTGTGAGATGCCTAACATGATCAAGATCATCTATCTGTAATGCTATATGTTGTGTTTGTTGGGATCCGATGGATGGAGAATACTATGTTATGTTGATTATCAATTTATATCTATGTGTTGTTTATGATCTTGCATGCTCTCCGTTATTAGTAGAGGCTCTGGCCAAGTTTTTACTCTTAACTCCAAGAGGGAGTATTTATGCTCGATAGTGGGTTCATGTCTCCGTGAATCTGGGGGAGTGACAGAAACCTCTAAGGTTATGGATGTACTGTTGCCACTAGGGATAAAACATTGATGCTATGTCCGAGGATGTAGTTATTGATTACACTACGCACCATACTTAATGCAATTGTCTGTTGTTTTCAACTTAATACCGAAGGGGTTCGGATGATAACTTTGAAGGTGGACTTTTTAGGCATAGATGCATGCTGGATAGCGGTCTATGTACTTTGTCGTAATGCCCAATTAAATCTCACAATACTCATCATAATATGTATGTGCATGGTCATGCCCTCTCTATTTGTCAATTGCCCAACTGTAATTTGTTCACCCAACATGCTATTTATCTTATGGGAGAGACACCACTAGTGAACTGTGGACCCCGGTCCAATTCTTTACATCTGAAATACAATCTACTGCAATTGTTCTACTGTTCTCTGCAAACAATCATCATCCACACTATACATCTAATCCTTTGTTACAGCAAGCCGGTGAGATTGACAACCTCACTGTTTCGTTGGGACAAAGTACTTGGTTTGTGTTGTGCAGGTTCCACGTTGGCGTCGGAATCCCTGGTGTTGCGCCGCACTACATATCGCCGCCATCAACCTTCAACGTGCTTCTTGGCTCCTACTGGTTCGATAAACCTTGGTTTCATACTGAGGGAAAACTTGCCGCTGTACGCATCACACCTTCCTCTTGGGGTTCCCAACGGACGCGTGCTGTACGCGTATCAAACCCTTCCAATGCTCCACCAAAGGAACCCTTCCAATGCTCCACCAAAGGAACCCTACCACCAAGATCCACTAAGGAGTACCACGAATTGGTGAACTTTCTCTCGGTAGAATGATAGATCGGGGTCTCCTCCACCACCTCTCAAAGTATGAGCAAGATTGGTTGGGTGGATGAGGAGATCCCCTCAATTTTGAGCTCAGCAAAAATGGAGGAGAGAGAGAGAAGAGCCAGGTCGGGCTGGAGAAGAAGGGGCCTTTATATAGGTCCCTCCAAATCCAACCGTTGGATGCTGTTTTTGCCTAAGCGGTACTACCGCTTCTGGGAAGCGGTACTACCGCTCTGAGTTCGAATCCCCACAGAACTTGTCCACGTGGACACATCGCGGTACTACCGCTTGCGGTACCGCTCGAGGTACCGCAACAGGGTCCAGACCTTACTGGACTCGAAGCGGTACCGAAGCGGTACCACAGCGGTACGACCGTAACGCATTACGGTACTTGAGAGGTACCGTGGGCGGTACTACCGCTCTCAAGCGGTACTACCGCTCAAGGTACCGTAACCTGTTATGTGGGACATTTCGCCTGCAATCCTCAGAGCGGTATCTCGGGCGGTACCAGTAGGGGTAGTGGTACTACCGCTCCAGGTACCGGTAGTACCGCTATGGCTAAAACAGCTTTTTCCTCTTTTCCTCTCCTACCATGTTACCTCGCGACACACACACAAAACCAGAAAGCCTAAGAACTACGCTTCGGTCTTCTGATCATAATGTGTTCGGCGAGGGTACCGTGCAACCTGCAAACCTATCAATGACAAACTTTGTACATGGTTAGAATTGTTCGAGTGTTGTTATCAAACACACAAAACACGGGATATGGATCTTGCTCTTACATCTGGTATTGTCAATGCGATGATCTCTCTTGAAGCTGGAGTCGAGGAAGACGACGATAGCAACTTCCATGGCGTGTGCATTGGTGTATGCTGAGAGTTTGCTTGACTGGATGTGCTTCTCATCTGCTATTGTGCGGCCTGAGAAGACATTTGGTTTTTAGATGATATGAGTTGGTGAATTGTCACCCCCTTCATCCCTCTATAGGTTTAGCGAGGTGGCTTTAAGTTTGATCTTTTGTATTGCTCTTGTAAGGTGTTGTGAATAATCTAATAAAAAAACTATGTGCATCCTTTAAATGCAGAAGCTGGAACGATATTTCCCCATTTTGAAAAATAGAATTCTCAGTTCTGCTCTTTAGTGATTCGTGTGTTTGCGGCATTTTAGCAAACAGAAAGAGCAAAATGTCAGAACCCCGCAGCGGGCAAGGATGATATCGTGCCCATCCCATGGTTGAAGATTAGCAATGTATTAACCCATAAGCGTGTATTCTTTTTCAGTCGATGTGTATTCCTGGTATTTCTTCCATGCTCTGAGCAGTAAGTCATGTGCATGAGGCGACATGGCTTTAACTCTAGAAACGCTCACATGTGAGCGGCTAGACGAATTTCTGGTTTTTTGATTTTTTGCGTTGTTTGCGTCTGGACCCTCCTTTAGTGGGGAGACGCATTCCGATATTTTTGTCCGCGTCAGGTTTGTGTCGAGGGAACTGACCGCGTAACCGCTTTATATCCGCATGCGGCTGTGTGCTAAATTGGTCCATATGTCAGTCACTCTTCTCCCCACCTACCTCACTTTCCTCTCTCTCCCGTCTCACTTTTTCTTCTGTCTCTCCCCAAATCCTAGGCAGCTATCCACATGCTTCGCTTCCTGGGCTGGTGTCGGTGGTAGGCGACCTCCGCTGGCGGCACCTATCCTCGTCGATCGGCCGGACCACCCTGGTGGAGCTGGACGCAGAGCGCGACGGCTTCATGGACCTCAGCGAGTTCACAGCCATCCACGGTCACCGTTGCGGCAAGCTCGGTAGCGCTACCCGGTGACGCGCTTTGGCGGCAAGCCGTCGCCCACGAGATGGTCGACGCCGCGCGCGCACGCCCTTGGCTTGACGAACCTGCATGGAGCGCGCCCACCATAGTCGCTTGCGTGGAGCGCGACGTGCCGCCAAGGAGGCTCGCAACCTGTTGCCGCCCGATTGGTCGCCGTCGAAGCCGCCCAGGTACAACTCCTCGTTGAAGCCTTGAAGGCATGGTAGAACTCCTCGTTGAGGAGGAGGACGTTGCCGCTCCCGTAGGAGTACGTGAGCGGGAGGAGGTCGAGGAGGTCCGCGACGAGCTCGTCGGAATTCGCCATAGACACGGCGGCGACGGTCGGGAGCGCGCCGACTAAGATGACGGGTATTGGCGAGGCCACGACAGAGCTGGAACGGGAGCACGTCGCGGTTGAGGGCGTCAGGGTTGGGCTCGACGCGGAGGGGAGGTGATGCACTACCAGGATTCAAAGCGCTTCCGAGGTCGACGGCGAGCGCTCTTGGCCGTAGTCCGTTGGGCGTCTGGCAAGCCCAGACAGGCTAGGCGAGACTGCTCCGCTGCCGCTCCTAGCCAGCGGCCAGCGCATGTCTCCCTCGCCTCCGCCTCCAAGGCGTGACCCGGTCGGAGGTCGCCGTCGCCGACAGCGCAACGGTTGCAGGGCCAGCGCCGGCAAATCGGCAATGATATGTATCTCTACTAGGTACTACCTAGTACTACTTACGTGCGCAGCATGAACTGTATCTCTTTGCTTGCTTGTACTACTTTTCTGGTTCCACTAGTCATACTTCTAGACGCAAAAAGAACATCGCTGGAGGCACTCCGACGCAAACAGACGGTTTTAATTTAGTATTTACGAACGCAACGTAAACGGTCAAAATATGGTCAAAATATGGACGTTTTTTGCGTGCCTCATTTGCATCGCCCTGCTGGAGATGCCCTAAGTGCTCGAATTTTGCCTTGGACCTTAGTCCATATCTCAATACAAATTCTGAAATTCTCTTAGCCCATGTGAGAATGGTAAGGGGTGGGACTAAAGTTTACTCCCACATTGCTAGTTGGGAGAGAATTGAAGTGATATATAAAGTGGGCTGTTCTAGTCCTAGTAAGTGAGTGAGAAGAGAGAGCCCTCGTGCACTCCTCCTCCTCCGCCGCCCGCCTCGCCGAGCTTATCTTTTTGCTATTCGGAAAATTAATTGTGTAATCAATTACGAGTCATTAACGGACACGTTAATTCGTTCCGGTTTTTCTGGATCGTGGACTCGTACGTGGGTTGCGCGGACGCAAACCCTACCCTGCACGAGACACCATATGCGACCGCCTCTTTCCAGTTCATTGCGTCGCCGCCTTCATCTTCCTCATCCCGTTCTTCAGCATGCACCGACCGGCAGAACAGTAAGCCTCTGGAACCTGTCTCTCGTAGACCTGTACGGGTGAGGGGCAATCAGGTTTTTGGGGAGCAATTACGCGCGACTACTGGCAACACGACGTCGTCCGACGACGACTTTCCAAACGTCAACTTCTTCCTGGACATCGACAACCTCTTCAGCAACCTCAACATTGGCGACAACCAGAATGTTGCTGCCGCCAACATCGCCGCCACTGCTGCTGCCGTCAACGCTGGACGGTACACGTTTCTGTCCTCCTCGTTTCAGATCTTACTAGAATTTCTACTACTGCTGTTTGGAATAGATGCGATAGGTTTATCTTGTGTAGATGCTATATGTTCGTCTATTGTGTTGATCTGCATGATTAGTTCATCTGCCGTCTATGTAGTTATGGTTTATAGTTTGGATTAATTCAATATATTCATCAGTAAGCTGATTGAATTGTAGCAGCATGATGCTACCTTGAGCCACGCCATCGTTCATTGCGAATTTGCGAGGCGCCGCCGCCGCAGGGTGGACAATTACGTTGATGATCCGTGCTACTCTCTGCAAATCTCAAGCTCCAGCCGCTGCCATAGCAGCTATCTCCAATGGTCCAGTGACCCAGCCCCTAGCTGGCGATTCCCCCAGCTGCACTACCGCAGCACAAGGAACGCAACGCAACGCATTCCTCCCAATCCTTAGAAACCGCAGGAGCATTGGCCCCAATCTTGGCCTCGTCCCCTTACGCGTCGGCCTGCTCCCCCCATGTCCCTCCTTCTTGGGGTTCGGCTTGCCCCTTCTCCCTCAACCCTCACGACCCTGTCCACCAAGTTCTCGACCAAATGCCAACCTCACGACCCCGCGCCCACCACCTGCTCGACGCCGTGCCTTTCTGCATTCTTATTCGATGGGCGTGGCCCCTTTCGGTCATGGGCAACAGGTTTGCTTGCAAGAGGTTTTGACAGAAAGGCTGGAGCATTGCAGTTGGAGATGGGGAATGTGGGCCTCATTCCCATGGTAATGGCTATTTGAGGGCAGGAATGATGGCAGTGGGATTGCTGCCGGATTTGATTACATACAGTTCTGCATTGGATATTGTAAGGCAGGGAGTTTGATTAGTGAAGAAGGCACTCTGGTTCTTCTGAGTCGTGCAGGGTTAATCAGAAACATTAGTTTATAACATTCTTGTAGACGGTCATTACAGATTTGGTAAATTAGAGGGGCCTAGATTCATCAACGAGGAGATACTCAGATGCCAAAGCAGATCATGGTTGTGCGCCTGGTTTTTGTACATATACAATTCTCATCAATGGGTCATGTAAGGTGAGGAACCTTCTATTGCATAGGGATTCTTTGATGAAATGCTGACCAAATGTTCGGGCCCATATTGCTTTGCCTACAATACAAGCATTTAGTTAACAGCTGACTCTAGGCGCTATTTCTTAGGCTTTTCAGTTGAGAGGAATTTATTCTGATACAGTCACATACAAATGTTCTTACAGGATGCAGGACTGGTAACCTGAAGCATGCCTATCTGTTGTGGATGAAGATGGTCAGTGGTTGCTTATAGCCTGACAGTGCCACATACACTTCCATGATTAATGCACATTGTGAGAGGGGAAGCCTAAGAGAAGCAAGGAACATCTTTGATGGCCTCAGCGGTCACCTATACTGTGTTTATGACTTCATTCACACATACTGTAGAAGAGGTCTTTATTCAGCATACTGTCGATTAATGAAGATGCTAGAGGCTAGAGCAAGGAGCTGCCTGAACCTTATGAAGTAGCACATCATGTGCTCAGATATGCACTCTGCGGGATGGGGAGAACTAGCTTGGCATATCAACATTTTCATGAGGTGATGAATAGGGGATCGGTGCCAGACAAATAGACTTACACTTGCCTGATAGATGGAAACTATAAAGAATGTAATTGGGTGGAGGTGATAATATTGTATAGTGAAATGCATCAGAGAGGTATCTGTGCAGATTACTGCACGTATAATGCCTTCTTAAGGGATCTGACGAAGCCAAGTGTACCATGAAATTCAGTGCTAGGAGAATGTTGTTATGGTTGCATAGATAAGTCTTGGAGAAAGATGATCGTATTGGCCTTGCTTGGCACAAGTCCCTGCAAGAAAATTATCCTATGTTCAGTTTTTCAATTAGCGGATGACAAATGGAGCTCGAGACATAATTCTCTGAGCATGCTTTCCAACCAGTTATTGAGCGCAGACTGATCCTCCTTCTCATGCTTCGAATTTCGTCATGATTGTTCCTTGGATCTGCTCTCGTATATATATGTTTTCAACGATTGTATATTTGGGAATTGGTGATCACTTTCCATCTGACAAAAATGCTCATGGTAATACTGTTGCGCTCCATTTACTTTCCATATACATAGGTTGTCAACATGTGAATGGATTTAGGAATTTGGGACTGGGCTGTCGATAGTAATATGTAGGTTTTCTCTTTGTAAAAATGTACCAAGTTTCTGTAAAATCGGTTATATCAGCAATTTTTCTGATAGGAATCTTGCCATGTACCCTGTCAGATATTCTTTGTATCATTAAGGAATTTTTTTCTTAGTGTTAACTGTGGTAGAGGGAAACTGTAGCCCTTCATTTTTTAACAACGGGTCTAAATTGTATGCTAACTTGTTCATGTTTTGAAGAATGCATGTATTATGTTAGGATTGTACTGTACATCTCCATATTAACTAGATGCTATACTGGCGACTTAAAAGACTGGATGTGTTAATTTAAAGTTACACATATTTTTTGACAACGTATGTAATCAAGTGTCCTTCAAGAAATACTTCTAACAAAGGCTCAATATGTGAATTATATCAAAAAATTTAGGCATTGCCATCATCTTTTGACTGCACTAGGGCTCAATCGTATTCATCTCACAAAGACTGATTTTGATGATTTAACATAGCAACTGCAGTCTGCGGGTAGGTGATAGATCAATTCTCACTATACTATTCCCATGAGGCCTGTAGCGAAGCTACCCTGAAACCTGGAAAGCAACTGCAACTGCAAACCTGTATCATACACAGCAGGTAAGGCACTTAGAAGTTTGAAGCGCTGGTATGAAAGCTTGCTCTCACACTGAAGGGCAGTTGGAAAGCCCGTGGCAGTGCTTGTTGATGGCAGCACTACAGTGCTGCAAAGTATTGATTTCAGTTGTACAGATGACAATGCTGAAAGCGGCTGATTCATGTGCTTGTCTGCATCTCTCAATATACTATGTGCACAAATGAGAAATACATTTGAGGAGCTGGATACCTTTTCTTAAGCGAAGAAGAAAGGATACCGCGTATCACAGGTTCATTGCAAAGGTTAGTGGGACTCATCATAATTTAATAGCTTCTCCTCGTTTGCCGACTGTCGCTGCGTCACCCGCAACTCAGTCATCACCCTCGCAAACCCGCTGCTGCTCCAACACACATGTATATAACTACTGCAGTGGACCTGCGATGGGATTAGAGAAACACAAACCAGGAAAGAAAACCAATACTTAAACATTATACCTGATACTCTTATCTGATCTTCATTAGCTGGTACAGTATTGTTTGACTAGTACTCCTCGATGCCCTGCGGCTGACACTGATTTTGCACAACGTGCCTAATTAATCGTCTTCTTGGAACTGGCACTTTGGCAGTACTAAACTAAAAATATGTGCAAGCGATCAAGCAGTTGCTGGAAAGTGTCACCTGTATCTCTGCGTATCCAGTCACTTGAGGAAAAAGAATCACCTCCTCCACTGCTCAAGGCAAAATGCAGCCATCTTTTCACACCACGGTCAGAAAGCTCGAGCATGGCAATTGAGATATGTTCCTATGATCTCTCAGCCTTTTTCATCTTGTTGTCGTATGCACGAGCCTGCACGCATGGACGCATGGTGTTCTCAGCAAGGTACAGTAGTTGTTCTGTCTCGCTGTCACTGTGCACACCATAACAATCTTGAGATCGTTCTATCTACTCATGTTGCAGAGATGTGCACTCAGCGGTCGAGTGGAGCTCCTTGATCGAACGCCAGGCAGAAAAAGTAGCATGTGTTTGTGTCATTTGTATAAATCAAGTTGGAGAGATTTGCTTGGAAGACTGGTAACCTGAATGATGTTTGTGGATGAAGATGGTAAGTGATGGGTTACAGCATGACTGTCACGTACACTTGCTTGATTCATGCACTTTCTTAAACTGAAAACTACAGGGAAGGCCCCAACAGTATTCTTTTTTCAAGATGTTCCAATGTGCAGCGACCAAGACTTCCATGACTAAAGGTTTGTTGAAACCTAACTTGGCCTCTGACACAATCGAATTTGTTTCAGCATTGGCATCGAAGGAAAGGCCGATGGAGGTCCAACATTCCAAGCTACGTCTGCATGTTGATCTTTGGATTCTGGCTGAGCAGATTTACAAAGAGCAGTCAGAAGAGATGATCCCTGGCTAAGATGCACTCGCATTGTGAGGGTACGACTAAGAGAAGCAAGATATGTTTTTTTCTGGCATGGCCTCAGCCTCTCAGGTGGTTTTGCACCCTCAGCAGTGGGCTATACTGTTTTTATTCAGACATAGTGTAGAATACGAGATCTTTATTCAGCATACTGTTGGTTTCGAAAGATGCTGGAGCAAGGCATTGAACATATGTTTGACACGAGAAAAACGTACAACACGACTCCCGCGAGTAGGGCGGAAGGGCGTGGTTTCTCTCATGCGCACCGGGGATCGGTAGAGGAAAAAGATGCGGGCGTGCCAGTGTATAATGATACACAAAGTAACCAAAAAGATGCGGGAACAGTATTTCATTAATCTTTGAGATAACAAATACAATTCCCATTTATGTGTTGCGCTCCGTGGCCTACTAGCGCGGCCAGCCTGACTAGGGCGATTGCAGTCTCCTGATTCCCGGGGCCTCGGAAGGCTCCCGGTTAATTACTCCCGCGGGTTACGCCACGAGACACCTCCGATTAAGCCGTGTGGTCGTCTTCGTCGTCTTCGCTTCACGTCCTGCATGCATGATAGTGGTGAAGAATGTGTGTGGGCAGCGGCAGAGCCCGTGTCCTCGTCGGTACACGCGCCGCGGTAAGCGTGGCCTATGCTGCGGCCTCGCCCGCCCTCGCCGTCGCGCCTCGTCGGTCTTGAGCGGCGATGATGATTGTTGTTGAAGTAGCATGATGCAGTCCGTTTAGCTAGGACATCTCGACGACTTAGCGGCATCGTCGGGGTGCGCAAGGGGTATGCCTCACGGGAGTAACTTATCGGGAGACTGGCGTCGGTGTAAAACCAACACACGCTCATGTCGGCATGACCGGTGTGGTCGGCGCCGTGACTGGGCCCGACGCCGAGTACACGGCAGTCGGCGCAGCTTGGGTGCCGTCTCACGAGGCCACGGTAGAGTCGTGTCGGGGCGCCGTCCAGCGGCGACAACCTGTACGTCGTGAGGAACCTGCACGTCGCGAGCCTAGCGGCCAGTCTCGAGTTGGCCACGCACGTATCGCCCAGGTGCATGGGACGTGCATGGCGTATTCACGATCGTGTGTTTGGCTTAGCTGAGTGTGCACATGCCAAACCATGCATACACGTGTTTATCTCGTCTCTTCCTTTATTCTGATTAGTTCACCGATAAGAGTATGGCGTCAGCAGCAACACGAGATGCCGATAGCAACTCGGCCACTGCGCCAACTCCTTCGCATCTCCGTCGGGGAGAACCTGCCCACCAATGAACCTGTACGTGGACTTATGTCCATGATCAAGCTGCTCTGTACGCCGCGCTGGGGCTGTGTTTGTCCACCAGTAGCACCCGTACTCCAGGCCGGGCGAAGCGCTTGTACGCCAGGCCAGGCTGCCACCGTCCGCCGGGAGCTACACCTGTACGCCGGGCTGCACAGCGTCCCTCCGCCGGAAGCCGCACCTGTGCGCCGGGCTGTACCTGTCCGCCTGGCTGCTCCTGTACGCCACCGCCGAGCTGCACCTGTCCGCCTGCATGCCGTGTTCCAAGCTGCGCATGCACGCCGACGCTGAGCTATTCGTCGAATCCAGGATGCCGAGGACTTGAAGGTGTACGTCGAGCTGACCCCTGCTGGCCGAAGCTGAACCTGTACATCATGGTATGGACGTTGTGGCCGCGGCAAGGGCCAATGAAGTCGGCGGCAAAGGGCTGCGTGCCCGGAGCGCCTCGACGTCGCCGCCTTGGCTCCAGAGCAACACGCTGAGCGCCTAAACACCATGGCCGCTGCAGTCACGTGAGCTCCATGGAGTTCGCTTCGAGGGGCCGCGCTCCCGTGGCACCTTAGCGTCGTCATCCAGACTCTCGAGGGTCCACACTCCCGTGGCATCTTAGCGTCGTCCTCCCTGCTCTGGTCCGCGGTGGTGGAGATGGCGGCAGGCTGCGCGCCGGCAGCTCCGACGCTTGTACTTCGTCACCAAGATCGACGACGGGCGACATGTGCTGTAGAGAGAAAGAAAAAGAGTGGTCGGCTATGTCAGCCGTGAATCTCACCATTAGCAAAGCTCAGCTTCGCCTCCATGGTCGTGCGTCCTCCTCCTTGAACCTGTACGTCTTGCTCCGAGTGCTGGATGGATGGGTTGCCGTGCGAGAGCTGGCTATGGCTGAGAGCTGGATGCGATCTCCTTGGCCAACTCCTCCGTGCCTCCCTTCTCTGTATTCTTTTGTTCTGTCCTCTGCCGTCTGAGTCTTGCCTCTATATATAGGCGGCCGGCCGGCACGAGATAAGGATCGTGGCCCTGTTTTACGGAACAAACATCCCGATCGATTCCCCTGATCTCATCCGTAGGCTGCACGTCAGCTATTTAAAATTTTATCTGCTTTGCTTCTAGAAACTCCATGTACCTGATACAACAGAACAAGAAAAAGTATTGCGTCGTTGAGACTCCCCTTAACCCAAGTTGTCACGTACATGCTCGAGTCCATCCGGCCGATCGATCAGGTGCGTGCACGAGAAGCTGCTGAGTCCACCCAATATACGAGTCCATCAGCCTAAACTGGATTCCGTGGCTCCCAGGTGGACCTGGCCGATGAAATACGTACGAATACATGTACACGTGACGACTCAGTTCATGTATATGCTAGGTCCTTTCGAACCACCAGAGCTGTATACTCATGCGTATTCGGGCGGCCAAAAATCCTTCAAACAACATAATGAAGCAACACAACATTTGCTGATATATCTGTGCAGGATGAGGATAACTGACTTCGCTTATCACCATTTTCATGACATGATGGAAATGGGATCAGCGGTACTTTCCATTGGGTGGAGGCGATAATATTCTATTGTGAAATGCATCAGAAAGGTATCTGTGCAGATTGTTGCACACTTAATGCCTTGCTTAAGGGATTCGCTAGAGCCAAGTGCACCATGCAATTCAGTACTCGACAAAAATGTTGTTTTGGGTGCATAGACAAGTCATTGAGAAAGTTGTTCGTATTGGCCTTGTTTGCATAAGTAGTCCATGCTAGAAATTTATCCTGTATTCGTATTTCTCTTATAGTCCTTTTTTTTTCCTTATTTCCCTTTCTCACTTCTTGCAGTGTATCCTGGTAAAAATAATTCAGCGGATGACAGATGGAGCCCGAGACAACATTCTCTGAGCAAAGCTGGGTGCTTTCCAAACAGATATTAAGCACAGACAGGTCCCCCTCTTGATACTTCAAACTTTGTCACGGCTGTTCCTTGGTTCCGTTCTCGTATAGATATGTTCTCTGGCAGAGCAATGCGCATAAGCGAAAGTATGAATTCATAAAATGGTTCAAGTCCTATTGGGTTAAAACGTGCGCATATATTCACCCAGAATTAGCATCCCTCTAATTTCTTATCAGTCCAGGTACAAGAAATCAATCATGCCAGCTCCATCTAAAGAAATTACAGAATCAGACTCGGTAGGGCTGCTTCATATACGTTCCTATGATCCTATGGTAGTTATGCCTGGCTAGGCTGAGCATAGCGTAGAGCATCAATCATTTTCAATGTTAATAGCATTACTTTAATAGCAACACATCCAAGATTACAAGTGAATAAGTGTTTGTATATTGGGAAGTAGGGATGACTTTCCATCTCACAAAAATGCTCCGTTCATTTATTATGCTCCGATTAATTTTCTTTGATGAGGCATGAAGGAAATTCTGTTGACCATGCATTCCATATACTCCCTCCATATCAGATTTTTGTTACTTACGACATGTCCAAACGACATTTATTTGTTTTGTGGAGAGAGTACCTAGCATGTCAAGAAGTGAACGGATATAGAAATTTGGGGCTGTGCCATTGGCAGTAATATGTAGGGGTGTGTTTGGTTTGGTTCCCCAAGTAGCCCTGCCAAAAAATTGGGTATCCTTCAGATTTTGGTCATTGTTTGGTTTGTAGCCAAAATTTTGGCTGCCCATGGATATCCATCTCCCCCACTCACAGAATCTTGCCAAATATTTGGCCGAATGTGGGCTGAGGATTCCTTGACCAAAAAATTGGCAAGCCAACTCTTACCAAATGTTTGGTAGGGCTAGTGTGGGCATCAACCAAACACACCCTAGGTCTTCTCTTGGTAAATAGTTAAAAAGTTGTAAAATTGATAGTTCTTGTATCGGAAATTTTGCGATTGGCATCTTTGCACACATATTAACCTGTCAGATACGCACCATTGTTCCCATTCTTTGTAGCATTAAGGGGAAATATTTTCTTAACTGTTTTAGTGTTAACTGTGGTAGAGGGAAACTATAGCCCTTTATTGTACAAATGGTCTACCTTACATGGTAACTTATCCATGTTTTGAAGAATGCACTTGTCACGTTAGGGTTGTATTTTTTGTGTCTGCATATTAACTAGATACCATACCGGCGACTTGAAAAAAACTTGTGTTAATTTGAAGTTACACATTTCATTCGACATCAACAGTAATCCAAGTGGCCTTCAAGTAGCATTTCTAACAAAGTTCAAACTGTGAATTAAATCAGCACTTTTAGGCATTGCAATCATGCTTTGACTAGCCTGGGCACAATCTTATTAATCTTACAAAGATTGATTTTGATGGTTTAGCATAACAAGTACAGGAGGGTGTCCCATCAGGCCTGTAGCGAAGCTACCCTGAAACCTGAAAGCAACTAACTGCAAACCTGTAGCACACACCGTAGGTAGGTATGGCACTTAGAAGGGGTGGTATGAAAGCATGTCCTCAGAGCATCTCCACTCGTTTGCCCTCCCCACGCCGAAATCCGGGGAAATTTACGTCTGGATTGGACGTAAATTTGGCGTGGGGAGGAGTAGTTTCCCAGCCGCGATCTCAGGCGAAGACGGCGATCTAAATTTGAAAAACGGAAACTTGACAAACTACGGCATAAAACGGTCGAATTTAGACTAAATTTAATGATATTTACTATATAGAGGGCGAAGTTCATACATAGAGACCGAATTCGACTATATTTCGAATTCGGCTAGGGGAATACAACTGTAAATATAAAAACACGGCGCTCTACATGCCGAAATGGCGGTAGAACACCGTGTAGTCGCCGCCATCGTCGTCGTCGAACTGCGGCGGCGCCGAAGCCGCCTGGCTGCTGCCTTGGCCGGCGTCTCCCCACCGGCCACTGGTGCGAGGCGGGGACGGCGATGGCTTGTAGTCATCGTCGGAGGCTTCGAGGTCGACGACGAGGACGGCGGCGCCGGATGGAGGAGTCGCAGGCCGCCGGTAGCGAGCGACGTCCTGGAGGAGCCTCGCCTGCCGCTCCGCCTCCTCCTTCTCCCACTGCTCCCTCGACCAGGCGCAGGCCTGGTCGAGCGGCATGGCGTTGTCGGCGGGGACGAGGTCCTGGAGGGACCTCGCGATGACGGCCTCGAGGATGGCGGCGTCCTCGGCGCTTTCGGCCTCCTCCACCTTCACCTTCGCCGGTTTTCGCTTCCGCTCGCCGGAGGTGTCATGTTCGCGCTTGGGGCGGCGCCGTCCTTGTGCCGTCGATGGCTCGCGGATGACGATGCCGCCGCCGCGCGTGCGGTGGCTCGGCGGGGAATCCGGCTCCTTTTTCACCGGCGCCAAGGATGGCGCCGACCTGGAGATCGACCTCGCCGCCGAACCGGACGACGAGGAACTGGCAGCCATGCGCCGTGGCTGCCACCTGTTTCCCCGTTGGCGGCTGGTCGATGCCCTCGATGGAGGGGGCATCGTGAGCCTCGGCGAGTTGCCGCCCTCGATGTGCTCGAGGACGTTATGGAGCGTCCTATTCGGGGCGCTCCACCAACGCCGGCGACCCGCGGCGTTGTTGCGCGGAGGCGGAGGTGGCGGGCCGTCGTAGGACGCCAGTTCGCGCTCCCACCGCCGGAGAAAGAAAGAGTTCCACCGAGTGTAGTTCTCGGGGTGGTGGCGCGGGTCGGCGCGTTCTTCCTCCGTCATCGCCATCCGCGCCTCCTCGATGGCGACGTCGAGGGCGTGGCCCTGGGGCGGCGGCGGGATTGGCACGCCACCAGCGCTTAGCCGCCACCCGCCGCCGGGGGGCCTTGTGTCCGGCGGGCAGGGGTACTCCGCTTGGTGGAGGAGGTGCCCCTCCCACGCGTGGAGCGATCGGCGGGGGAAGCCGTTGTTGGCTGCGCCGTCGTCGTCGTAGAACGCCATCGGTGGAGGGTGAGTGGAGGGAGAATGGAGGAAGAGTGGAGCAGGGACGTCGCGGCGAGTGGAGCGGCTTATATAGGCGCGGCGGGCGCCGGCGATTAATGCCGCATGGAAGACGATGCGTGCGCGGAAGACGATGCGACGACATTAACTCGCCGCGTGGAAGGCTTTTACAGTGCGCGAAAGACGATGCGATGAGGACGACGATCGGTGTCCCTCGCCGACAAGTTGGGGCCACCAGACGCGCGGGAAGTTTCCTCGGCGTTTCCCGCGTTTTCGTTTCGTCCGGACTCCCCGAGCGCTCCCGGGGGGGCCGGGGATGGCGTGGGATCGCCGGATGAATTTAGGCCCAAATCCGGACGAAATCGAGAAACCGGAGGCGCGACTGGACCGAATTTCGCCGTCCGGATGACAAAACGCGGTCCTGGGACCTCGTCAGGGAGACGAGTGATGCTCTCACACCGAAAGGCAGCTGGAAAGGCCGTGGCATCGACAAGTTGCTATGCACACAAAATTAACGTCAAGTGCAGTGCCTGTTGATGGTAGCACTGCAAGTTGTGATTTCAGTCGCACAGCTGACAACGCTGAAAGCCACCCATTCATGTACCTCTCTGCATCTCTCAATATATTATGTGCATACATGAGAAATTCATAGGAGAGCTGCGTATGTTTCCTTAGTTGGGCTCTTAGTTTAATAGCTTCTCCCCCTCTGCCGACTGCCGGCCGCGTCACTCGCAGCTCGGTCACCACATACGCAAACCCGCTGCTGCTCCGACATGTATATACAACTGTTGCAATGAACCGCTGATGGGATTAGAGAAACACAGCTGTGGCCTGTGGGAAGCAAGCCAATACTTAAACATTACTAGATTTAGATGTGCGCCTTGGCGCACGACCCCGTGGAGCTCATGCCGATGTTCATTTTTTGTAAGGGTGATAAAATTTAACTGAATATGACAATATATTTTTTAAGTTTAACAAAAGTGTTGCTAAGATGAAATTACGACAAATCACACGAAACTACAAACGGAGCAACAAAAAACTTATATATAAGTAGGACAATAGGGAATACATTTATAGCACGTAACACCTGCTTGTTATGTGAAGAGTAACACAAGTAAAAAATAGCAAAAGCAACATCTACATATGATACGAAATGTAGTCCTAACATGTATAAAGATAATAAAAATCAATGAAACGTTGACCGCATGTATCTCAATTTTGGGGTTAGGTTATTTGACACAATCCTGTTGATAGCATGTATCTCAATTTTGGGGTTAGGTTATTTGACACAATCCTGTGAATACGTCTCATGGAGGGCATATAAGTTTAATGTTGAAAGTCTATTACATAACATAGCTAATGGAATTCATAGGTACAATATGGGAATTTTATTCAAGTTTAATAACACAGTCCTGCAGGCAACAAATGATATTGGCCAAGGAAGTAGTTCTGATGGATTATATTCACATGTAGAGCAACAGAAGGCTATGTATCCATGCCTGTGAAACAGATTTCATCATTATAGCATAAATAATTAACAAATCATTGCATGCAAGTATTGTAGGAAAATCAGTGTGCACAGGTGGGTAAGTACAACTTTGAATGGACCAGGTGGGAAGCGATGCTGTAGTAATTCATTGCATGTTCAGGTTTCAAGTTTAGCCAACCTTCTTCACAATACCTCATAATATCAGGGTAGGACCAGATGCATCAAATGGAGCGAGTAATTTTGCACCAGCGCACTTATGTTTTTTTTGTTGCAAATAGGAGTAAACCTTTTGGTAAATGTAAAGCTAAGATATGTATGAAAAATGGAGGAGATTTACATTTGTAATAGTGATTTCTTTCTCTTTAGCCATGGGAGTCGCACAAAGCTGCAAGAACGAAGAAACACATCAGCACATCGACTTAAAATTTGGAGCATAGAATGTGAGAAAACAGTGATCATACGAAACATGCCCTTCAATCTAGTGAAAGACGAAATGGAGAGCCGACCCTATGCTTTGTTAAACTCGGTTGTTCTATTCCTTAGTTTGACGAAGATGTATGCCCAGCAGTGTGTAATCGTATTCTTAAAACTGTATGGCTTTATTATTTTAAAGTCGGGCAATATCTTGCCTGTTATCTAAAAAAAAGACGAAATGGCATGCCAGGGGTTGTTCCTGAGCACATAGTTGCCTATTGAACAGTAGCATATTGAACATGTCCTTTGATATACATAGTAGAAGGGCTAATGGCATGCCAGGAGTTGTTCTTCAGCACATAGTTGAACAATCAGGTGCAGGTGGGTGTTTCTTAGCTAGATGGACCAGGCTGAGTTGCAGGCAGTTCTAGAGGATTAAGTAAATACTCACGTTTAGAAAAACAAAAAGCATAAGAATATTCAAAGTAATTTTCCAAGAAACCATGAGCCGTTTTCATTCCATTCAGCTTATAAATTTGTAATTAAGCAAGAGTAGTTTTGGTTAGCAGAGAAAAGGCACTAAACAAAGTGTGACCTGGATATGGGGGATGTTTTGAACACAAGTACTAAACCCAGCTGGAAGCAGACGTAGAGTACATAGCGGGTAACCAACAGAGTTACATGGATCATATGGTTCTGAAATAACATACGTTTCCAAAATAACAAGCAGAAGATAAAGATTATATGCCTAACATTTATTTCCTGTAAACATTTGAGACATTATACCTGCTCCAGATTTACGCTGCCTCCTTGGGCGGTCCATTAGCCTGAGCTTTCTGTGGCAGCGGTCAGAACCTACAAACATTTTACACGAGACTTGCATCGCCAGCCAATGTACCAAGAAGGCTGAATTTTAGACAGCAAAACAATGTTTATAAGGAAACAAATTGTGGTCTTTTATCGGCTGCTAACAAAGATCATTGGCGGGTCAAACCATAAAACTATCAAAAAACGTAGCACATGTGCAAAAACGATTAGAAACTAATCAAAAAGCTTGGCCCGGAAGACCCTGTTGTGTGCACATGAACAATTGACCAGCCATGTAATATTTAGAAAACAAAAGATTGAAAAACATGCCATCTGAAGCTACTCACCTAATTATAATCCAAGATAGAACATCAAACACACCTATAAATTCCCTTGTAGTTACAGTAAAAAGAAACGATATTATAGCAAACAAAGACAAGCACATTGGTAGGCAGTAGTATACAGGAATCAAGATCCAAAACACATGTCAATTACCCATCTATATTCCTTCTACAAAACATAAACATCATAAATTAGGCATCATTTACTGAAATAAATATTTGGCTGCAAGGGCATCGCTACATTTTTTACTGAACAACCTAACTTGTGTAAGTGGTCAATTGCACAGTCAGTGGTCAGGACTATCTAAACAATATGCAAGGAAAATATACTTGCTACACAAAAGTTATTTTTATTACAGAAACAAAGGTGTGAAGCAGAGAAATATTTGTTCAGATTCCCCACACAGCCATGGTCACCATATATTTGTTTAGGCAACGTACCTTGTGAACTGGATCTCATGAATGAACCTAGCATAAATCAAACAAAACACAATAATATGCCTGTCATGAGCATATTAGTTTAACTCAAAGGCTTCAACTATGTTTAGAAGATGCAATCTAAATGAAACAGCATACAGATTTCAGAAAATATCCTCCTGTGAGCTGGAGAAGAAGTGCAGGCAACACATATACACAACCAAATAAATCATAGTGGTCATATTTTAGCGATCTCATTAGTGTACTCTTAACATTAGGTTTTGTACACGCCTAACATGACCTCTTGTAACCCCAAAGAGACAGAAAATTAATCGAACGAACATATCAATGGAGAACCTGCCAAGGTGGATAGAGATACCGGACACGATGGCCTACCCTATGGAAGCAATGACGGGACGAAGAGTAGACAAAAGACCTGACTTTTGGCCTGACGTGTGATGCTCCTGCAGGCTGTAGTGGGGCAACCTAGCGAACCATCAACAACATGTGGTATAGGAGTGAGTTTTTTAAAGACGCCTTGAACAAGAAAAACAACACAAGAAACAGATACAGATTCTATGCAAACAAAGAAGTCACGAAAAGTAACAGGTGAACAATACTTTTTATGCACAATAACCTACTTCCAGAGACACACTGTTAGAGGAAGGGACTACAATAGAAACAGATCTTCTCCATAAATCATTATGACTAATAAACATTCATAGGCATAGCCTATCATTTGCCAGTATAGTAGACCAAACACTTTATCTAGTCTAGAAATCGGTATGTGTTTGCCACCCAAAGAATATAAATGGAAATAGCTAGGATAGCAACATTAGCTGAATCAGAGTAAAACTACCTAAATGTGATCATAAGCCTTCTCATATCTGTTGATACACTTCTCTGCATTTTAAACTTACAGATGCAGGTTGCTAAATTTGTCAAAGAACTACAGCGAGTGTAGGACAAAGGCTTTAAGCATTTCAGCCATTAAAACAAGCTAGTATTATCACCACTCAGAAAGAAATGATCTGATAGATAACATGGTTGATTCTGAATCTTTCTAATCAAGTTGTGAAGAGGAGCATATAACATGGCAACTGTGGCAAGCTACTCATGTGTTTTTCAGGCAGCCCTCTTAAAGTTGTATGTTGCTAAATTTGTCAAATACACCAGGAATGAACATCAGTTTACCATACTTGAGTTAGTGCCATAAAAATTCAGATTATTACGTTGAGCTGTTTGAACATACTCACGTATGACATGTAACTGATCCAACATCCATAGTACACATTCCAGGCTGCTGATGATCATCCTCGAGCTCCAAGCAAGCTATTCACCTGGCGCTTGAGGCATCAATTTAGTGACGCTCGAACATAACCTATGATCTATACGACAACCAAGAATAAAACCATTAGTTCCCGACACATAACATGTGTGACAACAATCATTAATCTGGCATAGAAAAAACAAATAACCTAAAAGAGCTAAAAGATATATTGCACGTATAGTAGTAGTAATCCATCAGCAAGAAAGTTGCAGGGGGGCAGGAGACTACCACATTAAGACTTTTTTAAGTCATGCTGGAAGACAATTATTGACCCCATGCCCTTGCGACGACATTTTCACAGTACTTGTCAATTATATGCTGCATAAAAACCTGCACTTTCTGGTTGTTCCCTGGAACAAGAAAGAAGAGGACTAAAAAATTAGGACACACTCAAGTTGTTCTCTAATAAAAAGGAATTAGATACTGGATTAACTTAATGTGTACACATGGCAAAAAATCAAACTATACATGCAAGTTAGTTCGCCGAATTGTATACATGTAATGCCTGTTATACATAGTTAGCAATAGCAGTAAGCAAGATGAGGACTAACCAGTTGGAGTACAGATTAAAACATCTGCAAAAAAAAATATAAATGTTGCACAATTAATTGTTATGACAGAATCACAGCTTGGGTGTTCTGGCACATATGGCGCTGATTTCCAGGTAGTTTTTTTTTTTGCATCATATAAGGAACGAGCATACATACTATTATAAATGAATGTAGCAAAATGGAATTTGTGGTTACAATTACAGATTATTTTGATGGTTCAGCAAAATAATGTGGACTTGGATAAGTTTTTCTGTACAAGAAAGAAACCATATGTAAATAAAAACCTGTGTCACTCAAGTACTCTATGAAGCTAGCTTAATTATTTCAGCACCACCACTTTTAAATCACTGAAAAGCTTTGAAGAAAAGATATGAACTCTACAAGGAATTAACTTAAACATCAAGTTTATAGGCAAATATTTCAAGTCTAGGGATCATAATTTTGCTGAACTCTGGAAGGCAGGATGATTAGATCGTGCAGTATTAGAGATTGAGCATGTATCCAGGAGAAACAATGGAAAACATATAAATCCTATCCATGCAGAAATGTAAAAAAAAATGCCGTTCCTAACATGGAGTAGTAAAATAGAAAAGATCTGTATAACCTCCTCGAAACATGAAAGTCAATTTGATCCAAAATTTCAAAATGCATGCTCGCAGACTACTTCAAGGATTTATTTGGTACTGACACCATACCTACAATCTATTTAATCTCTCCTACGCTCCATATAATGGACAATCTGGCCAGGAGCAGCGCTGGCATCTACAATAGCAATTTTTCTTCATACTATGAAGCTTATTCCTCCACTCCATTGTAGCTATTATTAACCAGTAAACTTTTATAGAAAATATCAACCAGCACTTCCTGCAGTTTACTCTAGTGTATTACCTTGATGAGGCAGTGGAGCGAAAATAAGTTGCAAACTACATAGTAGAAAGAATGGTATATTTAGCACCATTAGGAACTGAGTTCATCCATGGAATAGCAAGACTGACGTCTCGAGTAAGATTAAGTTCCTGCTAGCCTGGGTGGGAACTCTCAGCCTGCAACATAACCAGAGAAAACCTATTATCCCATGTAAACAATTCATCGAACACCTGAAAAGCGCAAATAATGTGAAGCCATGAAAAATTGATCCAAACCAAATCAGCCTCAACATATGCAGTGGGAAAACATATCAATCCCTAAGGATTGGATGGGGAGAGAAAAAATGTGAGCAAAAAGGGAGAAGAGGAAGAGGAAAAGCCAAGAGCACCTTATCTGGCCTGGGCAGTGAGGATGGATGTGCCAGCACGGTGGCCTGGCTGCACATCAACCTCTACGCATCTGTCCTCATGGTGATGCCGCCAGGCCGATGAGCATACAGCCGTGGGGGCCTCGCATTTGTCCACCTCCTAGCTGGCCCGCCCCTTGATCTTCTTCGCCATAAGCAGATCGGGCGACCGTACCGCCTCCACATATCTTCTGCATCTGTTAGCTAGCAAAGAAAGACCAGCAAGAACGCGTGAGATCACTGGAAAAAAAAAAGAGCAAGAACGCGTGAGATGGGGTCTGGTGCTAGGCCGGTAGGAGAGAGAAGAGGAGGCAACAAACCGATACAGCCTCCGTCGTCCGCCAGCTGCTGCCGCCATTGTTGACCTCAATCCCACACCACGGCCGCCTACCATGCCATGATTTTCCACTGCCGCCAGATTTGGTTTGAGACAGAGATTGTGTGAGGTGGTGGTCTCACCCGGCCGTCGGTGTTCCAGATCGAGGCGGAGGACGACGAAGCGCGGTAGAAGCTCGTGGCGGCTACCGTGCGGCCGACTGCTCCAGAGCAGAGGAAGAAGAGGAGAAGTGGTGTTCCCATGAAGATGACGAGCGTGCCACTCCATCTGTGCCTTGCACACAGCAATTTCTTCGGAGGCAGTGGCGCGGCGGGAGGACGACGAGCGGGGGAGGAGCGTGGAGGTGCAGGTCGGGGAGAGAGGGAGGTCGACGGCCGTTGGAGGAAGAGGCTGTCGTGCGCACGGACGGCCGCCGCCTGTGCGGGGTCGAGGGAGGGCCGGCTCAAGCTGGACCGACAGGCGGCGAGCTCGCGACCTCCATGTAAAACTCGCTCCTGCTGGCCCGAGGAGGAGATACAACGGCGCCATGGCGGCCATGGAGGAGAGGCGGCGCGAGGACGGCGAGCGGGGGAGGAGAAATGGGCAAAGAGGAAGAGGCATGAGCGAGGCGAGGCGACGATTGGGGAGAGAGGACGGACACGGGGATTGGGTGTGCGGCAGCTAGGGTTCCCACCGAAGGAAAGGCGAGGCGAGCGCGACCCATAAATGACCCACAGAGACTGACGCGTGGGCCCGACCGACGGTAGGACCCAAATGCAGCCAGACGCGGGTAGAAAACGGCCAGTTCATGGCTTTTGCTAGTGCGCTGCTGCCAGAAACGGACGGCTGAGATCGAGTGTTGACCAGGAACAGTAAAAATCCGACGGTTTAAAAGCTGGAATCGCTGTGAAGCCCCCTATGGGGGGCATCGTTTATACCTTTAGATTTTTTGATACTCTTATATATCCGATCTTATTTTGACTAGTGCTCGATGCTGTTGCTGCTGACACAGATTTGGGCAACGTGCCTAATCGTCTTCTTGGAACTGGCGGGGCTATTAAAATATGTGCAAGCGATCAAGCAGTTGCTGTAAAGTGGCGCCTGTATCTGGGCGTGTCCAGTCACTTGGGGAAAACGAATCTCCTCCTCCACTACTCAAGGCAAAATGCAGCAATCTTTTCAGACCACGGTCAGAAAGTTCAAGATTGGTAACTGCGATCTGTTCTTGTGATCTCGGCCTTTTTCATCTTGTTGTCGTATGCACGAGCCTCTATGCATGATGTTCTTGTGATCTATCTGCCTTTCATCTTCTTGTCGTAGTAGTTGTTCTGTCTTGCAATCACTTTGCATGCCTGAGATCGTTCTATCTATATGTTGCAGAGATGTGCACTGGCGATCGAGTGGGGCACAAAAGGAGCTTGGGTTTGCGTCATTTGTATACATCAACTAGCAGAGATTTGCTCTTGATTTGGTTTGATCCATCTGCTCCTGGAGCGATTTGGTTTGATCCGTCCGGTTCCTGCGCGCAGTGATGGTCCATGCTCTGTTTTTTCAATGGGGAAATTTTGAGAACCACACGGCTGAAGTCAAGACACGATAGCGATGAAGCGCAGGACATGTAAACTATCTTGGGCACAGTGATCTGCCACAGCAACATGGAATTTCTGTATTGCATTAGGGCATCTTCAGCGGGGCGACGCATATTTATGTCCGTTTGCGTCGGGCACGGACAAAAAACGTCAGATGTCGCGTCGTCTGCCCTTCTCCGTGGCAGACACATTTATTTAACCGCATGCGTGATTAGAGAGAAGAGAGAGGAAAATATTCTGTTTGTGTGGTTAGGAATGAACGCATGCGTGATTAAAGGAGGAGAGAGGGCTGCATGCAGCCCAACCGGACACAAACGGACGCGCGGACGCGTCCGCAGAGACGCATTCCTGGCGCATATTTGGTCCATGTTTGCGTCAGGACGGACACTGCGGACGTTTTGCGTCTTCCCGCTGGAGAGCGTTTTTTATCCGCGCAGCGCAAACGGACGCTGGAGATGCCCTCATGGGTCATGACAGGCTGCAAGAACAGTTGGATATCCTCGGAACAGGCAGTTCCAGTCTGCTGTAGCAGCTACAGAAGAAATGCATAAGCTATCCTATCTATACCTAGGAAGTTGAGGAGTACAGCATACAAGGAAGTATTGTACTTCCTTTTCTCCTCGTGCCATTTCAGCACGAGCAAAATATTTAGGAATTGTTTATTGACAGAGAATAATCGGTCAGTATTTGTTTTCCCTCGGCATATATACTCTGTCATCATAAAGGACGCGTATAGTATATAATAAACATTTAATTGGGTCGTTGAATATTGTCGTGAGAATAATTCAACATCAGTGATCAAGCTTAAAGTCCACGATTCCATTTATTTAGTTGGAAGTTTGAAGCTTTCTGTCCATCTTGCTCAATTGACAGCAAAAAGAAAAGGTCATTTGCATCTTAATTAGGACATTTCCTTGCCCTAGGAACCATGTTGTGGATCAAAACGTTTCTGGATGTATGTTCCACGCACGTTGTGTATACCTACTGCTGCATTTTCTTTCAGTGCAAGAGAATACTGGATTATTTGTTGACATGGTCCGTTTTATTTGACCTTTTTGCGTTGTCCTTCCACTGACGTTGTAGTATTAATTTCCATAAAAAAGTTATACAGTACTATTAATTAATTGGAGCATGGAACTTACATGGCTAATTTTATTTGACCTGGCATATGCCATGTGTTTCTTCAGAGCGAGCAATTATCTCTGATGTGTAAAAGCAAACGCATCATGCCTAGTATTTCAAAAGATTACAAAAATGCAAGGTGTCATGCGTTGAAACCGTATGCCGCATAACCGACCATATCTAACCCAGTGCTAATTGGTGGAATCTAACTCGTGTCAACATCAATTACGTATGTACTCCTGTGAACTGGTTGTTACTAAGTACTCCATTCGATTTATAATAAATATCGAAGATTTAATATAAATTTGTACTATTATGAATCGGAGGGAGCCGCGTTGGCACCCCTTATTTGTCCGTGTACAACGTTTAAGAAAGAAATATTTTCATATCAGATTTTAAGGCCTGAAGTCCGCATTGACACACGCAAGCTTTCTAGGCAGCGTTAGGCTACAACCGCACTTGCAGAAAAAAGAAACATTCTCTATGACCGGTTCCCTTGTGGAATGAATTGATAAGTGTATGCGAATTTTTTTCCCGCAAAAAAAAGTGTATGGGAATTTCATTAGTCTAACAATATATCTTACAAGAGAAAATCTAAAGCCTGTTAGCTTCCTAGTCCTACCGGCAAAACCAACTCGCCACGGATGACCGAGGCATCTGTCATGATCTAAGAGGAGGAGGGTATTTTACGGAAAAAGAGAGGAGGGGGAAGGCGGGGAGAGAATGAGAAAGAGAAAAGGAGAGTGGAGTGACAATCCAACAAAGTAACTATATATGACCATCACCCTGAGGGCTAATAAGCGACAACGCCAATGGGCACCGGCTTAGATTAATTGCTTTATCGGGGTGCCAACGCCTTAGATTTATCTTGGGGGCCAATGCTAGTAAGATGTATGTGTCGTCAACAAGGTAGAAAAAAGGAGCAGGAGAAGAGTTTTATTTAATGAAGATGAGCAAGAGATGAGGGATGCGAAATTCAAGAGAGGCAACATCCTAGATTCAAGAGGTGAAATAAAGAAATAAAGGGGAGGACTTTTACTCCACAAGACATAAGAGTGTACGCTAAGATATACTGCACAAATATCTTATCTACCGAGCAATCGACATCGGTTTTGCTATATCTAGATGAATAAAAAATAGCCATTTCTAAGTTAATACTACCATGTCTTTTTTTTTCTCATCCTAGCTTTCATAATTGTATATATTGGCTGCACCTTGGAGATTCTTTAAAGTTGTCTAGCATCTTTTTAGCCTTCAAAGGGCAAAAAATATACTTCTCACTCTCAGATATTCCTGGGTCCCTCCAATTATGTGAAGTCACCTTCATGCAATGTGAACCATGCCAAGAAGTATTGTGCTTCTGAAAGATCATGGAGCCCCCATGTGTGCTTTTAGTAAATTATGATAATCTCTATGGACTAACTTTTGCATTGAGTTTCACTTCTAGGTTTTGTCCACAGCCATTCCTTGAACCATATGTTAGCTTCAAGGATGGAAGAAGATAAAGTGATGAACATGGCGTTATTGAAGGAATGATCCGAAGATTGGTGATGAGAAGTTGAGCCTATGAAGGAGAAGAAGACAGAGGGAGATGTCATGTGCATCTTCAAAACATCGACAATATGAAGAAAGAAGAAATGGCGTGCATTGAAGAACATGTATGAATGCAGAGTTTGACATCCATATGGTGATCATGGATACATGATCATATGCCTAAAAAGAAGCTCTTCCATGATGGATTATGGGGGAGAAATCCGCAAGACTTCATCAAGCAAGCACAATCAATAAAGATGTTCCATATTGAAAGGGCCAATATCTTAATCATCTAGATCAAGTGGAATGCACAAGGTCAAGGTTTGTTCTTGATAGGCTTCCTCTTTTACCAGTCTCATTGTTTTTGGCAAACTAGGTTTTAGGATAGTTGGCCGTACTATCAAAAGGGCTCTCGAATGAGTAACTTGATCGTATTGTTCAGAGAGAGAGCTCAAACCCTTGCATTCCTTGCATCATCTTTCTTGGCTATTCTTGGTTCTTATCCATGTGATGTTTTAAAGCTTGTGTTTCTACTCATGACAAGCTCTAGTTCATTGAAAATGGAGAGTTCATGAAAAACTCTATCCCACTTTTTGTGGGGTAGTTCTTGTCGTTATCTTTGCAACAAAATTGGTTTCACTTTCGTAAATAGTGTTTTGGACAACTTGTATGGTCAGTACTCGGTAGTACCACCCTACTTCCGATCAAGTTCCGTAAGTACATTTTGGGGTTACCGAAAGGGTGCTGGGAGCATTTTGGAATTTTCCGAAAGTTGGCCAGTAGTACCTGATACGTCCAAAATGTATCTACTTTCCCGAACACTTTTGCTATTGTTTTGCCTCTAATTTGTGTATTTTGGATACAACTAACACGGACTAACGCTGTTTTCAGCAGAACTGTTCTGGTGTCTCGTTTTTGTGCAGAAATCCAACTTTCGGGAAAATCCTCGGAATTTATGCAGAAGGCCCTATTTTCCCAGAATACTGACGGAGCCAGAAGGACAAGTCAGGTGGAGGCCCGAGGGCCCCACACCATAAGGCGGCGCGGCCTAGGGGGGCCCGCGCGGCCCTATGGTGTGGCCCCCTCGGTCGGCCTCCGACGTCCTCCTTCGGACTATATATTGCCTTCGACCTAAAAACGCACGGAGAGAAGTCGAAGTCGCCAGAAAGCCTCCAGAACGCCGCCACATCGCGAAACTCCGTCGCGGGAGCCAGAAGTCTCCGTTCTGGCACTCCGCCGGGACGGGGAATTGGAGGAGATCATCGCCATCATCACCACCGACGCCTCTCCATCAACCAGCCATGTTTCCCCCATCCATGTGTGAGTAATTCCCCCGCTGTAGGCCGAAGGGGATGGTAGGGATTGGATGAGATTGGTCATGTAATAGCATAAGATTGTTAGGGCATAGTGCCTGATGTCTACGGGAGCTTCTATTCTTGTAGACAGTGTTGGGCCTCCAAGAGCAGAGGTTTGTAGAACAGCAGCAAATTTCCCTTAAGTGGATCACCCAAGGTTTATCGATCTCAGGGAGGAAGAGGTCAAAGATATCCCTCTCAAGCAACCCTGCAGCCACAAAGCAAGAAGTCTCTTGTGTCCCCAACACACCTAATACAATAGGTGCACTAGTTCGGCGAAGAGATAGTGAGATACAAATAATATGGATGAGTATGAGTGATAATAGCAATCCGAGTAAAATATGGCAGTGAGTAAACATTCAACAAAACAGTAAACAAACGGAGATTCGATGCTTGGAAGCAAGGCCCAGGGATCCTGCTTTCACTAGTGGACACTCTCAACAATGGTCACATAATAGGACTACTCTACACCCTCTTGTTGGATGATGAACACCATTGTGTAGGATTACACGAACCCTCAATGCTGGAGTTAACAAGCTCCACAATATTCAATGTTCATATTTAAATAACCTTAGAGTGCAAGATAGATCAACACAACCAAACCAAGTACTAACATAGCGTGCACACTTCTACCATCACACTATGAAAGGAGGAATAGATCGCATCAATACCATCATAGTAATAGTTAACTTCATAATCTACAAGAGATCACAATCATAGCATAAACCAAGTACTACACGATGCACACACTGTCCACATTACACCGTGCAGGAGGAATACACTACTTTAATAACATCACTAGAGTAGCACATAGATGATATTCAACTTGATCACAAAGAGAGAGAGATGAACCACATAGCTACAGCGGAGCCCTCAGCCCCGGGAGTGAATTACTCCCTCCTCATCATGGAGACAGCGATGGCGGTGAATATGGCGGTGGAGATGGCGGTGGAGATGACTCCGGGGGCAATTCCCCGTCCCGGCAGGGTGCCGGAACAGAGAGTTCTGTCCCCCGAATTGGACTTTCGCGATGGCGGCGGCTCTGGATGGTTTTCTCTGTTTTCGTCGAACTGGTCGAGGTTTTTAGGTCAGGGACAATTAAATAGGCCGAGAGGCGGAGTCGGAGGGGCCACGGGGTGCCCAGATGATAGGGGGCGCGCCCCCCCCTTGGGCCGCGCCGCCCTGTGGGGTGGGGCCCCCCTGGCTCCCCTCTGACTTTTCTCCGGTGCTCTGGAAGCTTCCTGAAATTATAAGATCTCCGGAGTTGATTTCGTCTGATTCCGAAAATATTTCCTTACTAGGATTTCTGAAACCAAAAACAGCAGAAAACAGCAACTGGCCTTTCGGCATCTCGTCAATAGGTTAGTTCCGGAAAACGCATAAATATGACATAAAGTGTGCATAAAACATGTAGATATCATCAATAATGTGGCATGGAACATAAGAAATTATCGATACGTCGGAGACGTATCAGCATCCCCAAGCTTAGTTTCTGCTCTTCCCGAGCAGGTAAACGATAAACAAAGATAATTTCTGGAGTGACATGCCATCATATCCTTGATCATACTATTGTAAGCATATGTAATGAATGCAGCGATCAAAACAATGTAAATGACATGAGTAAACAACTGAATCATATAGCAAAGACTTTTCATGAATAGTACTTTCAAGACAAGCATCAATAAGTCTTGCATAAGAGTTAACTCATAAAGCAATAATTCATAGTAGAGGCATTGAAGAAACACAAAGGAAGATGAAGTTTCAGCGGTTGCTTTCAACTTGTAACATGTATATCTCATGGATAATTGTCAATGCAAAGTAATATAACAAGTGCAATATGCAAGTATGTAGGGATCAATGCACAGTTCACACAAGTGTTTGCTTCTTGAGGTGGAGAGAGATATGTGAACTGACTCAACAATAAAAGTAAAAGAAAGGTCCTTCAAAGAGGAAAGCATCGATTGCTATATTTGTGCTAGAGCTTTGATTTTGAAAACAAGAAACAATTTGTCAACGGTAGTAATAAAGCATATGTGTTATGTAAATTATATCTTACAAGTTGCAAACCTCATGCATAGTATACTAATAGTGCCCGCACCTTGTCCTAATTAGCTTGGATTACCGGGATTATCGCAATGCACATGTTTTAACCAAGTGTCACAAAGGGGTACCTCTATGCCGCCTGTACAAAGGTCTAAGGAGAAAACTCGCATTGGATTTCTCGCTATTGATTATTCTCAACTTAGACATCCATACCGGGACAACATAGACAACAGATAATGGACTCCTCTTTAATGCATAAGCATGTAGCAACAATTAATTTTCTCATATGAGATTGAGGATATATGTCCAAAACTGAAACTTCCACCATGGATCATGGCTTTAGTTAGCGGCCCAATGTTCTTCTCTAACAACATGCATGCTCTAACCATTAGGTGGTAAATCTCCCTTACTTCAGACAAGACGAACATGCATAGCAACTCACATGATATTCAACAAAGAGTAGTTGATGGCGTCCCCGGGAACATGGTTATCGCACAACAAGCAACTTAATAAGAGATAAAGTGCATAAGTACATATTCAATACCACAATAGTTTTTAGGCTATTTGTCCCATGAGCTATATATTGTAAAGGTAGAGGATAGAAATTTAAAGGTAGCACTTCAAGCAATTTACTTTGGAATGGCGGAGAAATACCATGTAGTAGGTAGGTATGGTGGACTCGAATGGCATAGTGGTTGGCTCAAGGGTTTCGGATGCATGAGAAGTAATCCCTCTCGATACAAGGCTTAGGCTAGCAAGGTTGTTTGAAGCAAACACAAGCATAAACTAGTACATCAAAACTTACATAAAAGACATATTACAAGCATTATAAGACTATACATCGTCTTCCTTGTTGTTCAAACACCTCACTAGAAAATATCTAGACTCTAGAGAAACCACTCATGCAATCCAAATTTTAACAAGCTCTATGTATTTCTTCACTAATAGGTGCAAAGTATATGATGCAAGAGCTTAAACAAGAGCACAACAATTGCCAAGTATCAAGTTATTCAAGACATCATACCAATTACTACATGTAGCATTTTCCGTTTCCAACCATATAACAATTAACGAAGCAGTTTCAACCTTCGCCATGAACATTAAAAGCTAAGAACACATGTGTTCATACGAACCAGCGGAGTGTGTCTCTCTCCCAAACAATCATTTATTCAAATAAAAACAAAAACAAAAGCACACAGACGCTCCAAGTAAAGTACATAAGATGTGACCGAATAAAAATATAGTTTCAAGAGAAGGAACCTGATAATTTATCGATGAAGAAGGGGATGCCTTGGGCATCCCCAAGCTTAGACGCTTGAGTCTTCTTGATATATGCAGGGGTGAACCACCGGGACATCCCCAAGCTTAGAGCTTTCACTCTCCTTGATCGTAGTATATCATCCTCCTCTCTTGACCCTTGAAAACTTCCTCCACACCAAACTCGAAACAAACTCATTAGAGGGTTAGTGCACAATCAAAAATTCACATGTTCAGAGGTGACACAATCATTCTTAACACTTCTGGACATTGCCCAAAGCTACTGGAAGTTAATGGAAAAAGGAAATCCATCCAACATAGCAAAAGAGGCAATGCGAAATAAAAGGCAGAATCTGTCAAAACAGAACAGTCCGTAAAGACGAATTTTATCGAGGCACCAGACTTGCTCAAATGAAAATGCTCAAATTTAATGAAAGTTGCGTACATATCTGAGGATCACTCACGTAAATTGGCATAATTTTGTGAGTTACCTACAGAGAATTTTGCCCAGATTCGTGACAGCAAAGAAATCTGTTTCTGCGCAGTAATCCAAATCTAGTATGAACCTTACTATCAACGACTTTACTTGGCACAACAATGCAATAAAATAAGATAAGGAGAGGTTGCTACAGTAGTAACAACTTCCAAGACACAAATATAAAACAAAATTACTGTAGCAAAATAAACACATGGGTTATCTCCCAAGAAGTTCTTTCTTTATAGCCATTAAGATGGGCTCAGCAGTTTTAATGATGCACTCGCAAGAAATAGTATTTGAAGCAAAAGAGAGCTTCAAGAGGCAAATTCAAAACGCATTTAAGCCTAACATGCTTCCTATGCAGAGGAATCTTGTACACAAATGAATTCATGAAGAATAAAGTGACAAGCATAAGAGGATAAAACACGAGTAACTTCAAGATTCTCAACATAAAGAGGGGAAACTTAATATTATTAAGATGCATATAACCATGTTTCCCTCTCTCATAATAACTTTCAGTAGCATCATTGATGAAATCCACAATATACCCATCACTTAAAACATTCTTATCATGGTTCATATGCATAGAAGTATCATTAATGTTGGCATAAGAAGAGTTCTTCTCATTAACAGTAATTGGAGCAAGATTATTATCAAGAATTTGAACATGGTAAACAAGTTGCATATTAAGGGAATTGTTTTTGGTAATCCAATCATGACTATGACAAGTTTCATAAGGATAGTTATAACCTATATCATAGCATTCTTTATAATAATCATCAAAGGTCGGAGGCACAGTGTTATCATAAGAAATAGAATAGTTATCTTTCACAGTCGGTTTGTCTGTGTCCATACCATCATTGTTATTAGAAGGAGATGTATCTAACACATAATGATCAGTAGCAAAAGGATTTTCAAACACCTCTTCCCCAAGCTTAGAGCTTTCTATATCATTATGGGAGGAAGCATGGATAGCACTGACACTATGGCAATTATTATCATCATCATTTTCAGAATTAGTTTCCCAGAGATTTGCAATATCAAAAGTAGTGTGCTCATTCAAATCATGATCACTAATGTATGTAAAGGGCATAGGAAGATCATCGTATTCAGATTCATTATCACAATAATCATTAGGAGCAACATACTTACGGTTACCTAGTGTTATCTCATTCACGCGGGAATATGCCGTTACCTCCTTCTTCTTCTTCTTCTTCTTCGTTCCCTTCTTCTCTTCCTTCTCCTTGTTCCCTTCTTTAGGATGAAGAGGCTTGAGGGGTGGCTTGCCCGCATAACCTGATTTACTTTCAGAAACAATAGAAGAAACTTGGGAGGATCCCTCCTTTTCATTAATTAGTTGAAAACACACAGCGGTCCTATCATATTTTGGCAAGGTGTCATCTTCTAAAATATTTTGTATGTAAGTATTTGTATGGCTATTATCAATGCAATAAGAAAAACACCCATGCAGGACATCATCAATATCAAGATCATTAATATCTAACAAAGAAATTTTCCTTGATAACTCTTCACAACACAAAAATAAAGTGAGTTCATCATGCTGATTAGGAGTAATTTCATTATCACAATACAAATTTGCAGCACTCATTGGGTTCAAATTATCATTGGAGGAGCATTGAAAATTGAAATGACCCACTTCATGGCAAACTTCACAAATAAAAGGATAGAGGGCACAAACTTTTTTACCAAGATCATCTAGAGTCCTAGCCCACTTTCTAGTTTTTTCATTAATATGATGGATACAATATTCATCTTCGATTTGATTAATTCCACATGGTCTATGCATTCCACAAAAATTAACATGCTTATAGGAAATAGAACTCTTAGGAGTTTGAGCATGATTATTGCAATAATTAACAACAATTTCATTCTTCATGCAAGCCTCTTTAAAAGGTTCATGATACTTATCAAAATTCTTCTTAGGCAATTCAAAATGAGAAGCAAAGGATTTATAAAGATTTGCAGCAACTTGAGAGTCAAGACCATAAGTAGCACTCATATTTCGAAATTTATCGGTATCCATAAAAGCTTCAATGCATTCATAATCATAATTTATACCTGACTCTTTACCTTCATTGTTCTCCCATCCTTCAGCATTCTCCTTAATCCGATCAAGAAGATCCCACCTAGCTTCAACCTCCTTGCTTGTGAAAGATCCCTCCGAACAGGCATCCAGATAGTCCTTGTGTTGTCCTGAAAGCCTCGCATAAAAATTGTTAACAATAACATTACGGGGAAGCTCATGAATGGGACATTTGAGCATTAGTGACTTCAATCTCCCCCACGCTTGAGAAATACTCTCTCCATCACGAGGATAAAAATTATAAATGTAATTCCTATCAATATGCACTTCATGAGGAGGATAAAATTTAGAATAAAAGAGAGGTACAATTTCCTCCCAACCAAGAGAATGACTATTCTTTAACAATTTATACCAGTGTGCCGCTTTACCAGACAGCGAAAAAGAGAATAGCTTCTTCCTCACTTCATCCGTAGAGATACCTGCACACTTGAATAACCCGCATAATTCATGCAAAAACAGTAAATGATATCCAGGATGGACAGTTCCATCCCCTTTATAGCGGTTATCAATAACACGTTCAATAATTTTCATAGGTATTTTATACGGAATCCTTTCAGCAGGTGGATTTAAAATATCAGAAGCATCATTAGAGTTATTGCATATGGGAGATAAAGCATTATCAGAGCAAAATATTTCTTCCAAAGCTGAGGAGCAAAAAGGATTATTTTTATTTAAACTAGCTTCCCCAAGCTTAGACTTATCCATAGCATTAGCAGTGATTGCAATCATACCAATAACATTGCTACTAGCATGCAAATGAGGTTCCATAGGTTCTTTAATTTTCGCATCACACAATTCATGTCTTAACTCAGGAAATAAAATAAGAAGCTCATTGTTGTCCATTATGCCTAACTAGTGTAAAACAAGAAACAAAAAGATGCAATTGCAGGATCTAAAGGAAATAGCTTCGAGCACAAACACAATGGCGCCAGAAAAGTACTGTTACACAGGCCGGAGTATGAGTGCCTTTTACCTTTCCTCCCCGGCAACGGCGCCAGAAAAGTGCTTGATGTCTACGGGAGCTTCTATTCTTGTAGACAGTGTTGGGCCTCCAAGAGCAGAGGTTTGTAGAACAGCAGCAAATTTCCCTTAAGTGGATCACCCAAGGTTTATCGATCTCAGGGAGGAAGAGGTCAAAGATATCCCTCTCAAGCAACCCTGCAGCCACAAAGCAAAAGTCTCTTGTGTCCCCAACACACCTAATACAATAGGTGCACTAGTTCGGCGAAGAGATAGTGAGATACAAATAATATGGATGAGTATGAGTGATAATAGAAATCCGAGTAAAATATGGCAGCGAGTAAACATTCAACAAAACAGTAAACAAACGGAGATTCGATGCTTGGAAGCAAGGCCCAGGGATCCTGCTTTCACTAGTGGACACTCTCAACAATGGTCACATAATAGGACTACTCTACACCCTCTTGTTGGATGATGAACACCATTGTGTAGGATTACACGAACCCTCAATGCCGGAGTTAACAAGCTCCACAATATTCAATGTTCATATTTAAATAACCTTAGAGTGCAAGATAGATCAACACAACCAAACCAAGTACTAACATAGCATGCACACTTCTACCATCACACTATGAAAGGAGGAATAGATCGCATCAATACCATCATAGTAATAGTTAACTTCATAATCTACAAGAGATCACAATCATAGCATAAACCAAGTACTACACGATGCACACACTGTCCACATTACACCGTGCAGGAGGAATACACTACTTTAATAACATCACTAGAGTAGCACATAGATGATATTCAACTTGATCACAAAGAGAGAGAGATGAACCACATAGCTACAGCGGAGCCCTCAGCCCTGGGGGTGAATTACTCCCTCCTCATCATGGAGACAGCGATGGCGGTGAAGATGTTGGTGGAGACGGCGGTGGAGATGACTCCGGGGGCAATTCCCCGTCCCGGCAGGGTGCCGGAACAGAGAGTTCTATCCCACGAATTGGACTTTCGCGATGGCGGCGGCTCTGGATGGTTTTCTCTGTTTTCGTCAAACTGGTCGAGGTTTTTAGGTCAGCGACGATTAAATAGGCCGAGAGGCGGAGTCGGAGGGGCCACGGGGTGCCCAGATGATAGGGGGGCGCGCCCCCCCCTTGGGCCGCGCCACCCTGTGGGGTGGGCCCCCCTGGCTCCCCTCTGACTTTTCTCCGGTGCTCTGGAAGCTTCCTGAAATTATAAGATCTCCGGAGTTGATTTCGTCCGATTCCGAAAATATTTCCTTACTAGGATTTCTGAAACCAAAAACAGCAGAAAATAGCAACTGGCCTTTCGGCATCTCGTCAATAGGTTAGTTCCGGAAAACGCAGAAATATGACATAAAGTGTGCATAAAACATGTAGATATCATCAATAATGTGGCATGGAACATAAGAAATTATCGATACGTCGGAGACGTATCAGTGCCTAGTGTCCGTAATTGGTACTTTGATGATATTGTTGCAACTTGTTATGCTTAATGCTTGTCACTAGGGCCCGAGTGCCATGATCTCAGATCTGAACATGTTATTATTTCATCATGATATTCATTGTTTATGGTCTTACCTGCAAGTTGTATACACATGTCGCTGTCCGGAACCAATGGCCCCGAAGTGACAAGAATCGGGACAACCGGAGGGGATGGTAGTGATGTGAGGATCACATGTGTTCACGGAGTGTTAATGCTTTGCTCCGGTACTCTATTAAAAGGAGTACCTTAATATCCAGTAGTTTCCCTTGAGGCCCGGCTGCCACCGGCTGGTAGGACAAAAGATGTTGTGCAAGTTTCTCATTGCGAGCACGTACGACTATAATTGGAACACATGCCTATTGATTGCTTTGTACTTGGACACCGTTTTATTATTATCTGCAAATGCCTTGCTATGATTGTTACATGAGTTTCTCTCATCCATGCAACGCCCGTTATCCGTCCCAGTGCCTACAGTATTTTAATCCTGCTGTTTACTATAATCACTACTGCTGTCTTTGTTACTCTCTTTCTTTGTTATTTCACTATCTACTGCTATAAAACTGTTACTACTGATAAACTCTTGCGAGCAAGTCTGTTTCCAGGTGCAGCTGAATTGACAACTCCGCTGTTAAGGCTTCCAAGTGTTCTTTGTCTCCCCTTGTGTCGAATCAATAAATTGGGTTATACTTCCCGCGAAGACTGCTGCGATCCCCTATACTTGTGGGTCATCAAGACTGTTTTCTGGCGCCGTTACCGGGGAGCATAGCTTTATTTGGAATTTCACTTGGATTGATATTGTTCGCTGCAAATTCTCCATCATGGGTAAAGCTCGCGAGTCTAAAGTCGCCATATTACCATCCACTACAAGAAAAGGTACAACTCTGAGTACCTCTGCTACACTTGATTCACCATCTGTGATAAGTCAACTTGTTTCACCGCCACAAGCTTCGCTTGGTGGTACGTCTGCTGAATCTGAAAACTCTCATCATATTGATAATGTTTCTGCTGTGCTTGATGATAGTGGTTCGTTGGGATCCTTTCTAGATGCTACAATTGCTAGGTCTAGACAAACTGAAAATGCTGAAACTCCTAATGAAAATGCCACTACACCTGTTAATTCACCTGAACTTGATTATTCTAGTGATGATCCTGATGAAGGTTATGTGGAGCTTAATGATGATTTTATTGATAAATGCAATTCTATTACTGATGCAAGAAACATTAAAAAGTTTCTCGCACAATATACTGTTAGACATAAGCTATCTCCTGATCCTGAATTTGCCACATCTCCTATATGCATTAAGGATAAAGGTTATGATTTTTCTCTTGATCTATCTCATATAGCTATTGTAGAGAAAGCACCCTTTTGTGGTACTGAAAAAGAAAGTGCTGTAGAACACATGAATGAACTTTCTTCTATGAGTAGCTTGTTTTCTGATGATATCAAGATGCGTACTTACTTTGTCATTAAAAATTTTCCTTTCTCATTAAAGGATGATGCTAAAACTTGGTATAATAATTTGCCTCCTGGTTCTATTAAAAGTCCATCTGATTTGCGTGATGTTTTCTTTCGAGAATACTTTCCTGCTAGTGCTCAACATGTCGCTTCTGAGGAGAATTTACAGATTTGATCAGGGAGATGAAGAGAAATTGCCTGCGGCATGGGCAAGATTTTATTCTCTTATCAGAGCTCGACCTGGACATGATTTAGAAAAGAATGATCTACTTGATATATTTTATAGTGGACTAACCATTGAATCTAGAGCATATTTGGATAGTTGTGCTGGTTGTATTTTCAGGAAAAGAACTCCAGATTTAAGTCAAGATTTATTGGCTAGAATAAGCCGGAATCATGATGATTGGGATACACCTAAACCAACTCCAACGCCAATATTGAAGAAGAGGGGTTTAATTGAATTGAATGATGAAGATATGCGGGAAGCTAAGAAGTCTCTCAAGGAGAAAGGTATTAAATCCGAAGATGTGAAGAATCTACCTCCTATAGAAGATATATGTGAGATAATTCCCCCTTCACCCATGATTGAGGTAAACTCCCTTCAACGCTTTACTAGGGAAGATATTCCGTATTCGAAACCTCCTGCACAATGCTTAGATGATTTTGATAATTATATTGTTAAGCAAGAGAATTTTAATATGAGAGTAGAGAATCATCTAATGGAAAATTCTCAAGCTATTAGCAATTTGCATGATATTGTGGAGAGAACCTCCAATGATGTTAAGATGCTTGTTAAACATTTTCAAATGATTCAAACTCAAATTGATCAACTCACTAAAGTGCAAAATGACTTGCTAAATAATAATTCTAAAGAGAAACATGCTTATGAAGTAACAACTAGAGGTGGTGTCTCTACCCAGGATCCTCTATATCCTGAAGGGCATCCCAAAAGAATTGAACAAGATTCTCAACGCATTGAACCTAGTGCTCATTCTAAGAAAAAGAAGAAGAAGAAACATAAAAATGTTGTAGAATCCTCTGAGCCTGTTAATGATCCTAATAGTATTTCTATTTCTGATGCTGAAACTGAAAGTGGTAATGAACATAATAATGATAATGATAATGATAATGATAAGAATGATGCTTCTGATAAAGAAGAGGTAGAAGATGAACCTGAAAAGCATGCTAAAAATAAAAAGTATAATAAAGAAGATTTTATTGCTAAGAAACATGGTAATGAAAGAGAACCTTGGGTGCAAAAGCAAATGCCTTTTCCTGCTAAGAAATTAAAATCAAAGGAAGAAGAACACTATAATAAATTTTGCGATTGGATGAAACCTTTATTCTGGCAAATCCCTTTGACTGATGCTATTAAATTGCCTCCTTATTCAAAGTATATGAAAGATATTGTTACTAACAAAAGGAAAATCCCCAATGAGGAAATTTCCACTATGCTTGCTAATTACTCTTTCAATGGCAAAGTGCCGAAGAAGTTGGGCGACCCAGGTATACCTACTATTCCTTGTTCTATTAAGAATAATTATGTTAAAACTGCTCTATGTGACTTGGGAGCCGGTGTTAGTGTTATGCCTTTTTCTCTTTATAAGAGGCTTTATTTAGATAAGTTGATACCTACTGATATATCTTTGCAAATGGCTGATAAATCTACTGCTATTCCTGTTGGTATATGTGAGGATGTTCCTGTTCAAGTTACTAATAACTGCTTGATATTAACTGATTTTGTTGTGTTGGAAATGCCTGAAGATGATAATATGTCTATTATTCTTGGGAGACCTTTTCTTAACACCGCAGGGGCTGTTATTGATTGCAATAAAGGAAAGGTTACTTTTAATGTTGATGATAAGGAGCATACCGTCTATTTCCCCAAGAAGATCGATAAAGTATGTGGAGTCAATACTATTTCTAATGTCAGAACTATCAAAGTTGGAACTATCGATTGTCCTATATATGAGCCTAAAGAAGGTTATCAAAATCTTATGATTGGATCCATATCAATACAATTCAAGGTAACATGATTGATTTGAGGTTTATTTCTTCTCATGTTATGTAAAAATTATTCGGTGGCAAGACTTGATCAACCTTGTTAACGAATACCTTTTATATGCATAGAGGAGGTAAACAACATCTCTTTCTCACTCCACTTTTCTTATTTGCTGTAGCACTTTTGATTTGCAAAGTTCCTTAGTTAATTAGAGTTTTCAAAAAATTTGCTGGCCAGTAATAATAAACTTAATACCCAGAAATGTGCATTTTTTAAAGTTTTCAAAAATTCACAAAAATTATACCGTTGGTCCTATTTTTCGAAGAGGCACCTGGGAGCACCAGAGGATGACCTGTGGGGCACCCCAGGGTGCCACACCACCAGCCGGCGCGGCCAAGGAGGGGGGCGCGCCACCCTGTGGTGTGGGCCCCTCCTTGCCCCACTACTTCATCTCTTTCTCCCAGAATCTTCTCTCTCCCGAAAAAAACTCGAACCAGCTTTCTCTCACTCGCGTTTTTGCTCAAGAGCTCAGGATTTTTCGATCTCTTTGCTCAGCCCAGATTTCTGTCTGAAATTTGGCACATTTGCTCTCCGGTATGTGACTCCTCTGATTATCCAAGTAGAATTTTGTTTGGTTGAGTATATCTTGAATATTTTGCTGCTTTAGGTAACATGTTTAGTGAGCTTGCATGCTTGTTCTAAGTTGTATAAACTAGTTTTGATGCATGACTAGTACTCTAGCAAGTTCCTATAGTAGTTCCCCTTGATTATATGTCATCAAATCAAATTTTATATTGTTGGTTAAAAATTTCAGAAAATGGAATGGAATAGATATCAACTAAACCAACAAGAATTGGAGGTGCAACAAGTCATGAGAGTGAACCGTGAAGAGGGAGTATACCCCTCCTACTACCCGTGCGCAGATTTCATGAGAAGCGCAGGAATACTGGAAGATGTTCAGAGTCTAATTTCTCGTGCAGGGCTGAGTGATTTTGTTGATGGAGAACCAAGCCAATATGCAAAATTAACTATGTCTGTTGTGCAGGACTTTAAGTTCAATTGGTCGCGATCTAACCCCACGGTTCAGTATAAAATTTATAATAAAGCTGTCAACTTGCCATTCAGTGATTTTTGTGCAGCAATTAGAGTACCGCAATGGGGATCATGCGAGAAGATAAGGGGATCGCCGCGAGAACTCTTAAGCCTCTTCGAGATGATTTGCTATGGAAGGAGTTACTCAGAGGATAGTGGTAAAATCACTAGCATTCAGCTCCCAGCTATCCGCTACTTTGCTTATTTCGTTACTAAATGCGTTCTTACTAGAAAGATTGGTGGTAAACTATCTATCCCGGATTTGGCTTTTCTAGCTGCGGCACTGCAAGGTAGTAGGACTTATAATTTGGGAGCATTGATAGCTTATAGACTTACTACTAGCCGTGAGAAGGGTGGAATTTGTGGAGGTCTCATCGCCTCTCGTTTACTAGCTTTGCATAATGTAGAACCTCATCATCTTGATATTCCACTTTCCATAGAAAAACTTGACATAGCCTCTATGATTAAACATGAATTTGTTTCTGATTCACCTAATTTGGGTAACCTGTTTTACAAGATGACATTTTATAAGAAAGTCTGGAGAATAACTAAGAAAACTGAGAACCTAGTAAGATTGCCTGCGCCTGTTCTATTTAACCTTGATTCCAGGGAGGATTGGTCGGTCACAGAAGGTGCACTGAATGCACACATAGAGGGAGGAGGCCATCATGCAAGAGACAACACGGAGGGGGACGAGGAACACCTCGACTCATCATCCGATGCAGCAAGTTCCTTGCATCAACATGTTGGGCATGTGGAGCCTCCACGCTTTTCTTCTGCACAAGAACTTTACTATGACTACGCCATGAATTATCCACCGGCGAGGAACAGCGACCCTCGTTGGGGTTGAACTCCACTTAGGCCAAAAGCCTAAGCTTGGGGGGAGGTATACCGGCATCACTCATTCTTTGCATATTATGATTGCTGGATACTTGTATATACTTGTTTTGTTGGGTTGAGTGGTTTTCTAATGAGAGGAAGATGATTTTTGTGCATGTTCCCCAGGTTGTTATCTAACTTTCATTAGTTGAACACTTTTCGATTTGAGCAGTGGAAGAATTTATTAAAAATCAGGTACTGTACTGCTGTCAAGTTTGACGAATTTCTGCTGCTTTGTGTTTATGTGAGTCTTCTAGTTTGTCAATTCTTGTTTTTGCTTTGTTTCTTTCCCAAAACACAAAAAGACCAAAAATATTTCTGTTGTTTCTCTTCATCATTTGTTTGCTTTGGTTTCTTGCATTTGTTTCGCTTTATTTGCTATTGCTAGTTTGCTATAAGAAAACCCAAAAAGATTTTGCTTTGTTTGCTTGTTTCCTTTTGTTCTTGTTCTCAAACTCGAAAACACCAAAAATATTTGCTGTTCTTCTTTGGTTTGTAAAGTTCATTATGAGTTCAATGGTCTTCGGTGGCTGGAGCGTGGTTTTCATTTTATATTATCCAAGCTGCACAAGTGAAAGGCAATAATGACGATCTACGACAATTGGATTGTGGTGAGAGGCTGGTATGAACTCTATTTGTTTTCATTTTTGTACATATACTCATCCATGTGAGCATGCTTAGTTGGTTCATGTGAGGTATATGTTATTTGAGAAAGTCTAGTAGTTCATGATCTCTCATGTTTAGCTCCAATTTATTAATATGAGTAGCATGTCATGGATGTTTGCTTGCATTGTTTTATTCATAAGTAAGTATGGCATTGTGGTATCCTCCTCTGAATAATTCATTTATATCGACTTGGCACATGCTCACGCATGCATATGACTGAACAAAAGTCAATTAAGCCCCGATGATTTATATTGTTTCAGAGTTCTTGTATCACTTTTATGCCTCCGTTAATTTATTTTACCGCAAGCATGATTATGACAGTTACTGCTCTCTTGATTTGTCGCTCCCTAGTCTTTTGCTAGCCTTCACTTGTACTGAGCGGGAATGCTGCTCGTGCTTCCAAACACCTGAAAACCAAGTTGTTCCAAAGTGTCCACCATAAATACCTATGCATGGCATTTCAAACCATTCCAAGTAAATTCTCATGCGCTACCTTTAAAACCTTCAAAATGCTTCTCAATTTGTGTTAATGTTTCATAGCTCATGAGGAAGTATGTGGTGTTTAGCTTTCAACCTTGTCATTTACTTTTGACGGACTCTCATATGGACTAGTGGCACATCCGCTTATCCAATAATTTTGCAAAAAGAGCTGGCAATGGGATTCCCAGTCCCGAATTAATTAATCTAAATAGACACTCCTCCATGGTATGTGATTGTTGGATGGCACCCGAAGGATTCGGTTAGCCATGGCTTGTGTAAGCAAAGGTTGGGGGGAGTGTCATCATAATAAAACTAAAATAAAAAGGCACTCCTTCATGGTATGTGATTGTTGGTAGGCACCCGAGGATTCGGTTAGCCATGGTTTGTGAAAGAAAGGTTGGAAGGAGTGCCGCATAAACATAAAAATAATTCATGGGAGCCGCTCTTGGGAGTCCGGTTGGCGAGGTAGTTAGTGTACCCATTACCATTCGTTGACAACAACAAACACCTCTCAAAATAATTTTACTCCTGTTTAAAAAAATGAAAAGCTCTAGCGCATGTTAATCCCTGCTTCCCTCTGCGAAGGGTCAATCTTTTACTTTTGTGTTGTGTCTCCATTCTTTCTTTGAGCACTATCTTGAGAGCACAACTGTCATTCTTAGTATAATATGCTTGTCTCAAAATATGATTGATTGTGGTATAACTTTGATGCTTTTATCTTTGACAATCACTACTTCTAGTCTTTCTATGAACTCCAGAGGTGCCTGGGCATTTATGTTTTGCTGATCAAATACGGGCAAGCGAGATACCACTTTATCATACTCTCTTATGAACATTGCAATCCTGCTTATATACATGATTCATGGTGCTTATTATTAATTGTTGGTACCTCTCCATGATTGACATAGCTGTTAGATGATCTTATTTGCATGTATCTCATTATCAACTGCTTAAGTATTAGCCATAGCATGAGAATATCTACATCATATGAGCAAATGTGTTCGTGAAAGTTCTTTTATCGCTCAGTTGTTAAATGAATTGCTTGAGGACAAGCAATAAGCTAAGCTTGGGGGGAGTTGATACGTCCAAAACGTATCTACTTTCTCGAACACTTTTGCTATTGTTTTGCCTCTAATTTGTGTATTTTGGATACAACTAACACGGACTAACGCTGTTTTCAGCAGAACTGTTCTGGTGTCTCGTTTTTGTGCAGAAATCCAACTTTCGGGAAAATCCTCGGAATTTATGCAGAAGGCCCTATTTTCCCAGATTACTGACGGAGCCAGAAGGACAAGTCAGGTGGAGGCCCTAGGGCCCCACACCATAAGGCGGCGCGGCCTAGGGGGGCCCGCGCGGCCCTATGGTGTGGCCCCCTCGGTCGGCCTCCGACGCCCTCCTTCGGACTATATATTGCCTTCGACCTAAAAACGCACGGAGAGAAGTCGAAGTCGCCAGAAAGCCTCCAGAACGCCGCCACATCGCGAAACTCCATCGCGGGAGCCAGAAGTCTCCGTTCTGGCACTCCGCCGGGACGGGGAATTGGAGGAGATCATCGCCATCATCACCACCGACGCCTCTCCATCAACCAGCCATGTTTCCCCCATCCATGTGTGAGTAATTCCCCCGCTGTAGGCCGAAGGGGATGGTAGGGATTGGATGAGATTGGTCATGTAATAGCATAAGATTGTTAGGACATAGTGCCTAGTGTCCGTAATTGGTACTTTGATGATATTGTTGCAACTTGTTATGCTTAATGCTTGTCACTAGGGCCCGAGTGCCATGATCTCAGATCTGAACATGTTATTATTTCATCATGATATTCATTGTTTATGGTCTTACCTGCAAGTTGTATACACATGTCGCTGTCCGGAACCAATGGCCCCGAAGTGACAAGAATCGGGACAACCGGAGGGGATGGTAGTGATGTGAGGATCACATGTGTTCACGGAGTGTTAATGCTTTGCTCCGGTACTCTATTAAAAGGAGTACCTTAATATCCAGTAGTTTCCCTTGAGGCCCGGCTGCCACCGGCTGGTAGGACAAAAGATGTTGTGCAAGTTTCTCATTGCGAGCACGTACGACTATAATTGGAACACATGCCTATTGATTGCTTTGTACTTGGACACCGTTTTATTATTATCTGCAAATGCCCTGCTATGATTGTTACATGAGTTTCTCTCATCCATGCAACGCCCGTTATCCGTCCCCGTGCCTACAGTATTTTAATCCTGCTGTTTACTATAATCACTACTGTCTTTGTTACTCTGCTTGTTATTTCACTATCGCTATCGCTATAAAACTGTTACTACTGATAAACTCTTGCGAGCAAGTCCGTTTCCAGGTGCAGCTGAATTGACAACTCCGCTGTTAAGGCTTCCAAGTGTTCTTTGTCTCCCCTTGTGTCGAATCAATAAATTGGGTTATACTACCCGCGAAGACTGCTGCGATCCCCTATACTTGTGGGTCATCAGTACCGGCCACCGGTAGTGCCATCCTCCTTACGCCCAACACTTGCATCTTTTTGACCTTTGTACTTCCTTTTGGCTTGTCCGGTACTATGATTTCTACCCCCAAAAGGACAGAACTTCCGGTCCTATGATTTCTGCACCTAACAGTTGGATTTTCGAGGTACCTATTTAAGGGGTTTTCTTTCCCAATGGTACCTAGTCTTGCACAGCTCGTCCTTGCCCCCATTATTGATCTTTCATTAGCTTGGAATCTCTCTATTCCCTCCATGATTTTTACTCTCGTTTGAGGAAAAGAGAGAGGAGATCTAGATCTACTATACTAACAATCACAATCCCCTCTTTATGAGGGAATCCTCTAGATCTATATCTCGGAGAAATTTGGAGTTATCCTCCTTTGTTCTTCCTCTCTGATTCTCCAATAGATTTTGTCACTTTGGTGGAATTTGAGAGGGAAGGACTTGCCATTGCATATGGTGCATGTGTTTGAGTTCTCCATGATGATATGTGGAAGTCAGAGTTCGTGAGTTAACTTTCTTCGGGTGCTTGTACCCGGAGCTTGTTCCTCTTGGATCCTTTGATCCTAAACGGATTGTGTCCTTTGTCGCGTTGTGGCATTTTGTGGCAGTTTAGTCTTTGGAAATTACTTGGGAGCGTCCAATTATTGTGGAGTTCGCCTCAAGCTTTGTGACCTTCGTGGCATTTACTTGCGAGTCTTCAATTAAGTTGTGGAGCTTACCGCAAGCTTGTACGGGTTCAATGACCACCCTTAAGGGTCCCTTAGTGGATTGAGTCTTTTTTTTTTCTATTGTTGGGAAGGCTCGAGGAGAATACAGTGCGCCATTGTGGCATTTGGAGTGCCTTGGGCCTCCACACCGCTCTAGCAGAGAGTAGCACCCGCAAGGGTCTGACCTTCTAGATACAGCGTCGTCTCTGTGTGACTCGGTTACTCCTCAACCCGAGCTTCTTTACTTAGGCACTTTACTTTGTGATAGCCTTCGTGGTTCATGCTCTATAGCTTGCTATCACCTTGTTGCTTATCTTGGTTAGCATAGGTTGTTGATGCACATAGGCAAACCTTGTTTATAGGCTTTGTTCTTGATAAGTTAAACTTTACTTTTATTCCGCACTTGCTCAAGCCTCCAACATAAGAAGGCTTTAAACCGCCTATCCACCCCCTCTAGGTGGCATCCTTGATCTTCCGACTTCTTTTCTCCTATTTCCATCACTAAGATCGTGCAGGTCTCTCCTTCAGTAGTCTCAAATTGGCACTGATCTTTCCGTAAGCCTCATAACATGATGAGACCCCCTTCCTCTATATATTTGTTGATCTTCTCTTCCCATTGCCGCCATAGAATGCCTTGATATTAGAAGGAAAGCGGTATATATCTTATGACGGCAAAAAAAGTGTAACATTGACATTACCGGGTTCTTAAAAAGTGTAACATTGGCACAAAATGGTTTACTTTCGTTTTTTTTGGATCAACTTTAATCTCATTGTACCACTTATAAGGAGTAGTAACTAATCTCATTGTACCACTTATAAGGAGTAGTAACTATATTTGTTCATTTGATAAGTGCCTATTTTTTCTACTAGTAATAAAACAGGTGGTAATAACCGTGGATAGTAATTCGCCCTAAGTTTGGACTTGGGCGCCATACTGACGCGGCGCCATGCTCAATGACGGGAGGGCATGCGCTGTCTACACTCAAAATTAAATGGCGAGAAATGCGTAGTTTAAGATTTGGCGCACGTGCGGCATGTGCCAGTACTTCCCCGTCCACTCGCGCGCCCATTATATACGCGCACGCCTCCCTCGACTCCCCCACACCCGAAAACAAGGATATCGCTCATTTTCCGTTGTCTTCCCCTGCTCCGGCCTCCTCCAATTCAAGGGAGAGCCATGGACGCCGTCACCTCGTCCACGGCCACACCCACGGCCATGGAGGAGCTGCCATGGTGCACGCAGTGCGCCGGGCTAGCGTTCCTCGGCTTCTCCCTCTGCGTGGTGGCGCTCGGCGCGGTGCTCCTGCTGGCGCGCCGCTGGCCCTGGTGCAGCTGCCACGTCTGCCGCTCCTACCTCACCGGCTCCTGGGCGCGGGACTTCACCAACCTCGGTGACTGGTACGCGCACCTGCTCCGCGACTCGCCCACCGGCACCGTCACCGTCCACGTCCTCGGCTGCACCGTCACCGCCAACCCGGCCAACGTCGAGCACATGCTCCGCACCCGCTTCGACAACTACCCCAAGGGCAAGCCCTTCGCCGCCGTCCTCGGCGACCTCCTCGGCGGCGGCATCTTCAACGTCGACGGCGACGCCTGGCGCCACCAGCGCAAGATGGCCAGCCTCGAGCTCGGCAGCGTCGCCGTCCGCTCCTACGCCTACGGGATCGTCGCCGGGGAGGTCGAGGCGCGCCTCCTGCCCGTGCTCGCCGACGCCGCCGATAATGCCAGGGTGCTCGACCTCCAGGACGTCTTCCGCCGCTTCGCCTTCGACACCATCTGCAAGATCTCCTTCGGCCTCGACCCGGGCTGCCTCGAGCTCGACATGCCCATGTCCAAGCTCGCCGCCGCCTTCGACGCCGCGTCGCGGCTCTCCGCCATGCGCGGCGCGGCCTCGTCGCCGCTGGTCTGGAAGGTCAAGCGCCTGCTCAACGTCGGGTCCGAGAGGGAGCTCAGGAAGTCCATCCGCCTCGTCGACGAGCTCGCGGCGGCAATGATAAGGCAGCGCCGGAAGCTGGGCGTCGCTGGCAGCCACGACCTCATGTCCCGGTTCATGGCCTCGGAGGCGCACGGCGCCGGCGCCGTGGACGACAAGTACCTCCGCGACATCGTCGTCAGCTTCCTCCTCGCCGGCCGCGACACGGTCGCCTCCGCGCTCACCACCATCTTTATGCTGCTCTCCAAGAACCCCGCGGTGGCGGCCGCCATGCGCGCGGAGGACGCGGCCAGGGACAACACGACTCCGACGTCGAGAACCACGTACGAGCACCTCAAGTCCCTCAACTACACCCACGCGGTGCTGTACGAGAACATGCGGCTGTTCCCGCCGGTGCAGTTCGACTCCAAGTTCTGCGCCGCCGCCGACGTGCTACCGGACGGCACGTACGTGTCCGCAAGCCAGCGCGTCATGTACCACCCCTATGCCATGGGACGCATGCCGCGCATTTGGGGCGCCGACTACGACAAGTTCCGTCCGGAGCGGTGGCTGACTGGTGCCGGCGGGGCATTCGCGCCGGAGAGCCTGTACAGGTACCCGGTGTTCCAGGCCGGGCTCCGCGTGTGCCTCGGAAAGGAGCTGGCCGTGATGGAGATGAAGGCGGTGAGCGTGGCGGTGGTGAGGATGTTCGACGTGGAGGTTGTCGGGGAAAATGGCGCCGGCGCCGTCGCGCCCAGGTTCGCGCCGGGGCTGACGGCGTCCATCAGCGGCGGGCTGCCGGTGAGGGTCAGGCGCGTCTAGTCTAGCTAGGCGCGTCTAGGAGTAGTAGGGAGACTCTGTTCCTGTACTGTACATAGGGGAACTAAGAGCAGAAATCAATGGAAAGTGAAGTTGTTTCTGGCAATAAACCAAAGGAATAGAAGTTTCTTCCGTATAATATTCTGCTCGTAATTGATTCCAAAAAATGTGAGATTAGTTACTGTGCGAATTGATGCAGGTAATTAAGACTCGAAAACCGGAAATTACTCTACTTTACATTTTGTAACAGGTCTACCATGCATGAGGAGGTGAAGAACTGCAGATTTTAGCACAATGGCATTTGGAATTTTGATCTCATTCCAAAGAATCAACCGAAATTTAAACACAGCTTGAGTTAGCTCCATGCCTCCAGGGAATCCAACAATGACTGCAAAGATTGTTTCTTCCTTGTCTAGAAAATGGTGTAGCTAGTGAAAGATTTACTTCCAAAATCACTGGTGTCAGATGACACGAGTGGCAATGTAGCAGCTACGACTATCAATACTTCTCGTCGCTAGGTCTTGCAAATCAATTCACAGAGAACCAATCTGAGGTTAGATGGTTAGGAAGGTGGTTGTACCCAAGCCCACCAGAGTTCAAACCATATGTTTGACATATGTGTGTCTCATAAATGCGGTATATTCATTTAGTGGGAGACGATGTTCCCGTCGACAGCGAGCCGCCTATGGTGACTTTGTTAATTCCAAGATCCCATCCGCTAGCTTAGTCTTTCGAAGGTGCTCATAAAAGTAGGGTGTGCGTGTGTGCGTTCATACGGATGAGTGTATACGCGTGTATGTAAACGTCTGCCTTTGTACTATGTTTCTTTAAAAAAATCGCCATATGTGTATGATATGCATAAGTGATTTGGTGGTTAATCTAGACGCAAACATGAGCTGGCGGCTTCAGCCTGCGAGTACATTGGACGAGTAAACTGAGTCGCAATAAAACTTTTCTTTTGAACTGAGCGCAATAAAACATCGGATTTGCCTGTTCTTGGCTAAGTTGAGAACTAAGTTAGCTTTTAGTGAAATCCTACACCATGCACGTAAGAATTGCATGTTAGATTGCATCTATTATTTTAGTTATACATAGGATGCAGCTGAGATTTTTATCAGCTGTAAATGAAGATGCAACTAAACTAAAAAAAAATGATCTGCCGATTAGATTTGTTTTGTGATTTCCGTTTGTCATGAGTTGTAACGTGACCAACTAAAATTTAATTACATCATCTAATTGAGAATTGAGTTAATTATTAGTCCACTTAAAACTGAACAAAACTATAAAACATTGATTCGAAGTTTCGAACAGACCAGAGGGTCTCTGCCTGCCTGGTTGTTTTGCCGGGAAGGAACAAGGTAGCTGTTGCTGCTACTGGGGATGGGACCCGCATGCAGCTACCAAGTCTGTATGCGAGGCGGCGCAGAAGGAAGCATGGACCCTGCTTGCTCTTGCATTGCATTTTGCATCATGTGCTAAATATAAGGATTACAGAACGTCAGGGCGTCAGGCTTAGTTGCGCGCTAGTGTCTCCTTAAGAGTTAAGACACGGTCATCACGCAGGTGTGGCTAACGAGCTGCATGTCAACAGATTGAGCTGTGCAGCAAAAAAAATCTTAATCACGTAGTTGCTAAAACCCCACGAAAACCAAAATTACATACTCACCCACAAATTATGACGGCTAGTCCCAAGCCATGACACAACCAGCTTACTAGGTCACAACGTTACACACAAACACGCTGACGTTGAGAAGATTCATCCCTCAAAACCGTCTTATAGTTGCTATCGTCATCACCCATCGTCTCGCCAATTGATGACTCATACTTTAACACACGTCACCACATCGATCGCCGTAACACTTGTACGGAACCTAGGGTATCCAATAAAAGACACATGCATCGGAATTGCCGCTCTTATTTCGGCGCCTTTTGTCATGATGGAGAGAGAAGCACCACGGAAGCCTAGCGTGGGGTGGAGTCCATCCTACTACCAAGCGTGCAACCAACTGAAGCCTTCTCGTGAATGTCATCATTGGCGTTTTTGTCACCTAGCTTCTAGATACAACAACTCCAATGTCAAAATGTTGACGCAATATTGATAAAAGAAAATACCAAAATAAGAGGTTGAAATCCAACACCAACCCTGCAACCCACACCGCCCATCAATTCTCTACATCTCCGGAAGTCCTCACCCCTCGAACATAAGTTCATAATGCATTTTGATTCAAAAGGATTTTTATAGAAATTTTAGAGGATTGGTATTTTTACTTCGTGAGTTGTTTGTTTTATAGGATTAGAAAATTTTGCATCTGCTTGAGCCTCTTAGAATTTTTTTACTATTGTAAACAAACTTTGGTGGAAACACAATAATATGGGCTTCGAGGAGATATGACAATAACATCTTGTATTTATTTGATTCGAATGAAAGGAGAGAGAAACCTTTTCCATCATTCTCACCATTGTTTGGAGAAAGAATTTGTGCGGTTATGATGCAACTCCATGAAGGCAATTAAAACTGGAGACAACAAGTAGTTAGGGTATGTACAATGGTTGATAGGACAATCTTATCTTAAGCATTTCATGTTGTTTGCAGAAGCCACAAATCATGTTGTACAATGTACTATAATTTTCTTCAATAATTATTGTTTGCATTTGGCATCATAAAGGATAACAAGAAAAGGTGTGACTAATATAAGGCATTTCGTAAAATTGAGAAAAACTTCTCCAACTAAGAGAAAACACAAACCTTTTTTTTGTTTTCGTATTGAGAAAAACGTCTCTCTTAGTTAAGAAAAGATGAACCTTTTTTGTTTTCCTATTGAGAAAAACGTCTCTCTTAGTTAAGAAAAGATGAACCTTTTTTTTGTTTTCCTCTTCAGTTTCACAGAAAATTTCCTACATATCATTGTTAAGATATATAAGCATTTTACATTCATGTGACAATTCTTCGCTACAATGAAGAGCTGAATAGGCAAAAAATCTGTGCATTTATACATGAAACTACTAGTTCACGTAGTCACGCTTGACTCCCCGTGGCATGGCAGATCAATGTGCCTCTCTGCTGATTTCGGTACACGTGCTATCGTTGGGTTTTAATACATATTTTTTGTATGTTGGATCTCCGCTTTACTATCAAGGGCCTCCTCGCCTGTTCTTCTTAATGGGGTGGCCGGTTTGCCATTCAAGCATGGGAGAGGCCTTCACCAAGGCAACCCTCTTTCACCCCTCCTATTCATTGTCGTCATCAACCATCTTACAAAATCTTGGAGCTTGCAACCTTCCATGGCCTTCTTCACAAGCTTCCGTAGAGGGGCTCGATCCTTAGAACCTCCCTGTAGGCGCGGCGTTTTTTGTGGCGCCCATTAAGAAAGGTATACAAAATTTGGCATCCATGCATCATCGAAAGGTTTGGTGAGGTCAAAAGGTTTGTGGACCAACTTCCAAAAAAGCTCCGTCTTCCCCATTAAGTGTGGGGATATTAACGTTGATGACATTCTTGAGGGCATCCCGGCGAGGATAGCTTTCCCATTGAGATACCTCGGCCTTCCACTCTCGGTTTGGAGGCTAAGAAGATTTGATTGCCAAAGGAAAATGCGCCTGGAAGCTCCCAACTTGGAATGGGAAATACATCACCACGGAGGGCACGTCATCACTTGTGAAATCGGTCATTACATCCCAAGCTATATATTATTTGGCGCCTCTTGTGATCCCACTGGACATCGTAAACTTCATCGAGAAATTTGAAGGGGCTTTTCTATGGTCGGCTAAAGGTACCGTCACCAGTGGCAAGTGCAAGGTGAATTGGGACATAGTTTACCGCCCAAATAAGCTCGGTGGTCTTGGGATTCTTAACACATACAACTTTGGTTTGTTCCTCCGCTTGCGGTGACCATGGCTTGAATTGAAGGACCCCGGAATAATTTGGAAGGGCTCCGGAAATCCTTGCAATGAAATGGACATGAAACTCTTCTACGCCGCCACCACCATCATGGTTGGGAATTGTTGAAATAAGCCCTTTTGGAATGCACCTTGGTTGAATGGAAGTAAGCCTAGGAAGATTGACTCGGGAAATTTTTTCACTATTGAGCATCTCACACAAACTACGAAGCTATGGAGATTTTTACTGGCATGCAACTTACTGAAGACCTCGATGATGACATTTCTCGGAATCTAACATGAAATAGGAAATTCTCAGCAAAGTCAGCCTATGAAGCATAATTTTTTGGAGTTACCTCCTCCAAAATTAATAGATCCCCATTTGGAAACCCCCTCCTCCTCCAAGTCAATTTCTTTTCTTGGTTTGCAACTCAAAGTCGGGTCGGTTGGCAAAAGGAAGTTGGCAAAATATTGGTTTGTGCCCTCTATGTAAGCAAATGATGGAGTCAATGATGCACCTCTTCGCTAGTTGTAGATACAACATCCGTCTTTGGGGCTTCGTTAAGGATTGTATATGACTCCACAACCTCTCCGCTCACCAATGGGAATATCATACAATTCAAAGTTGGTGGATCATGATGTCGGACAACTGTACTCCAAATCAAAAAGCTCTCTCCTCCATCACCTTACTTACAAATTGGGAGAGCGCAACGCCCAGGTGCTTCAAAACAAGCACACATCACCCTTTGTAATTCTAGATAAGATTAACATGGAAACCCGTTTGTGGGTTTTTTCGGGGGCAAAATAATGTTGGGAAAGTTGACTTTGTAAAATGTACCTTTAGTATTGTAAAACTTCTTCTTCATTAATTTAATAGGGCAAAGGTTTTACCCTTGTTTAAAAAACTGTTAGTGATACGCATGGGCTGATGCACATGCAACCTTATGCGTGGATGTATGGTTAATCGAGGAAACAAGCTCATAAATTAATAAAGGGAAGATCATCGTGCTTGTTTGCTGAGGCTTGCATGTGTAATTTGTTCCATAAAAGGAACTAAACCGTTAATGGCCTTTTTGACCGAAAGAATTATCATTAGGATTTTGTACGATAGAAATCTTGAATTTTTTCTCTAACAGGCTGTTTAACTTTTAGGATTGCATCCTATAGTATTCCTCATAAGGATTCTATTGCACTCTTTCATAGAAAGTTTTCCATCCATTTCAATCAATCCCTTTAGAAATAATCCCATTTTCATTGTTGCAATCAGATAAATTTTGGCGCGAACACAATGCTATATATTGAAGTAGATATGAAAATGCAATTTGTGTTTCCTATAATTCCATGTAAATCTATGTGGCCTTTTTTTTTGATAATGGGCGCTTTATTACTCATAGAAAGCAATTACACCCGATCTCTGCATAGCTAAAATGCACACAGCCGTTCAAAAAGTCTCAAAAGTCTAAAGTGTTAAAAAGGCGAATTTACATATCATACGTGAGCAAACCTAAAACGCCTAAGGTGAAAGCGGAGACCCAGTCCGTAGATTATGCTGTCACCCATGTAGGAAAAAAGTATCCCTCGCCGTGTCCTCCAACTATGTACAGACCTCCGTAAATAGGTCGCGGTGCTCCACCTTCTACAGCGCAGTCCACGAACGAAGAGTAGCGGTACATCTGTAGAATCTATGTGTCTCTAAGAAGGGAATTTATTTCTAACGACAGGATGAGGGAAACTTCTGTCATTGTGCTCATTGATTGTTCACGAGAAAAGGTGTGGTTATTTGGATTATGGATGCGGCCTAATTAAGAACTAAAAGGAATAAATAATAGAATTATGTGGTTATCCTTCGAAATTATGAGAGTATTAGTTTTTCAGCACATTGATACATGGAATAATATTAGTTTTTTTTTCGAGAATACACACTCGAAGGTGTATCAATCATACAGAAGCGGTGTTAATACCTGCGAGGTGTTCGGCACTTTGCCCGGATGGATTCAGACGACGAATAGATAACCGCCGCTTTGCTTGAGGAGACAGTTGAAGATGCTCTAAGACCCTCATGTTAAGGAAAGGTTGATGGCCATTTGATTCGGGCAGACTCCAGAACAGAGGGGCCGTGCATTTCCTGGTTGTTTTGCCAGAAATAAGAAAGGTACAAGGTTGGGCTGAGTGATTGACTGTACACAGATTTTATCAGTTGTTTTCGAACGTGGGAGAGTGCTGACAAGCGTGGTGGACGCAGAAGGTAGCGTGAACCCTGCTTGCTCTTGCATGGGAGCTAGTGGTTGCAGAAATGACAGACTCTTGTGTGCAAAATAATTGAAATTTAGGTTTTTTGAGAGCTTAACTATATTAGATTTGATTAACTATATAGAAAAGCAGATTACTCCCTCCTTTCTATGAAAATTATCTGAGATTTGTTAAAATTTGAACGTATCCAGATGCTAGATACACTCAAATTTTAATAAATCTCAGACAACATTCATGGGATGGAAGGAGTACTATCGGTAAGAACAATTTAGTTTTCAATATATTTATTATAAATATATTTTCTATAAACCTGATCAATTTTTGAGAAGTTTTACTGATGAAAACCCTAAAATTTAGTGAATTTGGAATGGAAGAAGAACTTCCCTGCTTAACTAATGCAGAGAGTAACTCCGTGACTAACGTTAATTTGTTTATGACCTGAAAGAGTGCCGACAAGGAAGAAACTGCAAAAGTCCAATGAAAACCAAAAAATGTACCACAGAAAAAAAGACCAGAAATTACGAACTCACCCTCAATTTATGAAAGCTAGTCCTAAGCTAAGACATAACAAGCTTACTTGGTCACAACGTTACAAACCCAACACTTGACGTCGACAGTCCATAAGGGGCATCGTCATCACCCATTGTCCAATCGACGACTCCAACTTCAGTACTGACAACCATCATCACAATAAACACATTAAAGGTTGTACGGAATCCACGGTATCCAAATAAATGACACGCTACATTGGAGCTGCCGCTTTAATTCGGTGAATTTTGTCGTGATGGGGAGAGAAGCACCACATAAGCCTTGAGCCGGTGGAGTCCATCATAGTAACAAGCATGCAACCAACTAAAGTCGCCTTGCGAATGTCATCATCTACGCCGGCACTTCGTTGTCGTCTGGCTCCTAGACACAACAACTCAGTTATCCTTAATCGGGCAAGGCCGGCCTCGTGAGGCCTTTACGGCTTTACCTATCAGGAGATTAGCGCCTAAGGCAATGATACTATGCTCCATAGTATAGCGCCTAGCCGAATGTCACTACTTAGCCATGGGAGGGGCCCGAGCTGGCCCCGCCATGCCATGCCATGTTGGTAGGGAGTGTAGCGTCTGTCAGATGAACGCTACACCAGTGAGCATATCGCCTAGCTATTAGGCTCTACCTAAAAGGGTTAGCCCAGTGACAAAATACTTCTGTTGAAAGTTCATTATGTGAATTTCTTACACCTTTGGACCAGTTTTGTCCATTTTGCCTTTTGTCGTTATGAGGAGAGAAGCACCACATAATCCTTGCGCCAGTGAAGTCCACGGTAGTAACAAGCAAGCATGCAACCAACTGACGCCACCCTGTGAATGGCATCATCTACACCAGCACACCGTTTTCGCCTGACTCAACACACAACAACTCCGATTTCACCATGCATGTTGAGGGAAAGTGATGCAAGGAAATACCCAATTAAGACAGCTGCAAATCCATCTGTAGAATTTGTCGGTTATTCTACAAATGGATAAAGGTAATAAAGACTTGAGACAACAAATAATTATACTGTGTGGCTACTCTCCACTAGTACCATATTGGGTCACACAGATTAATCATAACCAAATATAATTCTCCTCGTTACCAGCACAACATTCTAATGAGCACCATACCCAAAAAATACAACATCTATATCAGCACGTAGGGAAATTCAGAGAAGTTTTACACATGACAAACCTAGAATTTAATTGTTTTTGGATGGAGGAAGTACGTCTTCTTAACGAATGCGGGTCAAACAGAGCTTGGCTCTGGTGGTTAGGTCCCTTGTGGTGGAACCAGCCCACCCAGGTTCAAGTCCTAGACTTGACATGGGTGTTTGCATTTACCTGGATTTATTCCAGGATTTAACCGGCGCTATGCTTTCAGTGGTAGGTGACGTGCCCGTCAACAGCGAGGCGCCAGTGGTGACTTCGTCAACCTCAAGATATGCCGGCTCAGTCTCTCGGAGGTGATCATAGGGGTAGGGTGTGTGTGTGCCTTCATAGGGGTGTTTGTACGTGCGTGTTTGTGAGCGTCTGTGTTGTACTGTGTTCTAAAAAAAAAAAAGGTTACGCAGTTCATCGGTTATTCAGTTCGCCATCTCCATATGTTCTTGGCCAAGCAAGCAGACAAATAAAATATGATTTGGAACACGTGCAGATATGGCATCCGGCTGCAAGCACCAGCCATACATATGTGACTCAGCAGTTCTCATGCATGAGCCACGAGGGCTCATCTTCGATCGGCCACCGTTCTTTGGTGTAGGGTGCACAGGGGCGGCGAGATGACATCGAGAGACGGCAGGTCACCGATGCTATATCTTGAGTTTTTGGTCTATCTGAACTTTGGTTCCTCATTGACTTGTGGAGTTGTCGATATGCGAAAATCTGCAAACTCTGTTGCTTTCCCTGTACCTAACATCTATGCAAATCAATCCACCAGGTTTGTGGGCTATACATAATGCTCTGGTGGTTAATCTAGACGCAAACATGAGGTACAACCTCAGCCCTGTGATTCCATCCTGGACAAGGAAACCCAGCATAATAAACATAGGAAACCTAGCAGACCAGAGGGGGCCTGCCCTGACTGGTTGTTTCGTCGGGAAGAAACAAGCAAGGTAGCTGCTGCAGCATTACTTTGTTTTTCACCTGAAGGAGTGCCAAATTTGTCTCACTGCCTGATTGTTGGACGACAAAGTCATCCATGCCTGACAACAGACCCTTGGCTTCTTCGAAGATCGTCCAGAATCTGTCCTGGTGTTTGGCTCGAAGGGCATTAGACACAGATGTGCTGTCCACCTCAAGAATCACACATGCCTGGCCTCTACGCGAGAGCCTAGATTCCCTTGCTAGGCTTTCCATTTCGTTGGGTGAAAGAGAGATGAGAGATGACCTCCCAATCTCTGTGAGAGATCTTGTAAATGCCGAGTCAAACTTCTGTGACATTGTCTAAGTTATAAAGATCTCTTTTTCAAAAAAAAAAAAAAAAAAAAAAAAAGGGAGGCCGATGCCTGCTTGCTCTTGCATTGCATCACATGCTAAATACTACAAGGATCACGGTACAACAACTTTAGTTGCGAGCTAGTGTCTCCTTCACTGACATGGTGTCAATGTGTCCCTACGTTTTGTTTCCACATGCTGTCACTGGGGTTCAATCAATCGTTTTATGTATGTGAGTGATATGCAGGCATGCAAGCATACGGCTAGTGCACGCCCTGATGCATGGTTAGAGCATCTCCAACGATGTATATATAAAACTATCATATACATCACCTTGGGACAAAAAAGTCCTAACAGAATATATGACAAAAAAGCTATTCTTTTAATCTTTTTGTATAATTTGCCATAAGTGATGGAAATATACATCACCTTGGAGCTCCGGTAGCCTGAGATGGCTGGAAACGCCATGCTGCCGCCGAGAAAATCCGCCGACCACCGAGCCGATTCCGGCTGATTTCGGCTCGCCGCGTCCTCTGCTGGCCATCTGTGGAGCCGCACCACCCCGGAGATCTTCGATCTGAAGGACGTGAGGTACCACACTGCACCCCTGACAAGACTGTGTCACCCACTTCATTGAGTGGTACCATGTGATTCACGATGACGATACCTATGAAGATCTTCAGAAGAATTTCATGGAGGAGTGGTAGTCATCAAGGGCGAACAAAGCTAGGTAGCTAGGTGATCCAATGCCCACCTTGAAATTTTTGAAAATGTTCTATATTTGGTCATTTGAATATTTTTATCAGACATGGGCAGTGCAAAAATAAAAATTGGGGGTGTTCCCAACCGACAATTTTTTGTGCATCCGCCACTAGTGGTCATGGTTTGGGAAACAAAGGAGTGGCGGTCATCAATGAATTGTGTGATGAACTATGAGTGTTTGTGAGTTGATTGTGTGAAACTTGATGATGAACTATTCGCGTAATAATGATGCTATTTGTGCGATGTAATATTTAGTAGTAAGTACTATTTAGATTTTTTGTGTGTTTTCAAATCATTCAAATATTTGTTTTATCCATATGTTTTCAACTATGAAATATACATCACCAAGGGTGGTGCCATATTTTAAATCACCTTGAAATGCACATGTATTTTAGATCACCTGAAATAGCATAACTTTTTGTGATATTAAAATTGAACACACAAAAAAATAGGTGATGTAAAACTGTGCTTTTGGTGATGTATGGATGCTCTTAAAGCTAGGGAACAGATTTAAACAGGTGCACTCAGGAGCTGCAGTGTCAGCCTTCAAGCCCCTCCTGGTGAGGAAAGATCTCGTGATGACCATTTGATTCGGCCAGACCACAGGTGGCCCTGCCTTGCCTGGTTGCTTTGCCAGGAAGAAGCAAGGTACAAGGTTGGGCCGACTGCACACAGATTTTAGTTGTTGTTTTCTGCTGTGGAAGAGTGCCGACAAGCGAGGTGGACGCAGAAGGTAGCACGAACACTGCTTGCTCTTGAATGGGAGAGGAGACTAGTGGTTGTGAAAATGACGGACTCGTGTACATCTCAAACAGATGCAGTTCACCATCAGTTTGTACGGCGGAAGAATAGTCTCCGTGTGCCAAAAGAGCTCAGTTGGTACCTGGTGGCTGGTGGTCCTCTTTGGACAGACAAGATATATACGATTTGCAACACGTGCTGAGAAATACATGTGACGAAGCTGTCCTTGTGCATGAGCGGCGTGCTTCATCTTCGGCCGCCGTTCTTTGGCGTTCGGTGCACGGGGGTGGCGAGATGATGACATCGCTGAGACAGCAGCCCAACGAGGCTATATCTTGAGCTTGGACCTATGTCTGAATCTTTGGTTCCTTATCCCTGTGCTATTCATAATGCTTTTTTTTGTGGGGGCTATCCATAATGCTTTAATATTGAATAGATCTTATACTTATATTGAGATTTTATTAATTAATAAATGCAACAAAATTGTAGCACTGGAATATGATATCATGCATTATAAAGACAATATCATGCTAGTACCATGTTCATGAAACTCGTGTATTATGATACTACCCAACGCGACCAGCCTTAAGTCACGGTGATGCAGGTGGTGGCTAAGAGCATCCCCACTCGTTTGGGCTCCCCACGCCCAAATCCGGCGAAATTTTCGTCCGGATTGGATGAAGATTTGGCGTGGGGAGCGCCGAAGTTCCAGCCGTCCCCCCGGCAGGAAACCCCCAACCTCGACCATTTGACATATTTCAAACAAATTCAACATAAAATTTAACAAGTTCGGCAAACAAGAGGACGAAAATTGCTGAAACAAATTCGGCGATAACAGTACAATGTTTAACAAGTGCTCAAACAAATTAAGACAGACTAGTTGGCGTCGGCGTTGGCGTTGCCTCGGAGCCTCCATATGTGCTCCACCAGATCATCTTCGGCTTTCTGCTCATCCTGAAACGACGCCGGAAAACAGTCTCACCGTGCAATGGATTGTCGGCGAAGTAGTCGGCGTACAACATGCAGTAGCCCTCCATTCGCTGTCTCGGCTTGCACTTCCGGCGACCTCGTGCCGACCCACCACGCCGACGAGTTGCCAGTCCGGCGTACATGCTTGCCAAGCAACCAAGGATCATCATGTGCTCGTCGTCTTGGGCGGCTGCTGCCATCTCTTCTTGCATAAGCTCGACGAACATCTGCTCCTCCTCTTCGTCCGAGTCCATGGCCGGCGAGGCAAATGGACGAACACCTGACGGGCGTGGTCGAGGCAACCCGAGCCGCGAGCGACGACGAGCAAGCAGGCCGGAAAACAGGCCGGCGGAAGAGCAGCCAGATAGGCCGTCGTCCAAACACGGCGGAATATAGGCAGGTGGGGAAGGAGTGGCGGCGCAATCTGGGCAACAAGCCGGCGGGGTGGTGCCGGCGGCGAGAGAGATACGAGGGGTGGGGGAGATTTTGAGCGACGTGGCGGTGGGGTTCGTGCGTCGAGTCACCGACAGATCGGGCCCTTCCCCGCTTTTCACTCGTCCGGAGTCCCCGAGAGCTCCCCGGGGGGCCGGGGGGGGCGTGGGATCGCCGGATGAATTTAGGCCCAAATCCGGACGAAAACGAGGAACCGGGGGCGCGACTGGGCCGAATTTCGCCGTCCGGATGGAAAAAACGCTCGCCGGGGGCCTCCTCGGGGGGACGAGTGGAGATGCTCTAACTAGATGCATGTCAACAGATTCGGTTGTGCAACAAAAATAGGAATTTTTTGACCGCTTAATTGCAAAAACCCAACAAAAACCAAATTTACCAGCTCATGAAAGCTAGCCACAAGCCAAGACCCCACAAGCTTACTAGCTGGTCACAACGTTTACAAACCTAACACTCACGTTTAGAAGATTCTCCTGTCGTAGCTATTCATAAGCACTAACATCCTCACCGACCATCTTGTTGATCAACGACTCCGGCTTCACTACGGATAGCGCACCACATTGAACACCGCAACAATTGTTATGAAACGCAAGGTATCCAATAAACAATTGACACGCTATGGAAATCAGCGATTTATTTTTGGCCACTTTTGTCACGATGAAGAAAGAACATGAGTGCAACCAAATAAGGCCACCTTACGAATGCCATCATCGAAGTTGTTGTCGCCTGGCTCCTAGACATAAGAACTCTAACTTCACCATATTGAGTCAAACTGATGCAAGGAAATAGCTACGCGGATATGTTAAAAATCAAACGCATACCCTGAATACCACACTCACCATCAATGATGCACTTCTTTGGCTGCTGTCACCGCACGAGCATAAGTTAACAACCTCTTGATCCAAAGCATAAGTTAACAACCTCTTGATCCAAAGAATTTTCATCGAGATTTTACTATGCGAGTTGTTTGATTTGCAGTATTAAATTCTATGATTTTTACAAGGATTCTACTACACCATGGACATTTCATAGAAAACAGTTCATCCATCTAAACCACTTAGGAAGAAAATTTTGTGACCACTACTATCAACCAAACTTTGGTGCAAACATGATATTATGATTCGAGTGAACATGGCTTAGAATATTGTGATTCTTTATATTTCTTTGCATCAACTGACAAGAACAGAGGAAGTTCTTCCATCACGATCGTAACTGTAGCGTGCATGTGTCTATGTTTGGCTATTTTTTTTTTCCAAAAGAGACGCCCAACAAGGATCTCATATCTTATATTTATGAAGGAAAATCGAAGAGGGCAGACAACAGGACGCAAAGCAACCAATAACATATAAAAACATATTGGTGTCCTTCTTCCTTGGCTTGTTCTTCGTCTTCCAGAAACTGAAAACTGCACTGAACTAAGTAATGGATAGGGACACCTGCAAATGGCATCACCATACAAGGCTTTGAAGACCGCAATAGCCACTCACCATGAATAACGAGATCTAGAAGTCGTCGATCGAATATCGGTTGGGGACTCACCCCACGCAACATAGGCTTGCCGTCCTTCATCACCATACCAGAGGGTTGAAGATACCAGGTCTTGCCGCAGAACACCACAAAAGAAGAGGTCGAAGTTGCCACTCCAGAAACCATCCAACAAATTTCCTTAATTGACACACCAAATGCCAAGATCCGAAGAGAACAACCGATCTGGCGACGCTAACCCTCACATGCCCTTCGTTGATACTAAATTGGATGCCCACTAGGTGGGGAGAAGCCGGAGAGCTTGAAGAGCTGATTAGGCAGAAACTCCAAAACTCAATACAATTTGTACATGTAATCATAGAAGGTATGTCGCGGCCGAGCATCGATCACCACCTCTTCCACTCCTCAGTCTTGAAGCAGAGCGGCCTGAGGGTTGGCCATGGTGGAAGAGCATGTCCCACCGGTAGGTGTCGGGTTGGAATCGAGGTTTGGCCTGCTATGGCACCGTCAGCCTCTCATGGCGTAGGTAGATCTACTCCGTGTGGAGTGTCCCATTGGGAGAAGAGGCAGGAGGACATCGCCAAGCCTCAACTTCGAGTTCTTTAGCATCGTAGTGTCTATCGACACCCAGATGTCATGTTTGGTAACATGATCGCCTTGTCGACGGTGAGGCTCCGCTTCCATTGTTGATGCCTGCCTATGCTCGAGACAGCCTCGTTGTTGTGGGCCATGGAGAGGGGTATGTGACATGTGTGGTGGGGAGAGGAGGCATCACCGAAGAATGGTGGTCGCAGTGCGCCATGACGTGTATATAAAGGGCCATGGAGATAGGTGGGGGGTCATGGGCATTAATGATGACATCGGATTAATTTAAAAATACCTCATGTATTGGCATTGTATAATTAGTTTACACCATTATTTTAAATGTTTATGGGTTTTTTTCTTTGAATATTTTTATTTGGTATATAACTCTGAATGAGGAAATCCTTGTTTTCACGATTTTTCTTTTTACTTTTCGAAACTTTCGGGACCTCAAACCGACCTAGAATTTTTCCACATCATTGTTTTGCAAGGACAAACACCACTCCACTGTGTGTTTGCCCTAATTCCTTTGCCTACGCCTCGGGTTTGACCTAAGGTTTGGAATGCAAAGTTAAACTATAATTATTCTTCGGTATCAATAGGAGGCAAGGAAATAACCGCAAAGTTTTACCACACTAATATCCGAAAACACGGATATGGGCTTTCTTATGTTGTGGCCTAGAGTCAGGAAATGGAAAATCAGTAATTTTGAAGTGAAATAAGTTCGGTACCAGCTGATGTTATCTCTTGTATATGCATCTACTTCGAAGTTAAATCTATTTTTTTCGAAAAATCATGCAAATAGATTCTTGTTATAGTATGTACACCTGCAAAATTTGGTGGAAAACACACAACCATTTTGTGTGTAAGTCCGCATCATAAAACTCAATTTGCACAGCGTGATTGATAAATAGTACTCCTAGTACTTATCATTCAGATTGGTAAATCTTGTTCCTTCTTTTTGTGTAAGACACACATGCAATCATTTTTGTTACCAAACTTTGCATTTGCGATGTACTCCCTCCATTCATGAATATGAGATATTTTAGACATTCTAAAGTGAGCTATCATATTGAGTGAATCTACGCATTAAGAGCTTGCAAAATTCACTAAAAGCTTGAACATCTTATATAGGCTGCAAAATTCAGAACAAATTGGAACCAGGGAGTATGTCATGATGAATGTCTATCTTTCTCCATATGAGAAACTAGAACTTTTTGAAGTGGACGAGGATGAGAAAGAATTTAGTTAGTACCCAGAAAACTAAATTCGTATTCCTGCAAAATATGTATGATGGCCTATTGTGTATCGGTATGGACGTTTGTGGTTGCAAAACTACCCGGCCACCCATGTTTGGATCTAGGGATATAAACGATACGGATAATTTTCACTTCAAAACCGCATCCACATCCTTTCTTAAGGATACGTCAAGTAATTATTCAAATTCGACAGACATGGACGCGGATATTGCTCGTGCGGATATCCAAGATGGATATGGTAGCAGATATGGTATTGACATTATCCAATCGATACGGATTATCCATCATTTTTTGTAGATTATCCGACCTTCTTAATTATGATAGTCTCGATCGGATAATCTGATTAAATTATCCCAATTAATCCTTCCAAGTACCTAATAGTAGACAAATGACACTATAACCTTAGCGATCACGTCGTAGTCACCATATGTTTGTATGTGCATTCCTAGCCTCCTAGTTCCCGCTGCCGAACGCCACCCACCGTGCACCAACGCCCTTATCATGCGTCGCTCCTCTCCCTTCATCTGCTTGGTGATTGTCTTTGTGTAATGCTATTAAGTTACTACGATCTTCACATTGGTGAAAATTTGAATGATTTGCCACTTTGGATTATTATTGTTCCTATTGTTTGTAAGGGTGAAAATATGTGTTGTTGCGTTCATTTATCCGATAATCTCTGTCCATTTTTTTATCCAAATCTGGTTAGTGTCCGATCCAAATCCGCAGTCCGATATAATCCAGATTCGAGTTCACACCCGATTATTATTTGCTCTGCTACGAATCCACCAAAATAATATAATAAAAGATATGAAAAGATTATTGTCCGGTCTGTTTACATCCCTAATTAGATCGGATTGATGGGTGCCCTGCAAATAAATCAATTTTTCATGTGCTTTATATATGCCTGGATTGATTGGTTAAACGAGAAGGAAGAATATAGGGCGCGCTTGGTAGTCTGCATTGGCATTTTTGCATGGGCTGAGAAGGGAAACAGGCCGTTTGGTTGCCTGCAGACCACCGCCTTGTTGCACAAACCAGGTTTTAAAGCACCTCCGGGATAGCACCTTCGGGAACACATGCCATAACTAGCCTCACCGCCCCCTCTCCTTCGTCTCACTCGCGACCTCACTCGCACCCCCCCCCCCCCCCCCAAACTGTCACATCACCAAGGTGGTTCCTCTACTGTCGACCAATCCGCCGCATCGCCGCAAGGAGGAGCAACGGGACCAGAGGAGGAGGAGATGGAGAGAAGCACCACGACACCGGTCGAAACCTGCACCGAGCTCTTCACCGACATCTCAAGTTCGTCTGCGAACTCGACCTCATCCTCGACCCGAACAATGGTGGTAAGGTCCTCTTCCTCTTACCTCCATCGTCGTTGCGCGACAGCAGGCCTTGCTTGAGCATTTGCGACGACATGCGGATTAGATATGCTAGGATTTCCATTAGGATTGGGTTCAGATAGACGTTTGCTAGGTGTCGCCGCGATTGCTTGTTGTTCTTGTCGAGTTCTTGGTGTACACGGTCGCGATTTGCTTAGATCTGCTAGTGTAATCTCCATTCGCGGTAGATCCTTTGTAGACCAAACTGAGGATTGGTCAAACTGTCAGATTTTACTGTGCATGCAAAGAGGGGAAGATTTTTTTATGCTAGAGTTTAGCATGTTGTGATTGTGGTGCGAAAGATTAAGCTGAGTCGCGCTAGTTTGGTCAGATGCAAGAGGAGATATAGGACTTGAAGAACAAAATTGCTCTGCTCAAGAATCTGCAGAGAACACAAGCACACGTGATGAGGGCTAAGAAATAGGAATGGAAGGCAAAAAGAAAGACTTTGGAGACTGAAAAGAGAAAGCTAGAGTATGACATATATGATCTGCTCCAAGTGAACTTTACAATCAAGGATAAGCTCAAGAGGATCAGGGCTATTTGTGATGACTGATGAATGTGTTGTAGATGTATTGTAGGAGATCCTGAGAAAGGTTGAGCTAGGGAGAAAATTTCTAATGTACCCTAATTAGAATTTTTAATGTACCCTAAGTACCACTTGTAATGTACTCTATTTGAACAGCTACTTGTGTTGTTTCTGATTGAACAACTATTTATGTTGTTTCTGATTGAACTAGGCCGATGATTATAACCTGGGATCATAATAGGAGGAGATGATTGATCAGAACCTATGGCATGACTGAACATGACCATGCCATTGGTTCTGATCAAACATCTCCTTCATATGTCCTCATATTATGAGGCCTATGGTACCTTGCTTTGCATGTTTCTGCTTCAGTTCTGCATTGTCGAAAGTGGCGGAGTTGGTATAGAACCATTGGGTTCAGCTGAACCCAACAAAATATACCAAACCTTTGTTAAATTAGTATGTTTTCTTGCCGAACATGATTTCTTGCTCTAGCTTCACCCCTGTTGGCCGATGATTGAACAATGGCATAACGAAAGGCAAGATGGTGTCCTCAAACTAAGTCATGTGTGCCATATTCGTTGCACACTAGACTTAGTTTATGGATAGTCCCTCTTCCTGCCGTGTGATCCAATATATTTTTGGTCTCCTTTTGGTTTGTCAAGTGCATTGGCCAATGATTCAACAATGGCACAATGGAAGGCAGGGTGCTGCCCTCAAACTTAGTCATATGTGCCATATCATTTGCACACTAGGCTTAGTTTACGGACAATCCCTTTGCCTGCCGTGTGACCCTATATATGAGGCCTCTTTTTGGTTTGTGTAGTGTATTGACCAATGATTAAATAATGGCGCAATGAAAGGCAAGGTGATGCCTTCAAACTTCGTCGTGTGTGGCAGTTTCCCTACACACCAGACTTAGTTTGGGGACAGTCCCTGTACCTGCCATGTGACCAAATGTATAAGGCCTCTTATGGTTTTTCTTCTGCGTTGTCCAATGATTCAACAATGGCACCATGGAAGGCTAGGTGTTGGCCTTAAACTTAGTCATGTGTGTCACAATTGTTGCACACTACACTTAGTTTGTGGCCATTCCCTATGCCTGCATTCTGGCCCAATGTATGAGGCCGTGTGCTTCTTCATTTCTGCATTGGCATGTGATTCAACAACGGCATAATGGAAGGCAAGGTGTTGCCCTCAAACTTAGTCGTGTGTGTCACATTACTTGCACACTAGACTTAGTTTGAGGGCAGTCCCTTGAGCTGTCGTGTGAGCCAATGTATGAGGCCTCACCATGTCCATTTTCATCTATACTTGTGAGCACCGACACCTCTCTAATGACATGTATTCTTGTGGTAGACTGAGAAGGTCATGCTTGGGTCACCTGCTGAGGTTCCCAATGAGGGACCATCAAAGAACCGTCGTGGAAGGTCGGCTAACGTTGGCCTCTTGCAGGAAGAGGTAGGGTTGGACCAGTTCCTGCGCATCGTCTTCAAGCCCACCTTCGGCCGGCTCCTGATTCCTCAAGATTTCGTCAAGTGGCCGGTTCAGAGAAATCCCTTCCAACATCATCGTCTACAGCAACACTGGATGCAACTGGAGAATGACTACGATGAGAGAAGGCGATGACGCATTCATCTACCAGGGGTGGGCGGACTTCGCCATCGCCCATCAGCTCAAGGTAGGCCAGTTCCTCACCTTCAAGAAGGTGTCCTCCTTCGAGTACAGTGTGGTCATCTTCGACCACACCTGCACTGAGGTGATGAGTAGGTGCCCGTACCATGGCGATGCCACTAGATGTGTTGTACGTCCTTGAAAATCATGTCTGAAGCTTACCTGATACTGTGTCGCTGCTACGATGTCGTGTCTAGTGTCTAATGGTGTCTGCTGGTGTTGATCGCCAAAACCCACCGGCGGGCAACGGCCTGTCAACACGGTAGAGCCGGGAAGAGCCTAGAGCTGCGGCTGGCTGAGACCCCTCCGAGCGACGGCCCGCAATGCTCTTCTGGTCACACGCGGCGATGCGAAGTGCAAGGGCGTGCCACCTGACCTATACCTGGTCAGGAAGGTGATGGGGATGCCTCGCTTAGTTCCTGCATGGCATACACGTAAACATTAAATACGAGCCTCGATCGGCTCTCAGGTTATCCTGTGAATCGGCTCAAAGAGCCGATCCACCCATGATTCGTACGGGGTGCACGAATACTTGGTGATCCTGCTTGATCAAGATAAAGCTAATGAGATCTACGACGATTTAGGGTTTTCACCGCATAATCGGATCATCCTACTCCAGGTTGGGCCTCGCGGCCACGCACGGTGCTCATAAGCCGATCCTAAACAAGGCCAAAGAACCAACAATGAAGTTGATCCGCGGAACATCCTGCTTAGGACTTGCGAACGCCACCCTACGTGCCACTGGATCCTCCCCCCCTTTGTAAGGCCTAACTATTGCAGATATTAAACTAATCCTTGCATAACAAGGAGCAATCGTAACGGATCAGATCTACTAGATGATGAACAAGCAGGGTGCCGCCCCCACGCCTGAGATAGGCGTGAGGGCGGCTAGACATGCAAGGGTTGCACTACGTAAGCATGTTATACGAAGAACTATGCTAACCCTAACACATCTATGATAACTACGTTGCCCGCCATCAAAGACGCTTCAGTACGGGCAACGCATGAACAACGTGGAGCTTGTGCTGCCTAGATCGCAAGATGCGATCTAGGCAGCATGTCGCTTACCTGATTGAAACCCTCAAGACGAAGGAGTTGGCGATGCGCCGAGATTGGTTTGTTTTTGGGGTGAACGTTGTGTTGTTGTTTATTCCATAAACCCTAGATACATATTTATAGTCCAGCGGACTTTCTAATTCGGACGTGCACCTAACCGTGCACGAGTAAAACTCTAACTTTTAATCTAAGATGCGATCTACTATATTACAGATACATGGGCAATTCAGCCCAACTTCGTGTATAAGGCCAATTCTTGTTCTTCCTTCCATGTATATCTTCAAGTCTATCTCAATCGTGGCCCACCTCTGACTCGGTCAAATTCTGGTGATAACACATGCCCCCCTGGTTTTGGAATTGGTAATTCCAAAATCACTCTGTTTTCCTTCGTCGGGTCATGTCGTGGCGTAACCGTTGCGATATCCTTCATCATGATGCCCTGCCCTCTCAACTTCTCCGCGTGATCCGGCAGTTTTTTCTCTTTAGGCACCACTTCCTCGGAAAGCTATTTGTGGCATTGAATTTCCACTATATCTCCTTTTATTTAACCGCTACGAACAGTTCTCCTCTGCATCTCCTTCGCACTAGCACTCCAAAAGCCCTCCTGCCACCATGTCTTCTTCCTCCTCTGCTCCATCGGATCCTTCCAGCCAGTCCTCCACATCCCGTGAGCCGACGCCGGAGTACAACCCGGCAGAGGTCCACGCGGCGAACACCCGCCGCGCCATTGCGGCCAGGGAGGAGTCAGACCACGACTTCTCCATCTGGTCCGAGGACGACCAGTCCTCGACGGACGGGGAGAGCGACCTACGCTTCCTTGCCGTTGGGGAAACGGAGGAGGAGAGTGACGACGACAGCTTCTCCTGCGACTTCACCTCTTCCGGGGAGGAGGAGGAGCAGGAAGAGGAGGAGGAGGACGACGACGAGAGCTCCTCCGACGAGCCGCCGGCCAAGCGGTTCTGCCCTTGGCCGGGCAATCTTAGCGACTTCGACAGCGACGAGGACGACGCTGACGAAGAAGATGAAGACAACGAGGGCCCAGTCGGCGGCCATTGGAGCGACGACGAGCCCGCCGGGAGCAGCGCCGACAGTGGCGACGACGGCGACGACGAGGGCAGTGACGGCCCATAGATAGGACCTCTAGAATAGGGCCAGTAGTAGTAGATGGGGCAATGGATCCCCTAGTACTTCCCTTTTGAGAGCAATTAGCTCTTTATGTAAGAAATCTCATCTGATCAATGAAGAACTTTTCCCCAATTTGATTTTGCCGATTTCTTCTGAGCTTAATCGAGCCGATTCCCTCTTCTACTGACCTTGCCGATTCGTCCCCTTTGCCAATGCGTAATGAGCCGATCGCACCGCATCGGTCCTTTGAAATTCACCCTTCCCTTCTTCAACTGATGATTTTCTAAATCTGGTCGAAAATGCAGGATCTTCAGGAAAACCTTTGAACTTTTCCAACCAAACCCAATAATCCTTTTCAGTACCCATCATCGTGAAGAAAGTTGCAATGAAGGATCAGCCGATGGTATCCCCATCGGCTCTTTAAACAGAGTAAAACAGCGCATCTACCAGGCCTGTTGCCCCCCGAGCCTCACTCGGGCCTGCTGCCCCCCGAGCCTTATTCGAGGCGAGAATGTCAGAGAGAATGTGCCAAAGCCAATCCTCTTTCTTCCTCAGACAGCCGATAATCTTCCGTTTCAGCTGAACTAGCCCCAGAGACTGGAAATCCTCAACAAAAAGGTTCAGAAACCCGGATCGGCTCGAAGCAGCTGAAGAAATTTCCATTGCTTTATTCCCTCGGAGCAACAGAAGGCACCACCGCTGGCCTGGATTTGGTGGAGACTCGATAATCATCGCATAATTCCACTAGAGTCGATGGCTGCGCATCGGCTGCTTCTCAATTCTAAAGTCGATGCCCTTGCATCGGCTGTAAATTTTTTTGTACTGGCCGATTTTCTCCTATCGGCCCCCAGTATTTCATTGCACACATGTACCCCTGCATCTGTTCCCGTGTTTAGGTGCCCCCCGAGCCGAATCTGTTAAAGAATGGCAGATATCGGCTCTGTAATTCGCACGTCGGCTCTTGATAGGGTCAAAGGTGAACACAAGCAGAACATGTGGTGAGGATAATTTTGGCCGATTGCTGGGATCGGCCTCCATAATGATTGGAGCGCTGACTGAAGGTTCCGTAATGTCCCTTCATAGACCTTTGGGGCCGATCACAAGGACCAGCCTCGCCAAGTTGCACGTCGCTTTGCTTTGACTACATGGTCAGGCCAGTGGATAAAACCAGCTTAACCCTTCCCTTTGTCACATCAATACGCTCGCAATCGTCCAAGTTGATGCCTGAGAGGGGTTCTTGGCCTGCTGCTTCCCATGCGTTCATGCCAGCCGTTGAAACTTCGGCTGAGTCGTCGCCTTGGACGACCTCTACCTCATCTCCATCCCACCGTATTATGCATTGGTGCATCGTGGAGGGAATACAAAGGTTGGCGTGGATCCAATCTCTTCCCGAAGACAAAGATAACCGCTCGTGCTATCGACTATGAAGAACGTTGTAGGGATAGTTTTCCTTCCTACGGTCGGATCCACGTTCGTAACTCCTTGTGCCTCGGACGCTTGGCCGTTGAAATCGCTCAATGTTACGTTGGTCTTGATTAGATCCGAGCTAGAGCGTCCTAGCCGACGTAGCATAGAGTACGGCATGATGTTAATCGCCGCTCCGGTGTCCACCAGCATCTTATTCACGGGCCTCCCATCGATATATCCTCGTAAGTATAGGGCCTTCAGATGCCCGTAGCTCTTATCTCGTGGCTTCTCAAAGATAACCGGCCGTGGGCCGCATCAAGTTGTGCCACGGATGTCTCATCTAACCCTGGGGCACCGAACTCGAAGGGAGGATGAACACCATGTTCGTTCCGGCCCGATGTTTCATCATCGGCTCTCCTTTGTTTGGGGCGCCACTCCATTTTCCGTGGACGACCCTCTTCATCCAGGGCTCGCTGAACCTTCGCAGCCCGAGATCAGGCCGTGCCTTCCTTAGCGTATGCAGGTATAACCTTTCGGCTTCCTCCAGGCCGCGCAAACGTTGAACCCTGCGCTTTTGTGAACGGCTGAGTCCGTCAGGGCACCACCTTGGACGGTGGCACCTGTCTTCTTCTTCTTCTAGTCCTTCGTCTTCGGAATCCTCAAGATCTGCCCAACGAAGTGACTCAGCACGTTTGCTTGGTGGTGGGAGAGGCCCTAAGCGCTCAAACACAGACACGTTGGCTGCCTCCTTCTTCTTCTTGTTGCATTCTGGGCAATTGCCGATTGTGGGCAATCGGCTCATTCCTGAATCCCAGCAGTGTCTGAAGAAAGGGCAGTCCCAGTGTCTGGCGTTGTCATCTTGCTCCCTTGATGTGTCCGTGGCACGGCGCTCGTGCTCCTCCTCATAGCGATCCTGCCGACGATGTCTTCTGGCTTCTCTAGCCAGACGATCTCCTTCATCATCATAGTTGGACCGTCGGCGTTGGTCATACTGTCTCACATATTTGTTGAGGAGGTGATCAAAGAGAGGTCGTTGATATCTTATGTTCTTCACTTCTCCCTCTGTAACGTAGCGCTTGCCATCATGATGGAGCCGATCGCGTGGAGCGGCCTCCTCTGTATCCTTGCTATGAGAGCAGCTGCCCTCATCTCCATCTTTGCCGAGTGGTTCCCGTGTCCTACCATGTTGATGCCGAACGTGGGACCTGGCTGGCAGCCCTCGTGGTAGATGACTCCTACCATGTTAACGGCGGGGAAGGGCTGGGTGTCTACCTTCATGGCGTGCTTGGTTGAAAATTAAACGCCCCTTCTCTATCGCCGCTTGGATGTGCTGACGCCACACCCTGCAGTCGTTGGTGGCATGGGAAAGCGAGTTGTGGAATTTGCAGTACGGCTTTCCGTTTAGCTCTTGCGCCGTGGGGAACTTGAGACCTTCAGGAATCGTCAACTGTTTCTCCTTGAGCAGGAGGTCGAAGATTTGTTCAGTCTTGGTCACGTCAAAATCAAATCCCCTGGGCGGCCCTGGTGGCTTTACCCATTTGCAGGACACGGGGTTCCTCCCGAGTCCACTCAGCCACCGCTACTTCTTGGTCTCCCGCAGCACTTCACCTTCCTCTGTATCGACCATGACTACTGCACGCTTGAACTTGTCTTGGTACAGTCTGGGTGGCGCTGTTCATATGCTTTGATAGTTTCGAACCATGTGCGCCAACGAGGGATAATCTGCTTGGGAGGCCATGTCCTTGAGCTGTGTTGCAAGGCCAGCTACGCCAACTCGATCGCTTCCTTTTCAGTTATACGAACCGAATAACATCGGTTCCTAAGATTCCTGAAGCGCTGGATGTACTCTGTCACCGTTTCTCCGCGCTTCTGACGTAGTTGTGCTAGATCGGCAATGCTAGACTCGGAAGCTTCTGAATGATATTGCATATGGAACTGTTCTTCCAATTGCTTCCAAGACTGGATGGTGTTTGCTGGCAAAGAGGTATACCATCCAAAAGCCGATCCTGTGAGGGACTGTGAAAAGAGCCTCACACGTAGCTGATCCGACACTGAAGCCGGTCCTAGTTGCGCCAAATATCGGCCGATGTGCTCGATGGAGCTGGAGCCATCTGATCCACTGAATTTGGAGAAGTCAGGGAGCCGATATTTAGGTGGCAGCGGGATCATCTCGTACTCGTCGGGGTACGGCTTGGAATAGCCGATTGCCCTCCTTTTCGGCATAATGCCGAACCGGTCTCTCAAGTATGGTACCGATCTCGATCCGCCGTCGGGCTGCAGGAGATGCACTACGAAGATTCGCCGGGGTGGCGTACTTAGCCAGCCATGTTTGCTTTTCCAGCTCTGAGCCAACTGCAGGAGCTGGGCTCTGGAGTTTCGTCGGGGTGGCGTACTTAATTAGCCACGTCTGCTTCTCAAGCTCTGTCGCTGACGTCCCTCCTGTCTGCGCCGGAGTCCCTGACGTTGTGGCCTGGTTTGAGAGTGCCCAGTTGCCACAATCTGGCACATACGTGCACGCGTATCCTTGAGGGATCTCCTTAGGCGCCTCAGCCAAGAACCGGTAGTCACTAGGGTCACCACCGATCTTGTAGACGACGAATGCCGGTGTAGCCGGCACTTCAGGTGGTGCTGCCAACGCATATGGCAGCGGTGGACGGACCGGAGTGGCAACTCTCCTTGGTGCGTCCCGAGAGCTGGTCCCGACGGCGAGTACCGGTGGCTCATGATCTCCTGGATCACGCGCAGAGCGAGACGCTCCAATACGTTGACCAAGTTTTCGTGAGTGGCGGTGTAGCGAGTGAGCCACCAAGTAGTTGATCTCCGCCGTAGGGCCCCGGTGCGTTCCTCCGACGGGCGAGAGAGATCTATCCCATCGAGTGCACCTTGTGGTGAGAATCCCTTCCATCGATGCCATGGGTACGGGTTCTCTCGAAAAGAGCCGATGAGGTCGGCTTCGAGGGTGGCCTTGATCTCGTCATGTTTCTTCTTGAGCTCGTGCAGGCAGCTCCTCGTAGGTGATCGGCGTGCGTCCGTCGCCATCTCGGATGTAGATGGCGATGTGGTTGATGTAGATGATAGTCCCACCGGCGTGCGAGAATGTGTTGATCGCCAAAACCCACCGGCGGGCAACGGCCCGTCAACACGGTAGAGCCGGGAAGAGCCTAGAGCTGCGGCTGGCCGAGACCCCTCCGAGCGACGGCCCGCAATGCTCTTCTGGTCACACGCGGCGATGCGAAGTGCAGGCGTGCCACCTGACCTATACCTGGTCGGGAAGGTGATGGGGATGCCTCGCTTAGTTCCTGCATGGCATACACGTAAACATTAAATACGAGCCTCGATCGGCTCTCGGGTTATCTGTGAATCGGCTCAAAGAGCCGATCCACCCATGATTCGTACGGGGTGCACGAATACTTGGTGATCCTGCTTGATCAAGATAAAGCTAATGAGATCTACGACGATTTAGGGTTTTCACCGCATAATCGGATCATCCTACTCCAGGTTGGGCCTCGCGGCCACGCACGGTGCTCATAAGCCGATCCTAAACAAGGCCAAAGAACCAACAATGAAGTTGATCCGCGGAACATCCTGCTTAGGACTTGCGAACGCCACCCTACGTGCCACTGGATCCTCCCCCCCTTTGTAAGGCCTAACTATTGCAGATATTAAACTAATCCTTGCATAACAAGGAGCAATCGTAACGGATCAGATCTACTAGATGATGAACAAGCAGGGTGCCGCCCCCACGCCTGAGATAGGCGTGAGGGCGGCTAGACATGCAAGGGTTGCACTACGTAAGCATGTTATACGAAGAACTATGCTAACCCTAACACATCTATGATAACTACGTTGCCCGCCATCAAAGACGCTTCAGTACGGGCAACGCATGAACAACGTGGAGCTTGTGCTGCCTAGATCGCAAGATGCGATCTAGGCAGCATGTCGCTTACCTGATTGAAACCCTCAAGACGAAGGAGTTGGCGATGCGCCGAGATTGGTTTGTTTTTGGGGTGAACGTTGTGTTGTTGTTTATTCCATAAACCCTAGATACATATTTATAGTCCAGCGGACTTTCTAATTCGGACGTGCACCTAACCGTGCACGAGTAAAACTCTAACTTTTAATCTAAGATGCGATCTACTATATTACAGATACATGGGCAATTCAGCCCAACTTCGTGTATAAGGCCAATTCTTGTTCTTCCTTCCATGTATATCTTCAAGTCTATCTCAATCGTGGCCCACCTCTGACTCGGTCAAATTCTGGTGATAACAGCTGGTTGTTCGTGTCATGTCCTGAACTATGATGTGTCCTGAACTAGTACCGTCTATGATCACTGCTAAATTTGCTTGTGATTGCATTACGTTCTTGCTTGTGCGGTTGATCACTGGTAACCTCATCACTGAAGAAAAGAGGTAACCAGAAGCAGATTTTGGGTTGCAACCAAACAATAGGGATGCCGTTTTGAGCTGCTACTAGACTGAAAACCGACCTACTAAACGGACATAGTCCACGGGCCCAAAAAAAACACTTACCAAATAACGTGGCTTTTCTGGCATGTGGCCCGTCTTAGGGTGGTGTCTTTCTACTAGCGCAGTGTTGCAAAAAATCGGCCCAGCTACGCTCGTAAGAAATTGGCATGCATGAGCATGAGATGCGCTATATCAGACCATCTAGATTGGGAAACAGCGCATGATCAGCATTTGATTTCAGCCAGAGGACAGAGAGGATGGGCCCTATGCTGACTGTGTACATGTTGATGCGCTGCTCACCGCGCACAGCACGCGGATTTGTGCCCTTGTTTTTAATGCAGAAGAGCACCGACAGGTGAGGTAGACGTAGAAGGTAGCATGGTCGTTTTGCTCGCTCCTGCGACGACGTGCATTCAAGGTGGTTATGAAAATGATGGGCTCCTGCCTCAACTGAAGCGTTTCATCGTCACTGAATTTATTCAGCTGAATCGGAAGAATAGTCATATGCCGAAACAGCTATCCTGTACGTGTGGTGAGGTTGATCTGTTGGACAAGCAGACAAGTAAACATAAAAACGAAATAGGTAGTAGATGCATGGCCTCCTTTCCACTTCATTTCTTCCTCTTATAGACTAATTAATCAAACGTGCCGTTTTCAGTGCTTTCACATTTCAATCGATCCCATGATGAGGCTGCATCCGTACTGAATTTCACCCAAACAGATAAATCAAGGGCCTGTTTAATTCAAAAGGATTTTAAAAGAAAATTGCAGGATTCGTACCTATAGGATTTTTTTTGCTAGAGACAATTTGATTTAAAAGATTGAGCCCTCCAAATAATTATGAATCACTTTTCTATACTACAATCACATAGGAATTTTCAGTAGAAGGGTTAGACCTCTTGAAAAAAAATCTATATGTTTATGACAACTATGACATATACTTCCTTCATCTAAAAATAGATGTCTTAATTACTTTTCTCTAGACACCTATTTTTAGATGGATGAAGCACTACTTAAGCTTTATAGAAACTTTCTGCGTTTTTCTGACGGTAGACTTCTGCAACTAATTCTTACGTTTTTATTCCAATAAAATGTCACATGCCATGAAATACTATTCCTGCATTTTAAAATCCTTTAACTCAAGCAAGCCCAAAGACAAGCAGTGTTGGGTTTTTTGTTGTTATTGCTACTTTGAATACCCATTGGCAATGTTCTGTGTCCGCCCATGAGCTCGAGTACTTTTAGTTCATACGAAATATCAGTTAAAAATGGCGTTCAATTATCTAGCTAGCCATCTTTTGCTACTCCTACCTACACTTGTGAGTCAAGCACGCGTGCATGTTGATCTGCCAAATTGCCCCCTTGCCGCTATCTACTAGTACTTGTCTGTAGCAGGATCCGTGGGAACAGGAACACGTGCACATGTCTCTTGTCCGCTAGCGGCGGTGCGTGCAGTGTGTACACGTTCGGACAAACTAAGCCGAACTAACGAGGTTGTCGTCAGTTAGCTAGCTAGGCACCATCGGATTAACAAAAGTAGAGAACGCACGTGGGAATACATGTCCCACCGATGAAGTCTGTTGGCCGATCGGTATGTCGACGTAGCACGTACTAGTACACCTACGTCAGCATCCCATGGGCAGCAACACTTGCGAGCAAAGCTAAGCCACGTCGTCGCTTCGCCGGTGAATATGCCGTGGTAGTGTTTAAAAAAGAATTTTGATGTATAGATCGGGGTTCAAGCTCCTTTCGAAATAACAGTTCTAGACCAGCAACAAAAAATCAGATTTGATCGATCCGTAGCTAGAGAAATAAAGAAGATAATAACTTAGAGGGTATATACATCCACTAGTAGAAACAAGGGCTTTGGTTTTTTGCCCCAGATGTCATTTGCACCGGATTTGGCACGAATCGGTGCTAAAAGGGGTCATTAGCACCGGTTCGTGGGGAGCAGCCGGCCGAGGGACCTTTTGCACCGGTTCGTGTTACGAACCGGTGCAAATGATCTATCTTTTGCACCGGTTCGTAACACAAAGCGGTGCAAAAGGTTCGTCGCCAGGCACGTGTCAGCCGAGGAACCTTTAGCACCGGTTCGTGTTACGAACCGGTGCAAAAGATAGACCATTTGCACCGGTTCGTAACACGAACCGGTGCTAAAGGTCCCCAGCCCTATTTCAGCTCAGCTACCGGCCAAACAGCCCACTCACTTCATTTTTGCTAGGAGAAGGTGTGTGTGTTGAGTGCTAAGTTGCTTCTCTTTGGCATGCACATAAGGTGCTCGATGAAATGTGTGAGAGAGTGATGCCGCTTGATTTTACACCCAACAAAAATGAGATGAGGTGCCGGAGCGACACTTAAGCTTTCTCCCTCTTTCTTTCCTCCTCGATCAAGGTTTAAGCAACAACTTAACCCTTTCATTTGTACGGTGCTAATTTCCACTATTTATAAATATTATGATGTTTTGTAATTGTTTATTGATAAACTTAATTAATTATTTGATGTAGATGAACCGGCGGCAATGGATGTACGTTGACCGACGTCTACCCGAGTTCAGATCGGGCCTGGAAGAATTTATCCGTGTGGCTCAGGAAAACCCACAGGCGGATGGTTTTATGTGTTGTCCATGTGTTGATTGCCATAACTTGAAGCAATACCCTGAATGGCAAGTCATTCACTCACACCTGCTTTGGAAAGGTTTCATGCCCAGCTATAATTGTTGGACCAAGCATGGAGAAAGAGGGGTTATGATGGAAGACGACGAAGAAGAAGAAGAAGAGGATGATGATATGTACCCTAACTACGGTGATACTGCAACAGGGCATGATGAAGATGAAGATGCAGGAGGAGGTGATCAAGATGAAGAGGCATCAGATGAGCCCGTTGATGATGATCTTCGTCGGGCCATCGCCGATGCACACAGAGATGCAGAAACAGAAAACGAGAAGCGAAAGTTAAAGGGCATGTTAGATGATCACAAAAAGAAGTTATACCCAAATTGCGAAGATGGCAACACAAAGCTCGGTGCCACCCTGGAGTTGCTGCAATGGAAGGCAGAGGCTGGTATATGTGACAAGCCATTTGAGAAGTTACTGAAAATAATGAAGAGGAGGTTTCCAAAGAATAACGAATTGCCTGACAAAGACGTACGAAGCAAAGAAGGTTCTCTGCCCTCTAGGATTAGAGGTGCTGAAGATACATGCATGCATTAATGACTGCATCCTCTACCGCGCTGAGTATGAAAATTTGGAAAAATGTCCGGTATGCACTGCACTTCGGTATAAGATCAGGCGAGATGACCCTGGTGATGTTGAGGGCGAGCCCCCTAGGAAGAGGGTTCCTGCCAAGGTTATGTGGTATGCTCCTATAATACCACGGTTGAAACGTCTGTTCAGAAATAAAGAGCATGCCAGGTTGTTGCGATGGCACAAAGAAGACCGTAAGAAAGACGAGATGCTGAGACACCCCGCTGATGGGTCGCAGTGGAGGACAATCGATAGAGAGTTCCCGGATTTTGCAGATGACGCGAGGAACTTAAGGTTTGGCCTAAGTACAGATGGAATGAATCCTTTTGGGGAGCAGAGCTGCAGTCATAGCGCAGCGTCGTGGCGGGAACTCGATCCCGCGCGAATCAGAGAAAAAAGGCGGGAAGAAAGCAAAAAATTTCAGCCGAAATTTGACCCTTTTGCACCGGTTCGTGGCTGGAACCGGTGAAAATGGTTATTTTGCACGGGTTCCAGCCACGAACCGGTGCAAAAGGGTCGCAGTATAACTGCCCCCGCGCGCCCCTTCTTCTCTATTTCGCGCGAGGCCACAACGCCTACTGAAACTCTGCCAAAATTTTCCGTCCCCCGCCGCCGCCGTCGGCCGCGCCACCACGCCGCTTCGCGCCGTCGTCGCCCGTGCCGCCGCCTCCTCCGCGCCCATCCCCGCCGTCCGCCCGCAGTCCGCGTGCGCGCGCCGTTGCCCGCCGCCGCCGCCCGCCCGCCTCTTCCTCCTCCGCGCCGTCGCCCGTCGCCCGCCTCTTCCTCCTCCGCGCCGTCGCCCGCCGCCCGCGCCGTCGCCGGCCGTCGCCCGCACGCCGCCGCGCGCCGCCGCCCGCCTGCCCGCGCCGCCCTGCTCCTCTTCCTCCTCCGCGCCGCCGCCGGCCCACCACTCCGCGCGCCCGCCCGCGCCTCTCCGCGCCGCGCGCCGCCCGCCGCCCGCGGCCGTCGCCTCCTCCTGCCGCGCCGCCCTCCGCCGCGCGCCGGCAAGGTGAGGCCGCACCCGGCCCTCCTTTTTTTTCTTTTTTTTAGTTAGATTTTGTTAGATTTTAGTAGATTTTAATTACATTTTTGTTAGAATTAGTTAGATTTTGTTAGATTTTAGTTAGGTTTTGTTAGAATTAGTTAGATTTTAGTTACATTTTTGTTAGAATTAGTTAGATTTTGTTAGATTTTAGTAGATTTTGTTAGATTTTAGTTAGAATTAGTAGATTTTAGTTAGAATTTGTTAGGTTTTGTTAGATTTTAATTAGTTAGGTTTAAATTTGTTAGTTTTAGTTAGAAAATTTAGTTCGAGATTTTAGTTAGGTTATTTAGTTAGAAAATTTAGTTATTTAGTTAGAAAAAAGTAGTAAGTACTTTATTAGTATGTGTTAGAAAAAAGTAGTAAGTACTTTATTAGTATGTGTTAGACAAAATTTAGTTAGTTTCATTCATATTCATAAGTACTTTATTATTATATTTGTTAGTTTGCATACGATGCCGCGCCCTCCGCGTCCTGGAGCTAGGACAGTTTTAGAGGAGATGCAGCAGATGGGGGAAGTCCGGGACTGGGCTCCGCCGGGGTGGCACTGGGAGGTGTTATCTTCCGGGGCGCGCACCTTGGTGCGGAATCCGGGTCCCGTCGTCGACCCGGATATTCTCTGGTGAAGGTCTTATGGGCCACGTTCGTTTCAGAGGGAGCCAGCCCCGCCGGAGGAGGTAGCTCAGCGCATTGAAGCGGAGGACCAGCACGTTCGCCGTTACATGTATGCGTTAGACAACATGTATAGGACCGGATGGAGCGTTATGCAGGGATCTCATGTTAGCTATGCTCCCGTTGTTGTTCCGTGGCTTTGGGGGTACACCCAGCGCGGCTCAGGACCCGGTCGGCGCCCTCTAGGACCCGGTCTGCGCGGTTGAGTGTTTGTAGTAGTGATTGATGTATTATCGATCTATGTATGCATGTAACTGCACTATCTGCTTTCAGCACTATTATCGATCCTTAGTTAAGAACTATATATGTATTGAGCATTATCCTTAATTAGTACATATATATATATATGTATAACTCTAATATTTTGATCATGTATTGAGCATTATTCTTAATTACTTGTAAGTCTTTGCAGAAACTTATAAGTCTTTGCAGAATCTAGCTTCGTTGTGTTTATAGCATTAGAATAACTTTTAAGTCTTTGCAGAAACTATGGAAAGAGACCTAGAACAAGAATACCTCGTCGAGGAGATTATCCGTGATGATGACGATATCACCTCTCTTTACCTAAACCAATCCGGCGAGGGAGACGAGCGAACCCGAGGAGACGGCTCCGATGAGGAAGATGATCAAGACCACCGTGGAGACGGCTCCGGTGAGGGAGAAGGTGACGACTGCGAGGGAGAAGCTCACCACGTCGAGGTGTATATATATTAATTAACCAAGCCTACAGATATGTGCATATACATATATTAACGTTGTTTCTTCTTTTAGACCTCCCAATCAACACACTCTACTGGCAGAACTAAACGAGGCACGGCCAGAAAGATGGAAGAGCATGAAAGGTGCATCATCACGGAAATCGCTATAGACGGCGAACCGATTTCTCCCAAGGATCACGCAAAAAAGTTTGTAAGTCAATGCGGAGTTATTGTTAGGGACACCATCCCGATCACCACTCAAGAATGGAAGAAACCTGCAAAGGCGGACGAAGGAGTTACTTACGTCGATACGAGATCCAAAAATCTGATGTTTAGGAAACTCATGGTAAATTTCACATTTCCGAAGCCAGCTGACTCTGATAGTGATAATAAAAGGCCAGACCCTGAGGATCCCGAGCTGAATAGCATACAACGAAGAGTCAAGAAGTGGGCTCTTAAGAAGATGGCAACGCAGTTCAACGACTACAAGAAGAAATTGGACAACTCCTTTGTCAAGAAAAAGAAGACTCCAGATTTCAAGGGCCCCTATGAGAAGATAAAAGACCACTGGGAGGCATTTGTGAAGTACAAGACATCGGAGAGGGCAAAGACAAGGTCAGACACCAACAAGAAAAATGCTGCTAATAAGATGTACTTCCATACCATGGGGCGAGGAGGCTACAAGGTGGCAGACCTAAGTGGGAGAAATGGGAGAATGACCTAATTAAGAACGGGATCCAGCCAGAGGTACGGAAATGGAACCAGCGGTCAAGGGATTGGTTTTACGCGCATGGGGGCACGTTGGACGCACAAGGGTTCTGCATATATACACAAAGACATCGGGAAAACCCACTTCCCATCGAAGCCTTTAGAAATGCTGCAAAGGAAGTTGAAGAGGGGAAGTTCCGTCCCGAAAGAGAGAAGGACCAGCTCACATGCGCCCTTGGGAATCCTGAACACCAGACGAACACGAACCATACCAGTGGCAAGCCGTGGTGTATTGGGTTTCCTGCGAAACGAAGAAATATCCCGATAGAAGCCGTCGAGGCAAAAGGATGTGGTTCAAGAACGCGTTGCTAAGCTAGAGGAGCAAGTGAGGATGATAATGTCGAGCTCATCCACGGTCACCCAACCTCAACCTAATCCGCGGATAGAAGAAGTTGCATTCGATGCTACCGGCCAGGGATCTCAGCGGAAGAGCAGCGTGGCTTCCACGGAGCTGCCTGGTGATGATGCAGATGTGGATCCGCAGATGGCTCCTCCCTCCCCTGTGGATCCGCAGATGCCTTCTGATCTCTACCCTGTGGACTTTATCACAGAGTCGACACCTTGTGAGCTACATTTCCAAACGATGGGCTACTTAACGCTCAAGGCGGCGATCGGCTATGTCTTACCGCCGGTACCTGATCAAAGATATCACTTCAAGCCGGTTCCACCTGGATACGCTGTTGCCGGGGTGGATCAAGTTATGGATGGGTATGGGCCGCTGAGGCTTGACCACCCTGCCGGTGAAGGGGATTTGCTAGAGCTGGGAGAGGCCAAGAACACTACAGTTCTATGGCGAAAGGAATTCATTGTGATTCCGGGTTGGAAGGCGCCAACAAGGTCTCCACCGAGCCAGCATTCTCCACCGATGCAGCCGTCTCCAGTGCGTGAGCCTTCCCCGCCGGCGCGTGAGCCATCTCCGCCGCCGCGTGAGCCTTCCCCGCCGGCGCGTGAGCCATCTCCGCCGCCGCGTGAGCCTTCTCCGCTGATGTCTACGTTCCCCCTCCTTTCCTGTAGACAGTGTTGGGCCTCCAAGAGCAGAGGTTTGTAGAACAGCAGCAAGTTTTCCCTTAAGTGGATCACCCAAGGTTTATCGAACTCAGGGAGGAAGAGGTCAAAGATATCCCTCTCATGCAACCCTGCAACCACAAAGCAAGAAGTCTCTTGTGTCCCCAACACACCTAATAGGTGCACTAGTTCGGCGAAGAGATAGTGAAATACAGGTGGTATGAATATATATGAGCAGTAGCAATGGTGCCAGAAAATAGCTTGCTGGCGTGTAGTTGATGGTGGTAGTATTGCAGCAGTAGTAACACAGTGAAACAAAGAAACAAGCAGTAGTAACGCAGCAGTATTTAGGAACAAGGCCTAGGGATTAGACTTTCACTAGTGGACACTCTCAACATTGATCACATAACAGAATAGATAAATGCATACTCTACACTCTCGTTGGATGATGAACGCATTGCGTAGGATTACACGAACCCTCAATGCCGGAGTTAACAAGCTCCACAATTTGTTCATATTTAAGTAACCTTATAGTGTAAGATAGATCAATACAACTAAACCAAGTACTAACATAGCATGCACACTGTCACCTTCATGCATATGTAGGAGGAATAGATCACATCAATATTATCATAGCAACAGTTAACTTCATAATCTACAGGAGATCATGATCATAGCATAAACCAAGTACTAACACGGTGCACACACTGTCACCTTTACACACGTGCAGGAGGAATAGAACTACTTTAATAACTTTGCTAGAGTAGCACATAGATAAATTGTGATACAAACTCATATGAATCTCAATCATGTAAAGCAGCTCATGAGATTATTGTATTGAGGTACATAGGAGAGAGATGAACCACATAGCTACAGCGGAGCCCTCAGCCTCGGGGGTGGATTACTCCCTCCTCATCATGGAGGCAGCGATGGCGGTGAAGATGGCGGTGAAGACGGCGGTGGAGATGGCTCCGGGGGCAATTCCCCGTCCCGGCAGGGTGCCGAAACAGAGTTATGTCCCCCGAATTGGAGTTTCGCGATGGCGGCGGCGCCCCTGGAGTCTTTCTGGAGTTTCGTCAATTGGTATCAGGGTTTTCGATCCAGGGGCTTTAAATAGGCGAAGAGGCGGCGCAGGAGGGTCGAAGGGGCGATGACACCATAGGGCGGCGCGGCCAGGGCCTGGGCCGCGCCGACCTATGGTCTGGGGGCCCAGTGCCCCCCCTCTGGTCCTTCCCGGGTGTTCTGGATGCTTCCGGTGAAAATAGGAACTTGGGCGTTGATTTCGTCCGATTCCGAGAATATTTCGTTACTAGGATTTCTGAAACCAAAAACAGCAGAAAACAGGAACTGGCACTTCGGCATCTTGTTAATAGGTTAGTTCCAGAAAATGCACGAATATGACATAAAGTGTGCATAAAACATGTAGATAACATCAATAATGTGGCATGGAACATAAGAAATTATCGATACGTCGGAGACGTATCAGCATCCCCAAGCTTAGTTCTGCTCGTCCCGAGCAGGTAAAACGATAACACAGATAATTTCTGGAGTGACATGCCATCATAACCTTGATCATACTATTTGTAAAGCATATGTAGTGAATGCAGCGATCAAAACAATGTATGTGACATGAGTAAACAAGTGAATCATATAGCAAAGACTTTTCATGAATAGCACTTCAAGACAAGCATCAATAAGTCTTGCATAAGAGTTAACTCATAAAGCAATAATTCATAGTAGAGACATTGAAGCAACACAATGGAAGATTAAGTTTCAGCGGTTGCTTTCAACTTGTAACATGTATACCTCATGGATATTGTCAACATAGAGTAATATAATAAGTGCAATATGCAAATATGTAGGAATTAATGCACGGTTCACACAAGTGTTTGCTTCTTGAGGTGGAGAGAAATAGGTGAACTGACTCAACATTAAAAGTAAAAGAATGGTCCTCCATAGAGGAAAAGCATCGATTGCTATATTTGTGCTAGAGCTTTGATTTTGAAAACATAAAACAATTTTGTCAACGGTAGTAATAAAGCATATGTATCATGTAAATTATATCTTACAAGTTGCAAGCCTCATGCATAGTATACTAATAGTGCCCGCACCTTGTCCTAATTAGCTTGGACTACCGGATCATCGCAATGCACATGTTTTAACCAAGTGTCACAAAGGGGTACCTCTATGCCGCCTGTACAAAGGTCTAAGGAGAAAGCTCGCATTGGATTTCTCGCCATTGATTATTCTCAACTTAGACATCCATACCGGGACAACATAGACAACAGATAATGGACTCCTCTTTAATGCATAAGCATGTGGCAACAATTATTATTCTCATATGAGATTGAGGATATTGTCCAAAACTGAAACTTCCACCATGAATCATGGCTTTAGTTAGCGGCCCAATGTTCTTCTCTAACAATATGCATGCTTAACCATAAGGTGGTAGATCTCTCTTACTTCAGACAAGACGGACATGCATAGCAACTCACATGAAATTCAACAAAGAGTAGTTGATGGCGTCCCCAGTGAACATGGTTATCGCACAACAAGCAACTTAATAAGAGATAAAGTGCATAATTACATATTCAATACCACAATAGTTTTTAAGCTATTTGTCCCATGAGCTATATATTGCAAAGGTGAATGATGGAATTTTAAAGGTAGCACTCAAGCAATTTACTTTGGAATGGCGGAGAAATACCATGTAGTAGGTAGGTATGGTGGACACAAATGGCATAGTGTTGTTTGGCTCAAGGATTTGGATGCATGAGAAGTATTCCCTCTCGATACAAGGTTTAGGCTAGCAAGGTTGTTTGAAGCAAACACAAGCACGAACTAGTACAGCAAAACTCACATAAAAGACATATTACAAGCATTATAAGACTATACATCGTCTTCCTTGTTGTTCAAACACCTCACTAGAAATTATCTAGACCTTAGAGAGACCAATTATGCAAACCAAATTTTAGCATGCTCTATGTATTTCTTCACTAATAGGTGCAAAGTATATGATGCAAGAGCTTAAACATGAGCACAACAATTGCCAAGTATCACATTACCCAAGACATTATAGCAAATTACTACATGTATCATTTTCCAATTCCAACCATATAACAATTTAACGAAGAAGAAACTTCGCCATGAATACTAAAAGCTAAGAACACATGTGTTCATACGAACCAGCGGAGCGTGTCTCTCTCCCATACAAGCATGATGTAATCCAATTTATTCAAACATAAACAAAAATAAAAGCATACAGACGCTCCAAGTAAAGCACATAAGATGTGACCGAATAAAAATATAGTTTCAAGGGAGGAACCTGATAATGTTGTCGATGAAGAAGGGGATGCCCAAGCTTAGATGCTTGAGTATTCTTGAAATATGCAGGGATGAACCACCGGGGCATCCCCAAGCTTAGAGCTTTCACTCTTCTTGATCATAGTATATCATCCTCCTCTCTTGACCCTTGAAAACTTCCTTCACACCAAACTCGAAACAACTCATTAGAGGGTTAGTGCACAATAAAAATTAACATATTCAGAGGTGACACAATCATTCTTAACACTTCTGGACATTGCATAATGCTACTGGACATTAATGGATCAAAGAAATTCATCCAACATAGCAAAAGAGGCAATGCGAAATAAAAGGCAGAATCTGTCAAAACAGAACAGTTCGTATTGACGAATTTCTAATAAATACTTCCGTTGCTCAGATCAGAAAACTCAAAACTAATGAAAGTTGCGTACATATCTGAGGAACACGCACGTAAATTGGCATATTTTTCTGATTTTTCTACAGAGAAAACAGCCCAGATTCATGACAGATAGAAATCTGTTTCTGCGCAGAAATCCAAATCTAGTATCAACCTTCGATTAGAGGCTTCACTTGGCACAACAAAACACAAAACTAAGATAAGGAGAGGTTGCTACAGTAGTAAACAACTTCCAAGACACAAATATAAAACAAAGTACTGTAGCAAAATAACACATGGGTTATCTCCCAAGAAGTTCTTTTCTTTATAGCCATTAAGATGGGCTCAACAGTTTTAATGATGCACTCGCAAGAAATAGTATTTGAGGCAAAAGAGAGCATCAAGAGGCAAATTGAAAACACATTTAAGTCTAACATGCTTCCTATGAAAAGGAATCTTGTACACAAATGAATTCATGAAGAACAAAGTGACAAGCATAAGAGGATAAAATACGAGTAACTTCAAGATTCTCAACATAAAGAGGGGAAACTTAATATTATTAAGATGCATATAACCATATTTCCCTCTCTCATAATAACTTTCAGTAGCATCATTGATGAAATCCACAATATACCCATCACTTAAAACATTCTTATCATGGTTCATATGCATAGAAATATCATTAATTTTGGCATAAGAAGAGTTATTCTCATTAATAGTAATTGGAGCAAGATTATTATCAAGAATTTGAACATGGTAAACAAGTTGCATATTAAGGGAATTGTTTTTGGTAATCCAATCATGACTATGACAAGTTTCATAAGGGTAGTTATAACCTATATCATAGCATTCTTTATAATAATCATCAAAGATCGGAGGCACAGTGTCATCATAAGAAATAGAATAGTTTTCTTTCACAGTCGGTTTATCTATAACCATACCATCATTGTTATTAGAAGGAGATGTATCAAGAACATAATGACCAGTAGCAAAAGGATTTTCAAACACCTCTTCCCCAAGCTTAGAGCTTTCTATATCATTATGGGAGGAAGCATGGATAGCACTGACACTATGGCAATTATTATCATCATCATTTTCAGAATTAGTTTCCCAAAGATTTACAATATCAAAAGTAGTGTGCTCATTCAAATCATGATCTCTAATGTATGTAAAGGGCATAGGAAGATCATCATATTTAGATTCATTATCACAATAATCATTAGGAGCAACATACTTACGGTTACTTAGCGTTATCTCATTCACGCGGGGATACGCCGTTACCTCTTTCTTTTTATTCTCCTTCTTCTTCTTCTTCTTCTTCGTTCCCTTCTTCTTCTTCTTCTTCTTCTCTTCCTTCTCCTCGTTCCCTTCTTTAGGAGGAAGAGGCTTGAAGGGTAGCTTGTCCGCATAACCTGATTTACTTTCAGAAACAATAGAAGAAACTTGGGAGGATCCCTCCTTTTCATTAATTAGTTGAAAACACACAGCGGTCCTATCATATTTTGGCAAGGTGTCATCTTCTAAAATATTTTGTATGTAAGTATTTGTATGGCTATTATCAATGCAATAAGAAAAACACCCATGCTCATCATCAATATCAAGATCACTCATATGTAACAAAGAGATTTTTCTCGACAGTTCTTCACACCCCAAAAATAAAGTAAGTTCATCATGTTGATTAGGAGTAATTTCATCATCACAATACAAATTTGCAGCACTCATTGGGTTCAAATTATCATCGGAGGAGCATTGAAAATTAAAATGACCCACTTCATGGCAAACTTCACAAATAAAAGGATAGAGGGCACAAACTTTTTTACCAAGATCATCTAGAGCCCTAAACCACTTTCTAGTTTTTTCATTAATATGATGGATGCAATATTCATCTTTGACTTGATTAATTCCACAAGGTCTATGCATTCCACAAAAATTAACATGCTTATAAGAAATAGCATTCTTAGGAGTTTGAGCATGCTTATTGCAATAATTAACAACAATTTGATTCTTCATGCAAGCCTCTTTAAAAGGTTCATGATACTTATCAAAATTCTTCTTAGGCAATTCAAAATGAGAAGCAAAGGATTTATAAAGATTTGCAGCAACTTGAGAGTCAAGACCATAAGTAGCACTCATATTTCGAAATTTATCGGTATCCATAAAAGCTTCAATGCATTCATAATCATAATTTATACCTGACTCTTTACCTTTGTCATTCTCCCATCCTTCAGCGTTGTCCTCAATCCGATCAAGAAGGTCCCACCTAGCTTCAACCTCCTTGCTTGTGAAAGATCCCTCCGAACACGCGTCCAGATAGTCCTTGTGTTGTCCTGAAAGCCTCGCATAAAAATTATTAACAATAACATTACGGGGGAGCTCATGAATGGGACATTTGAGCATTAGTGATTTCAATCTTCCCCACGCTTGAGAAATACTCTCTCCATCACGAGGATAAAAGTTATAAATATAATTCCTATCAATATGCACTTCATGCGGAGGATAAAATTTAGAATAAAAGAGAGATGCAATTTCCTCCCAACCAAGAGAATGTCTATTCTCCAACAATTTATACCAATGCGCCGCTTTACCAGATAGTGAAACAGAGAATAGCTTCCTCCTCACTTCATCCATAGAGATACCTGCACACTTGAATAACCCGCATAATTCGTGCAAAAACAATAAATGATCTCTAGGATGGACAGTTCCATCCCCTTTATAGTGGTTGTCCATAACACGTTCAATAATTTTCATAGGTATTTTATACGGAATACTTTCAGCAGGTGGATTTAAAATATCAGAAGCATCATTAGAGTTATCGCATATGGGAGATAAAGCATTATCAGAACAAATTTTCTCCCCTAAAGATGGGAAGCTAAAAAGATCACAAAAACTAGCTTCCCCAAGCTTAGACTTCTTCATAGCATTAGCAATAATTGCATTCATACTAATAACATCGCTACTAGCATGCAAATAAGGTTCCATAGGTTTTTTAATTTTCGCATCAAACAATTCTAAATCAGGAAAAAGACTAAAAAGCTCACCAATTTTTTTGTTGTTTTCCATTATGCCTAACTAGTGTAAACAAGAAACAAAAAGATGCAATTGCAGGATCTAAAGGAAATAGCTTCGAGTACTTACAATGGCGGAAAATAGCTTGGTAGCCGAGGTCCGGAGTGTGAGTACCTTTTACCTTTCCTCCCCGGCAACGGCGCCAGAAAATAGCTTGATGTCTACGTTCCCCCTCCTTTCCTGTAGACAGTGTTGGGCCTCCAAGAGCAGAGGTTTGTAGAACAGCAGCAAGTTTTCCCTTAAGTGGATCACCCAAGGTTTATCGAACTCAGGGAGGAAGAGGTCAAAGATATCCCTCTCATGCAACCCTGCAACCACAAAGCAAGAAGTCTCTTGTGTCCCCAACACACCTAATAGGTGCACTAGTTCGGCGAAGAGATAGTGAAATACAGGTGGTATGAATATATATGAGCAGTAGCAACGGTGCCAGAAAATAGCTTGCTGGCGTGTAGTTGATGGTGGTAGTATTGCAGCAGTAGTAACACAGTGAAACAGTAAACAAGCAGTAGTAACGCAGCAGTATTTAGGAACAAGGCCTAGGGATTAGACTTTCACTAGTGGACACTCTCAACATTGATCACATAACAGAATAGATAAATGCATACTCTACACTCTTGTTGGATGATGAACGCATTGCGTAGGATTACACGAACCCTCAATGCCGGAGTTAACAAGCTCCACAATTTGTTCATATTTAAGTAACCTTATAGTGTAAGATAGATCAATACAACTAAACCAAGTACTAACATAGCATGCACACTGTCACCTTCATGCATATGTAGGAGGAATAGATCACATCAATATTATCATAGCAATAGTTAACTTCATAATCTACAGGAGATCATGATCATAGCATAAACCAAGTACTAACACGGTGCACACACTGTCACCTTTACACACGTGCAGGAGGAATAGAACTACTTTAATAACTTTGCTAGAGTAGCACATAGATAAATTGTGATACAAACTCATATGAATCTCAATCATGTAAAGCAGCTCATGAGATTATTGTATTGAGGTACATAGGAGAGAGATGAACCACATAGCTACAGCGGAGCCCTCAGCCTCGGGGGTGGATTACTCCCTCCTCATCATGGAGGCAGCGATGGCGGTGAAGATGGCGGTGAAGACGGCGGTGGAGATGCCTCCGGGGGCAATTCCCCGTCCCGGCAGGGTGCCGAAACAGAGTTCTGTCCCCCGAATTGGAGTTTCGCGATGGCGGCGACGCCCCTGGAGTCTTTCTGGAGTTTCGTCAATTGGTATCAGGGTTTTCGATCCAGGGGCTTTAAATAGGCGAAGAGGCGGCGCAGGAGGGTCGAAGGGGCGACGACACCATAGGGCGGCGCGGCCAGGGCCTGGGCCGCGCCAGCCTATGGTCTGGGGGCCCAGTGCCCCCCCTCTGGCCCTTCCCGGGTGTTCTGGATGCTTCCGGTGAAAATAGGAACTTGGGCGTTGATTTCGTCCGATTCCGAGAATATTTCGTTACTAGGATTTCTGAAACCAAAAACAGCAGAAAACAGGAACTGGCACTTCGGCATCTTGTTAATAGGTTAGTTCCAGAAAATGCACGAATATGACATAAAGTGTGCATAAAACATGTAGATAACATCAATAATGTGGCATGGAACATAAGAAATTATCGATACGTCGGAGACGTATCATCCGCCGCCCAAGTATAAGAGGAAAATTAGGCGGACCGCTACGACACAGCTGAGTCGTAACAAATCACCGAGACGCAAACAAGAGCCCCTCCCAAGAGTGCCTAAGGTTGCTCCCAAGAGACCTTATGACTATACAGTTGAGGAAAATGCCAAGATCGTAGCTGAACAGCACAAGCAACAAATGTTGAAACTTAAAAAGCCCCAGCTTGAGCCGGAGCCAGCTATATCTCTGGAAAAGAAGTTGAAACTGCTGAAGAACCTTCATCAACCTGAGCCAAGTCTTTCATCGAACTATGACCGGTCTATTCGCAAGTCAAATGTGTTAGCAAGAGAGCGGTGGGAAAAAAGTAAGGTAGATGGGAAACCAGTTCCCCAGCTTGGAGCCCAGAAAAACTCGTGCCCCCCGCTCCAAGTGTATCCCGATGTCCTAGCGTGCCTTGATCCAACGATGGTAAAACTATACAAAGATGAGGCAGATGCGGCCGGTATGAGTATTCCTGAGTACTTAAGCCGCATCGAATTCATGGACACGGACGATGTCCAATTAGCATACCATTACACATACGGGGAACCTCTTGTCAGAGCTGTGGAGTTGCCTAATCTATCAACACAGCTGCAAAGACTACATAATTGGTACTTGGATGCATGTAAGGACGGTCAGAACTGGATCATGGTGGCAATAAGAGATGAGCACTACGGGCGAACTGACGTGATGAACATCGAATTTTGTGAATTATTTCAGTTATTCAACCAAGACGCCCTCGACAAATCTCTGCTGAGTGCATACTGTCTGTAAGTATTATTTATGTAATTAAGTCTCTACCGCGGCTCGTCCATTATTGCATGCATATAACCATACTCTCACTGTATTATGCGTAATGAAGATTCGCGAATGCCGCAAGGGGCAAATCTATGATCTTGGGTTCGTTGACCCATATACCGTGAATGGGTATACTGTCGACAACTCTCCCAAGGACACGGAGAATAACTTGGTACATGTCTTAAGGAAAAACTCATACAAAAGGGCAATACTATTTCCTTACAACTTCGCGTGAGTGTTACTCTCTTCACACATTAAATCTTTTTCGCTTACTCCATGTGTTAAGTGTAATTGATGAGTTATGCATATATATATATGTGTGTGTCCGCAGGTTTCACTATATCCTGCTAGTCATTGAACCCGACACCGGGATAGTAGAAGTCATGGACTCGAAGAGTAAACCCCTTGAGGCGTGGGGGGACATGGCTGATATCCTCCACAAGGCTTGGAAACGGTTCACCAACAAAGCTCCGGGTTTAAAGAATAAAGAACTTCGAATAAAACATGTACCGGTAAGTACTAATGGCTAGGCCGCGCATCTCTTTGATTCTAGTTTCAATACAATTATTATCATCCTTGATTATATATATATTATTTTGATTGAACTTTGTTCTCCTAAAGTGCTTGAGGCAAGAGGACGGGAATAATTTATGCGGGTTCTACGTTTGCGAGTTCATCCGCGTAATACCCATCATGTGAGGGACATTTTGGAACAACTTGATGTAAGTAATTAAACAACATTCATGGCTTTATTTTATCACCTTGTGTTTCATTCACATACACACATATATATATACTGACCATCGTACCTTCTTCAAATTATTAGATCAAACGGTTGCGGGACGGTCTTCTAGCAACAGAGCGTGTACGAGCAATTCAAGAAGAACTGGCGGGGTTCTTACTTGAGCAAGTCATAGCTCCAGATGGAGAACACTATGTGGACAACCGCCAATATCAAAGTTGATGTAGACATATATATATATGCATGAACGTGTGTCACTTTGATCGATATATGTAATACAATGGTTTCCTATATATATATTTGAATTGTTTGCATTAATATTATACCGTGTTTCGAATGGAGGCAGAGTCTGCCGCGGCAGCGTTTTAGTGAAAATTCCTGCCGCGGCAGAGTCTGCCGCGGCAGCGTTTTAGTGCAATTCGCTGCCGCGGCAGAGTCTACCGCGGCAGGGAATGGCACCAAAACCCTACCGCGGCACAACCCTTTTGCACCGGTTCGTATTACGAACCGGTGCAAAAGGTCCCCCGCCGGACTCTCCACAGACGGCCACGTGGTGCCCCCTTTAGCACCGGTTTGTAACCGAACCGGTGCAAAAGGGGGGGGGGGGCCTTTTGCACCGGATGGTTTGCACCGGTTGGCCATCCGGTGCATATGGGCCTTTTGAACCGGTGCAAAAGAGCAGTTTTCCACTAGTGATCTGAGATGCCTATAAGGTGTGGCTTTCTCCGGAGGAAATTGCACAAACCCACCAGCTATTGTTGTCGTAGTTACTCAAACTACTCATTGTACATGATTCTGTATATACCATCAACTATTTGTGTAACAGGTTAAACATAAGTCTAAATCTTAGGCTAAGAGCATCTCCAGTCGCGTCCCCCAAAGCGTCCCCCAAAGAGATTTGGGGAGCGCCGGACAGAAAATGCGTTTCAGCCGCGTCCCCCAAAGCCCATTTTTGTCCGGCGCGCTCCCATACGGTGTCCGGCGCCCCGAGCCCGTCCCCGTCCCACAGGGAACGCACCGGGGACGCCGGACACAACGAAAAGCGAGACGGGGAGTGGCGGGGCCGACTCGTCAGTGGCACAATAAATTTTTAACCTAACCGTCGCCTACCTCGCGACGGAAGTTATTGGCGGTGCAGTTCCCGCAGCGACGCAGCGACGGTGCAGTTCCCGCAGCGACGCAGCGACGGTGCAGTTCCCGCAGCGACGCAGCGACGCGTCCCGTCGCGCCTAGCTCTGCGTGCCGGCCGTTAATGCGCGCCACCGCTCCCCGCCTCCCTCCAGCCTATAAAAGGGCTGCCGCTCATCGTCCCTCTCACACACAAACCCTAGCGCCTCTCTCCCAAACCCTAGCCGCCACCATCTCAACAAGACTCGACGCTATGTCCGGTAGAGGCGGAGGCCGACCTCGCGGCCGTGGTCGTGGTCGTGGTCGTGGCCACGGCAGAGCTGAACGCTCGCCGTCGCCTTCCACGCCGCCGGCTTCATCATCGTCGGAGATGGACGTGGAGCCGGACGTGCGGTTCGAGTTCGTCCTCGTCCTCAAGGGCGACCCGCGCGGCATCCAGAGGCTGCCGGACTCCTTCGCTGACTACGTCGCCGGCGACGATCGCCCGCGCACGATGCATCTGCGGGAGAATGCGTGCAGCTACTACCGGTGGATCGTCGACGTGATCTACGACGCGCGCGGCAAGATGTACCTGAACATCGGCTGGGAGAAGTTCGCGCGGCACCACAGCCTCCAAGCCGGCTTCATCGTCCTGTTCTCCTACTTCGGCGACAGGGACATGAGCGTCAAGGTCTTCGACGAGACGCGGTGCCGCCGGGACTACCACGGCGACAGCACCGACGAGGAGGACGACTGAGTGTTCTTTCTTCGCAGCGAACACGTACACGAAGGTTTCTGCCTGTTCGCCTCATCGGTAGAACCAACAAGGGCACCATCCTCCCGCTGGATTTTCCAGTTTAGGTGACTGGGTGTGCCCTCGAGTGTTCTTTCTTAGCAGCGAACACAGGAAACCTTCGATGCACGGCCTAGTTAGGTTTAGTTTCTTTGCAAAATTTTATATTTGTGTCCACGACGGTTCAAACTATGTATTAGTTTGTGGAAAACCACGTTCCAAACTGTGTTTTCGTGTAAACCACGTTCCAAATTATGTATTAGTTTGTGGAAATTGAAATAAAAAAACCAAAAAAAAAAGTATTTTAAATGTTTGGGGGAGGCGTTTGGGGGACGCGGCTGGGGAGCGACGTCCCCCAAAGGCGGCACGAACAAAACACGTCCCCCAAACGCTCAATCCGGCGCGGTTTGGGGGACGCTTTGGGGGACGCGACTGGAGATGCTCTAAACTGATTAACCGGCCTATGAATAAGTGAATGACATCATTTGTGATCTCTCGTTATCTGTCCCTGTGTATTTCAGTTGGTTCAAAAAATTAAAATTTATCCACATTTTGGTTGAATCTGACAAAAAAGTGATAAGCTTTTTTCGAATGGTCGTCGAGGGAATCAATTCCTACATGAATATATTTCGTCTGTTTGCCTGCAAGACTTTAAAGTCTCTACAAGATAGGTTTAAATGAATCAAAGTACACATGGATTACACACACACACCAACCTTAGCCGCCTCACCAAGACAACGCAGCAACACCATCGAAGGCCAAAACATAGCCTAGACTGCATCAAGACACACACACACCCCTCGCCACCGCAAGCAAGACCACCACCGGGACAAAAGCAACATACTTTCGAACGGTTGAACCGAATTATTTAAGCTTTCGTAGATTAGCTAGAGTACATTTTCATCCGATGACATGTTGAACTACAATGACACGTATCAGTTACTGGTGGGTCCTAGTAGCTAGATCTGTTGTTAATCAACAAAATCTGAAATTTAGAAGGTGGTATGTGCAAAAAGATATGTAAAGGGGTAGATGATGGTTTGTGCACTGCATCTATCTGTCTGCCCGTACAGAGGAGTTAATCTGTGACGGTGAGTCGGTGACCATGTGAGAGAGCAGGGCACGTACGTGAACATGTCTTTGTCGCGTCGTTTTGGAAACGTCATTATACGCGGACAAACAAACTAAACAAGGTTGCCGTACGTTTGCTAGCTCTAGGTACGTACCACCGTACTTGATGAAACTGGATATCTGTAGAAAACGCACGAGCCCATGGGTTTGTGTGGCCGACTAGCAAACGCGTCGATCTCGCCGCCGTCGTAACAAGCACACGTCGGCGATGACTACACATCCATGAACCACGCTCCTGCTACTTTTCAGTGATGGATACTTGATGTGGCACGCTGCAATGCGCGACGTCGTGTCATAGGGAAATGGAAATCTCAAATCTGAAACGGAAGCTGCGGGCGTTGTAGACTTGTAGTAATCCGTTCGACTCCACGTGCCCGCATTGCCCTGTTGTACATGGTTTGCAACAAAGCAACTTAGATCATCTTCAGTCGTATTCTCCAAACAACATCCGATAAAAACGCCGGATTGGTCGTTTGACGTCCGAACCAAATTTACGTTTGGAGGTGATCCTTTTACTAGCCACGTCCCTCAAACGCGACCTTCAAATAAAAAGCAAGTGTAAGCTGTTCCTGATAGAGCCTCTATACAAAGGGAATGGGCTAGAGAAGCTAGACAATATTTGGAGCACGTCCGGACAGAAGCGGCATTTGGGACACCCGACTGGAACGTTTTTTTGGCCGACGTCCCCCAAATCGCTTTGGGGGACGCGGCTGGATATGTTCTTAGACCCGCTTAGGCATTTCTCTTCTAAAAGGCAGCTGTGCTACTCGTGCTCAGGAGGTCTCAAAAGGGGCAAATCCATCCACGCCGCACGTTTTGACCGCGCCAGCTTCCGCGTTTCACCTGGTTCGTTCGATTCTTCTGGATTTTTCTTACTGCCCGCTACCTGTTGATAGTCCGTGACAGCTGGGACCATTTTAGCGCGGGGCCGGTAGCAAGAGAGAGCTGCAGGTGCTCTAGATCGTAGACGTTTTCCCGGCTGGTTTGGTAGCCTTTTCCGTAGCGTCTCGTAGGCCGGTGGTGGACAACGCATCTTTTACTCGCGTGCTATGTGCTCCGTTTCGCTGCCAACTGGTCCCCTTCGGTTTGTGGGATCCATTCGTCAGCGATGGGTGTGTGTCGCTGGCTGGTACGGGGTGCGTACGCTTCCTTTTTTAACGCTGCGCGTTCGACGTGGTGGGGGCCCAACGGCATGGCAGCGAGAGATGGTGGGTCCCCAGCGGTATGGCAGCGAGAGCCGCGTCCCATTGGGCGGCAACTTTCCTCACTGCGGTTTCTACCCGTGTGTGCACCGCAGCTCCGTCCGTGGGACCTGGCTTCTGCGTGTCGAACTTGTGTTGGTGGGTTCGCGGGCGTGTGGGTCAACGGTTCCGTCCCTGCCCTCTCCTACTCGCCCCCCGTTCCCGGCTCAGTCCCATGCCGCCTCACTTCTTCTCCCTCTCCTTCGCCGTCGCCGAGGTGAAACCGTCGCCTGCTCCCGCTCGTCTGCCCGCTCCGTGCCGTCACCTGCCCGGTCCGTCACAAGGGGTCAATGGGGTTTCAGGTCATGGGCGTCTATGGTTAGGGTTAGTTCGCCTCTCCTTCCTGCGCTTGCTCTTCATTCTTCTTGGTGTTCCTGCTGCGCGTTTGTTGTTGATTCTGCCTGATCTTTCTCCCCTACGCTGCAGCTTGTTTGTCATTGCTGCTGCTGCTGCGTTCCTCTCACGGTCTGAGGTTGGGGTCGCTCTCCTTCTCTGCTTTGCACGCGGCCGCTCCCTCGCGCCCGCCTTACTTGTTTGATGAAATGCCTGCCTGATAGAGTGGTAATTTGACCGCCCCTATTTCCTTGCAGGTTGTTGCCTCCGTGCTGCTGAAGTTCTTCCGCTCGTGCAGGTCTCGGTGCTGCTGTGTTCCGCTTCCCGCGCCACCCAAGGTTTGATTCTCCTGTATTCTGTACACTTGTTTTGGTTGGTCTTGTATCGTTTGTTTAGGTTGACCTTGACCTTGTATCGTTTCATCCTGTACTTAAGGGCATATACGGTTTTGTTGTCCGGGGCTATAATTATGATTCTATGGTAGCATAGAGATTGCGTCAGGTCTGTGGTTATTGTCGCGGCGTGTGCAGCTCGTCGAATGAGCCGTTTGGAGAGAGAGACTCTGCGTCCATTTTCAGGTGCTGCTGTAGGATCGGTGGGCTCAGAGCATTTTCTGGCCTCCCCTGTAGGTCAAGTGCCTCTAGATTGGCATTTGGTGTGCTCGCAGCTTATGGCGTTCTGCTGTGAATATGTAGCTGTTGTTTGTATTGGACCCAAGAGAATAAGTCTGAAGACTTTTATTTGCTGTGAAACATTGATACTGCTACGTGCACTTCGGCCTGTGCCTTAAAATAACCAGATTTTGCTGCTAGATTAGTTTAACCACAGCGCATCCATCGATTAGATGCAGGCCATTGGTTGTGTACTGTTGCATCTTCTTCGCCTGAGTTGGTTTCGTGCTTTGAGAAAATTGATACAGAGCTTTACTTGCCCTATGAAAGATGACAGTTCCCTGCCTTAGGAACTTTTACTTAACTTTCAGGGGCATCTTTCTTTCAAATTTTGAACATCTCTTTGGTCAGTTGCTTTCAGAGTAATTCCAGTTTATAAATACATATTTCAGATTGTTTAGCTTTGGCTGCCCTCTGGCTTGGTTGTAATTTTTCCGCTTCCTGATCTTAAACTTTGTAGATCTACATCTTGGAAATTAGTAAATTCTATTTCTTTTTACTAGGCTACCTTCCTGTTTTAGAGGTTAGTAAAACTTTTGCTTGCTGCATAGATTTGGTTACAGGGTTGCTTGCGAGCTTGCTTGTGCCTATGCGCTCCTGCCGCATGCATGGCTGGCCCTCGTGCTGTTCGTGCAAGACCACCGCGGGTGTCTGCTACCACTGATGTTCGAACTGGCGTCCGTAGGCGCCATAGAGCCTTGGTGCCGCAGCCGCTGCGGCCGGTGCTTGTTGGGTTTGTCTCTGCAGGCCTTCCAAAAAGGAAATGTACGCTCTTTTGGGTTCTCTTTTGGGCGGTCCTAGGTTCCTTTTGTTGCAGGGTCTTGATTGCTATGTGTGCATGGTTTTGTTGGTTTTCCTATAGGGGACGGTTTCTTCCCGGTTGTTAGTCCAGAGGTTGCTACTAGAAACCGGAAAAGGCGCAAGATTATACATGATAGGCTACGTGGTCGTATACCAGGTGATTGTTTACTTTACACCGTTTTACTCGTTAAGTTCGCCTTGGTCTCTGGTTGTTTCTTGTGTTAGATTTTATATGTCCTTGTTTGGTACAGATGCTCCCTTTACTTCTCCCCTAGAACCTTTGTGGGTTGGCTTTACGTTGGAAGAGGCTGATATCTTAAAAGGTAAAAGAAGTCTTCAGTAGTTTGTGCTGCCCCTCTTACTTGTTATTGTGTTTTCGTGTGGTTGTTTCTAAACCCAGTCAAATGTGTAGCTAGCTACAGAGATAGGTCTTTTTATGGAGGCCCAGACTATCGTTGTGGTCGATGTAAGGCGAGCTTCTGGTACCAGGAAAGGGTGAAGTCCGCGTCTGCAATCACCGAGAGGCGTGTTGTCTATAACAACTGCTGCAAGGGTGGGAAAGTCTTTATTCCACCTGCCAGGAAGCCACCTGAGTTCCTTCAGGCTCTTCTTGATTTCGATGGCCCTGCGCGTAGCAAAGCATTTATTGAAAAAATACGGCAATACAACTGTTTGTTTGCTTTTACCTCCATGGGAGCAACCATTGATCGTTCCGTAAGCAGTGGTGGGGGTCCAAATGTTTTCAAAATATGTGGTAACATCTGTCATCGGATTGGATCGCTTTTGCCTGAGGAAGGTAAAACTCCTAAATATGCTGAGCTATACATATATCATGGAGGGGATGAGGCTGATAACAGAATCCAGGCATTAAATAAGGATGATAAAATCGATGGTGGTTTAGATAAGGGCATTGTTAAGGGTCTTGAGGCCATGCTTGATACTCATAATTCGCTTGTAAAAAAATTCCGCATGGCTAAGCAGGTCCTAGCAGAAAATAAGTTTGCTAATGTTTCTGTTCGTATTGTTGCTCCTGGAGAGCTAGATGGGCCCCAGTTTAGTCTTCCTTCTACGGATGGCCTTGCATGCTTAGTGTTTGGTGAGATAACGCCGGAGGCTCCTAAGCGTGATATCATTATCCGTGGTAGAGGTTCTGGTTTGCAGCGAATTTCTTCTTTGCATCCTGCTTATATGTCTTTGCAGTATCCTCTGTTGTTTCCGTATGGCGAGCGTGGGTTTCAGCTGGGTGTTAAGTACATTGGAGCAGATAATTTGGACCCTAAAAAAAGGCACAAAATGACAATGCAGGACTTTTATTGCTTTTGTTCACACTATAAAGAAGGACAATACAACCCCTACCTATCATGTGGCATGCTGTCTGATCAGGCTGTCGTAGATTCCCGTGCTTGTATAGATGAGGCTAGATTGCATTTTATTCAGTTAAGCAATGATGACTTAAGAGCCGAGAGTTTGCAAGGTCTTGTAGACGCAGTTGGGGAGGGGCGTATGGACGGGAGCTCTGTTGGCAAAAAAAATATCCTACCCTCCTCTTACACCGGCGGACGACGCTACATGGTAGAAAATTTTCAGGATGCGGTTGCTATCTCTCGTGTTCATGGTTGTCCTGATATTTTCACCACTTTCACGTGCAATCCTAAATGGCCTGAAATCACCGAGGCTCTCTCTGTTGAACCTGGGCAAAAGCCACACAATCGAGCTGATATTACGGTTAGGGTCTACCACATGAAGCTTCAGGAGTACCTCGCTTCTATTAGGAGTGGAAAAGCGTTTGGCAAGACCGTCGCGGGTAATTCAGATGTCTCTTCATTTGTATGTTGTCCTTATTCTGTTCTTTTGAGTGTAGGTTCATGTTGTAACTTGCTTACTCTGTTTTCAGTTTTGCATACCGTTGAGTTCCAGAAAAGGGGGTTGCCTCATGCACACATACTTGTTTGGCAAGATAAAGAAAAGCGGGGTGAGGTAACCCCTGCTTTGATTGACTCTTTTATCTCTGCGGAGATTCCTGACCCTGTAGAGGATCCTCTTGGGTATGCTCTTGTTGCCGAGTTCATGATGCATGGCCCTTGTGGGGAAGATAATCCTAAATGCCCTTGCATGAAAGACGGGGTATGCTCAAAGAAGTTTCCTAAATCATTTCAGGATGAGACATCCATTGATGAATCTGGTTTTCCTGTTTATAGGCGTCGAGACAATGGCCGTTTTGTCATGAAAAATAAAGTCAGACTAGACAATAGGCATGTTGTTCCTTACAACATGACGCTGCTAAAAATATTCCAGGCTCATTTAAATGTTGAGTGGTGTAACAAAACACATGTCATAAAGTATCTTTACAAGTATGTTACTAAGGGGCCTGACTATTCAAAGACTCTATTTGAAAGGATAAAAAACCCCGGTGATCCAGAAACTGGTGACATAGATGAGATTGAGGAGTATCGAGCATGTCGTTATATCTGTGCCTATGATTCTTTTTGGAGGTGTTATGGGTATGATATACATAGCAAGCATCCTTCTGTTGAAAGGCTTGTTGTGCATCTGCTGGGTAAACATGTTGTGCGATTTCGCGCATTGTCTAACCTGCCTGCACTTGTTAACAATAGCCTGTTACAAAAAACTATGCTCACTGAGTGGTTTGCTGCTAATGTCAAATATGCAAGTGCTCGATCTTTAACTTACTGTGATTTTCCAACAAAATGGTCTTGGGTAGCAGAAACTAAAATTTGGGTGCGGAGAAAACGGAGTGACAAGATTGGAAGGGTGTATTATGTTCATCCTTCTACCGGCGAGCTTTATTATCTTAGAATGTTGTTGATGCTTGTGAAAGGCGCAAAGTGCTATGCTGATGTTAGGACTTATAATGGTACTGTGTATGAATCGTTCAAGGATGCATGTGCTGCCAGGGGGCTGCTAGGTGATGATAGTGAGTGGTACTGTGCTTTTGATGAGGCTTTGAAATGGGGTATGGGGAACCAGTTACGACAGCTGTTTGTTACTATGGTCATTTACTGTGGTGTTCTTGACGAAAATGTTTTCTTTGAAAAGTATTGGACCTATTTGGCTGAAGACATCCAACATAGGATACGTTGTTCTCTTCATAATGCTTCCTATACTGTCCCTATCGCTGAACTAAGAAACATGCTTCTGGACGAATTGGCTGTTGTCTTTGCTAAGAACGGCTGTAGTATTTTAGATCATGCCTTGCCTCTGAAAACTGTCTATGATAATGATTCGAATGTAAATAACATGATCAGTGATGAGCTTTCTCAAGACTGTGAAACGCTCATTAAAACTGCTGAGGCTATGCAGCAGCAGCTTAATGAGGATCAGAAAGTTGCATTTAAATCTATTGTAGATAAGGTGCGGGATGGTAAACCTGGGTTGTTTTTTGTGTCAGGGCAGGGTGGCACTGGAAAGACTTTTCTTTGGAATGCATTGGTTGCCTACCTCAGGGGGTACAAGAGAATTGTTTTAACTGTTGCATCTTCGGGTGTTGCGTCTCTTCTGTTGCCTGGTGGTAGAACAGCTCATTCTAGATTTAAGATTCCTATTGACCTAGACAACAATGGGGTTTGTGACATTCGGAGAGGTACTATGCTTTCCTCTTTGATTGAGGCCGCGTCCCTTATTATCTGGGATGAGGCTTTAATGACTCATAGAAAATGCTTTGAGGCACTTGACCGGAGCTTGCGTGATGCTCTGTCTGCCAATGATCCATTGCTGGCTGATGAACCGTTTGGCGGGAAGGTGGTGGTTTTGGGTGGTGATCTTAGACAGATCTTACCGGTGGTTGAGGGTGGCACACGTTCGCAAGTTGTTGATGCTGCTATTACTAATTCTCTTCTATGGGGTCATATTACGGTTCTTCACCTTACTATTAATCAGCGTCTGGCTGTTCAGACCACAGATGCTAATTTGCAGGCCGAAGCAGCCGCCTTTGCTGATTGGGTTCTGAGTGTTGGAGATGGTACGGTCCCTGCCGTGGCAAGGCAGGGCGAATCTGACCCAACCTGGATTACGATCCCTAATGAACATTTAGTGCATACTGATGGTGATAAGATAGCTGCTATTGTTGAGTCTGTGTACGTAGATTTCTCTACAAGGTACTCTGATCCTAACTATTTAAAAGAAAGAGCTATCCTAACTCCAACTAATGAGATAGCCGAAGATGTCAACAAGCATGTCCTTTCTATGGTGCCTGGTGAGGAGAGAGAGTACTTAAGCTGTGACTCAACAGGAAATGCCGCCGATGGAATCCGCAACATAGATATTTTTTATCCTCTTGAGGTTCTGAATACTATCAAGGTCAATAACTTCCCGTATCATAAACTCATTCTTAAAAGAGGTGTTCCCATTATGCTTCTTAGAAATATAAGCCAGGCAACAGGTTTATGTAATGGTACACGTCTTATTGTAACTAGGCTTGCTGAGAAAGTCATCGAGGCCATTGTAATGACTGGCTCTAATGTTGGAGATGTTGTCTACATACCAAGGATATCCCTCACAACTAAAGATCCCAGATGGCCGTTTACTTTACATCGACGCCAGTTTCCTATTAGAATTTGCTATGCAATGACAATTAATAAGAGCCAGGGCCAAACTCTTGCAGCCGTTGGCTTGTATCTAAAAACTCCTGTATTCACCCATGGGCAGTTTTACGTGGCTGTGTCTCGTGTGACCTCAAGAAAGGCTCTGCGGATATTGATTGAGAATGAGGATGGCACGTCTGGTTCTGAAACCAGAAACATTGTGTTCTCTGAAATTTTCCAGTCGCTCGTAGGCAAGTGATCTTGCTTAGTATTAGGTAGTTATAATATATATGCTCTGGTTCTGCGCGGGCTTTTGATCTCCTGGTTTTAACTTTTTGAAGTATGCTTTTGCCAGTGTGATATATACATCCTGTTTCACTTCCTTGTTTAGGCTATTTATGGGTACATGTTTTTTCTATAGTAATTTGTGCACACTATTTTGCAAATGGATGTTCATTGGCTGATTGGGTTTCCCAGAAGGTGATGCTTGTATGATTGTGCCTATTTTGTTCCATGTTCGGTTTATCTTTGTTTGAGCTTACTTGGTATGCTTTGTGTGTCCCTAACTATTTGCTATCCTAAATATCTTTGTCGTGTTGTTTCAGATGGCGTTCAACCTGCTTTCTGAGATCCATAGTGATAGCAACCAGTGGACAATCCGTGTTCTTGTTTCTCGCATGTGGCATTATCGTGGAGGGACTGATGTAGGTGCTATTCAGCACACTGATCTGGTTCTGCTTGACATAGAGGTGGGTGTTATAGTTTTGCAGCTCCTTCGTTTTTTGTGCTCATTATAAATCTGTTGATGCTTCTTCAGGGAAACCATATGTACGGCCAGCTCCCTCCAGCCACGTCAGAACGGCTAAAGGATGTGCTGGAGGAAGGAAAGGTCTTTGTTATAAGGAAATTCATGTGTGCTCAGTCAAAGACGGCCTTCAGGCCCGTCGAGAGCCCATTTATGGTTCAGTTCACAAGGTATACCACAGTTGAAGAGGTGCCGGGCTTGGCAGATACCTACCCATTCTGCACATACACCCTAACTGCGTTTTCGGATATCCCAGATCCAATTGGCCGTCCTGCGCGCTTCATTGGTTAGTTTTGCTTGGTTCGCTGTGTATTTATTGTGCATTGGATTGCTTCTGTTTGACTTGTATACCTATCTTACGATTTATGAACTGTGTTGCTGCAGATGTCATTGGAAAGATCGACATGGTTTCTGACATAGTCCCTATTCAGTCCATGTACCAAACAACTGCTTCTAACACCAGGACTATTATATTGAAGGACATCATGTAGGTTCTGGCAGCTGCTAGCTCTTTTAAATCTTCTATGTGCCTTTTTTTGAAGATGCATATGCCTAATTATTTCCTTACATGTGATTATCAGGGGCAAGGAGCTTAGGCTTGTTCTCTGGGGTGATCGTGCGCTCAAGTTTGATGCGGAAGCAGTTCGTGCCATGGGTGAGAAAGAGCCTGTCATTGCTATCTTTGTGGGAACACTATCAAAGACTTCTCATGGTGAGCAGTTCATTGTTTCTTTGGAGTTCATCTGTTTCTACTACCTTATGCTTTCTGCTGCACATGTATTTCTGGGCCTTCTTACCATTACATTGTCTGTCTTTTCTTTTCTTTCCCTGTATATATACATACATAATCGTTTGCTTTGCGCATTCACGGTCATTGGTTGGTCATTTGTTGATCCAAAAGTCTGTTCCAGGTGTTAAAAGCTTAAGCGGTGGTTCTGCCTGTCGCTGGTACATTGATGAGGACATACCTGATATTAATATGTTCCGTGAAAGGTCTGTTCTGCTGAAATATCCTTCAAATTCTACTGCCCTTCTCTCCATTTACTTTGTACTTACCTATGCTTTTCCCTGGAAATAGGCTTGGACCGCAGTTTGTTCCTTTGGCTGCCTATGTTCCTATAGGGCCAGGTGCCATCATACCTCGTGTGTTCGAGGCTCCTATTGAGAAGACCACAGAAGCGCTAAACGATGCTGATCCTTTCGTTGATATGGTGAGTCACCTATATCTCGAATGGATCTCTTTAGGACGGTGTATTTGCTGCTCCCATATGTTTCTAATTGATGTTAAACTATGTCTGCAGGAGAAAAAATTCATCTGCACTGTCACTGTTGATAGGCTTGGTCCTGACCAGCGTTGGTGGTTTGCTTCGTGTTCCGTCTGCCGTAAATCTGCTAGGCATGACGGATATCAGTTCCAGTGCTCTGGCAAAGACTGCACTTCTGTTGATGCTGGCTTAGCGTAAATTTCATGCTGTTTGGCTATTCATTTTGATTTGCTTTTACTGCCAGTTGGTTATGGTTCGATCCATGCTTTTTTAGGTACTGTATATCTTTCTTTGCGGCTGATGCCACAGGTGAAACTGAGTTTGTGATGTTTGAGAAGGTTGCGGCAGGAGCGGTTGGCAAGCAGCTACTACCCTTGATGCGGCAGAGATACCCAGGCCATACCACAGTTGGTCAGCTAGCACAGGTTGCTAAGCGCGATACCACTATTCCGTTGGAGATTGAACGTCTTGTTGGACAGAAGTACAGGCTTTTGGTTTCCATATCCAAAAGGTGGAACTCAGGCAATAGTGAGAACTTACGTTTCCAGGTCTGCAGGATTGAAGAGACTTATAAGCCTCAGTTACCGCCACTTTCTCTCTCAGAATCTCATGGGGATCAGTCATCCTCCAGTGGTTCAGGCCCTAGGATCCCGCCTCTAGGCGCAAATTTTAGTCAGATCACTCGTGGTGCAAATGCAACACCCCCTCCGCGTGGGCCAGTGACTCTGGCTAAAGGGTAATGTTCTTTGCCCTTCCTTAGATGCATGCGCGAGCTGCCTTCTTTTGTTTACCTATGCCATGCTGACCTTCTCGTTTCTGACAGCAGGGCGTCCACTCCTAAGCGTGGCGCTAGGCGCTCTTTGTTTCCAAGCCCTTCTAAAGATAGGTCGCAGGTTGATAAGGATAGTGCCCTTGCTGCCGATGGTGTCCTTGCACCTGGCGAAGAGACGGTGATTAGCCTCTCCTCTTTTGCATTTCATTGCTGACCAGTCCACTGCTTGTTGTCTACTCCTACTAACTAATTTCCCCTACTAGGCAACTGAGTCCCTGGTGCAGACTGCTTCTGACGATGCCATCGCTGTTGGTGGAGACAAAGATGACCAAACAGTGGTTCCTAAGCCTAAAAGGTAACCTACACTAGACTATTACTTCCTGTACACATTATTGCTTGCTTACAGGATTTTGCGAACCTAATCCTTGGTATTTAAAGGACTAAACTCGGTGTGCCCACCGTATTTGTTAGTCGTATGCTCTAAACCAGCATTATATTCTGCTGTACATTCGAATACTTCTTTGCAAGCATCGTGTTGAAGTGCTATGCTAGAATCTATTTTACATAGCAACCAGCTGCCATCCTAAAAAAGCATACAATGAAGCATCTTCGATCTTTCTAAAAGAAATCATGTAGCCCTTACCTAGGTTAATACCACATGTGTGAAGTGTGTAACGATTAACATAGCAAGCAAACAATACCATGATGACACCTTAGCCATGATGACACAATTTTTCCTGCCTTAAGAGTAATGCCAGTTCCCTGCCCTAGGAGCTTTTAGATTTTGAATTTGAGCATCTCTTTGGTGAGTTGCTTTCTAAGTCATGCCAGTTTATAAATAGATGTTTCAGATTATTTAGCTTTGCGTGCCCTCTAACTTTTCACTTGATTTTTGTTGTAATTGTTTAGGCCTCTTCCTTTCTTTTTTTGAAATAGCAAAAAACTTTGCCTTCGGTTCTTCTATTTCTTTGGTGAGTTATCGCCTTAGTCGTATTGGTCTGTTGCTTCTTGTCTACCTGTGCTGGTTTCATACTTTTACAGAATTGAGACAAAGCTTTCCTTTCCTTGTGATTAATGACAGTCCCCGGCTTACGAGCTTTTACCTAATTTTAGGGGCATCTTTCTTTTTAATTTTGAGCATCTCTTTGGTGAGTTGCTGCCTTAGTGGTATGAAAAACTTTCTTGTTACGGGCTATAGTCTGATCTGATCTGCTCTGCCCGAGATTGCTCTTTTTGGGTTTAGATGCTATTGTGGATATGGAGTTGATTAATTATAAATGTCATTCTTTCTTTTTCGTCTTAGGAACACCAACTCCACCAAGTCAGGTGGGTTGGCCAAGAAACCGAAGCTGTAGCCAGTAGTCTGCTGTGCTTGCGGGCATCGCCTGTATATAAGGTATGGCTTGGTCATTTATTTTACATGCTTTGTTCCATCGCCATCTTGCTATGTTGTGGTTGTTATATTACTGCCTTCTTTACTCCTTTAAGGTTCCTTTTAGTTGCTTTTATTGTAGATCAATATATAATAACGGAATTTCTCTTGGTATATTGATGTCTTATTACCAGGTCCTCGTTTGTATGGCTCTTGCTTCGTGCTTTGGTTCCTGCTATAAGCTATGCTCGCATGAACCGCACGAAAAGCCTATCAGTGTCTTAGTGTTGCTCACTGCCAAGGCAGCTTCACTGCCGAGCCATCACCTTGCCACGCAGCGCTGTTCCCTTTGGGTTCTGTGGTTGCGGCCAAGCTAATGTGATGCTTTTGTTACACCGCCTCCATGCTGCTGCTGGGTGTGCCTCGTTTGCTGCAGCGTGTTCCTTGTGTGGTGACTATGTAACTGGCTATGTAGTTTGTGTTGCGTGTAAGAGGACGCTACTCTAAAGCACGCTTTGTAGGTACACCCTCTGCTAGCAGGGGAGGAGCCCTACAGTCCCATGTGCCCATCTCACGGGCTAAGCTTAGACTAAACTTATGTGCTTCTATGTATTGTACAGACTGTTGACTGAAACTCTGTTCCATATGGTGCTATGTGTGTCGTCAGTTATTGTTCAAGACCTATCTGTGTTGTTTCTTGTTGTATCCAACCTATCTGTGTGTTTAGTTCATCTTGTAAGCTCAGATAGCATGGAGATTTATTAGAATTGTATCCAGTACCGTATCACTGCTTGTTGGCTCGATGTATGCTGCGACCCAGCATACTTTACTTGCTACATAATCAAGCATCAGCTCAGACCAGCTTTTTGAGATAGATATGCATGTTCTATCTCTGCTTTGCTTCCAGTGTAATTGCCTGTGAATTGTACAAGCTGCACAAGTAGTTGTTTACATTTATTTTGCTCTGCTTATCTTCCTCGTTATGTAGCAAACAAGTATTTTTCCTCGGGCCAAACACATAGCTCATGTATGATTTCTGCCTTCGTCCAGTTGATCAGAAGCATTGAAGAAGAGTACATGCTTATGTTTTTATCTGTAATCACATGTTTTATGCGCATCCACTATAAATCTTGCAGTCTTTTTCCTGATGATTTAGTACCATCGGTATCTAATTGGGGCACTTAGAAAAAATACAAACATGGTGTATCTTACAATCCTAATGCACATGAGTTTATTATAAATTTATCGCTCAAGACTGAGTCAGATTATTTTGCAGGCTAGGTAGGCGAGCTCCCGTGTTTCTTTTGCTCTGCATCGGAATAGAATAAGATGCATCATATCTACTTCCCTGATAACAAGATCAGATCGCTTTTGTTGCGGATGACACTGGCGTATTTGGGGCATCAAGGATATTCAACCCAAGATGGTTATCTGACTCATCAATGGAGTAATGTTAGTTGTAAGACCAAATCGCTAAGACTTGAAGATATTTTTGTACAGAGCATCTTGGTTCCCTGTCACCCGTGTTATGTAATATTGTGCTACGGACTATCCTTTTACGTATGTGGAAATCCATGCTATCGCACTTGACCTATGTACAATGTATCAACTAGCCAAGACTATATTTTATTTTAGTTTGATTTTTCAGCAGCATGTATGATTCATATTGGTTACTTTAGCTCACCGGCGGGCGTAGGTCACGTCGGTTGACTCGGAGTTAGGGAAAGGTCAGGAAGCATATATCCCCCAGTTCCATATCCTTAATTCTACAATACATGAATGATTACAGTTGTCAAAACTAAGGTTTCAGTCAGTATTATTACAGCAAATGAATTGAATAGTATCTCCATTCCACCTCAAAAAAATATGTAGAACAGTACAAAAGAAAGGCATTTCCCATCCATGTAGATGAGGTATACAGCTCAGTTTATAATGTTTACGACCAATTATTGAATATTTGTTCTTGCTATTTGTTCTTCAACATTTGCTTTTGCTTTTGCCATTTGTTCTTCAATATTACTGTTTTGATTTGCCTGTGCGCCGGGGCGCACCGGGTCATCTAGTATACTATAGCCTTTCTACAAAGTGCTTCTTCCTAATAATGTCCATGCATCATACGTGCAGGAAAAGGTGCATTCATATATTTTAAAAAAGTTTCTCATGCATGTTAGAACATATTTACATGGAATTTTTAGAAAATTCAGATATTTTAAAAAAATAAAAGAAAACATAAATAAATGTTTAAAAAAGAGAAAGATTAGAGCTCCTTGTTGGCCCAGCCCATCAGCGGCCACGTTTGGGCGTGACACAGCTATTTGGCGCAGCAGGTGCCAAATATGGATACTCCTAACTCCTGCCTTAAGCAAAGGAAGAAGAGCTTTCCTCACATGCATTAACCATCCTAAAAGGTTTAAGCCTGACCCAATTACGTTGTAGATTTATTTTCTTGACTTTGTTTATTCTCTCTTTTAGTTTCTTTTCATTATATTTCATTTCAGCCTCCCTTTTTTATTTTCTTTATTTTTATAGTTTCTATAATTACATTTTTGGTCCCAAATAGTGCAGAGGAGAAGAACACGAGAATCACGAGCCACTCAAAAAGGACTCAAATAAAAATGAGGCGAGAGTAAGGACATGGCGATTTTGCACTCGGGGAGCATGCGCTCCTTGTTGAAATAAATTTTGAACGTATTATAAAATTTCAAAAAAAATCAATACAAATTTGTGTGCATACATATTGATGTTCTATTGTTGGCAAAGTTGTTCACTGGTGGAAAAAGGGGCTTTGGTCGCGGTTCGCAACTGCCATTAGTCGCGGTTGCGCAACCGCGACCAAATAAGCGCGACTAAAGGCCCCCCCCTTTAGTCGCGGTTGCTTGGCCCGTCCACGTGGGCGCCAGGCGGCCGTCGGGGCGGAGGACCTTTAGTCGCGGTTCTTCTGGCCAACCGCGACTAAAGGCCGCCGCAGGTTTAGGGTTTTAGCCCCCCCTAAACCTGCCCCCCCCCCCCCTAAACCAGTTTTCTGTTTAATTTGTATTGTTTTATTTCTTTTGTGCTTTATTTTACCTGCCCCCCCCCCCTAAACCAGTTTTCTGTTTAATTTGTATTGTTCTATTTCTTTTGTGCTTTATTTTAATTTTGAAGGAGTTTCACATATTCTACGGTACTACATACATGCATATGAATGTACAATTTCAAACAAATTTGAATTTAGAACCAAAAAGAATTCAAGAGGAATATACAATATATATTCAATATCATCGGATGACCATATACAATTTTGAACAAGTTTCCATACATAATTTAATGCATATAAAGTTCTACGTCCTCGTAATGGTGTTCTCCTTTAGGATGGAGGACTTCCCTCCCGAACCATCCAGCTAGTTCCTCTTGAAGTGGTAGGAAGCGAGCTTCTGGACTAAGCATCATCTGGAGGTTATTCCTCTGAGCATTCAGATCACTCGGAACCCGCTCAGAGGTGTATCTCCGGATCATCTCACAGACATAGTATCCACCTAGATTGGTCCCCGCTGGCTGAATATCCCCACCATTCTTAGCCTTTGACCTTTTGAATTCTAGCTCTTTTTTGAATTCACCGACCTTTGTATCTACGAACCGTGTCCAAACCCTACGAGGTAAAGAAAATTAAATGAACAAGAGAGTTATTAGTTACTTGAAGCTTAGGAAATGAACGAAATAGGCCGATCGATATAGAGCGCAAATGAATGAAAATAATTACTTCTGCAGCATTCTTCTCATGCCGACCCAAAGCTTTGGATCCATATTCAGAGAGTCGTGGACGAGACATTCTGAGGTGTCGATTTTAATTACTAGCAGAATCCAGTGGAACCTGCGGACACGATACATGCACAGTACGTCATGCATAACTCATCGATTAGCCGGCCACATACCATGCATGGAGTAAAC